>NC_091020.1:13607142-13918928 GCF_041296385.1 Aphelocoma coerulescens | reverse complement strand
TTGGTACATCTGTGTCTTTTAGTAAAGATTTTTCTCAGAATGAGAGGTTTTTTTTTCCTTTGGATTCTTTTACTTCTCTGCATCATGTTATAAAGAATGGGGCTTAAAAGTTTATGTTGTTATTTTCCCCTTTGACTACATATTTATATTTAAAGATATATTTAAATGCTGTGATTTGGCAATTTTTAATGCAAAATTTAGTTTAGAAACTAATCTGGAGATGGATTTCCAGTGTGAAAGAAAGTCCTCATTTTAATTTCTGTCACATTCACATATAAAATTAGGAGGCAAATTTAGTTGGTACCATTGCAGAACAAAGTTATGCTTTCCTGATGCCCATCTAATGCTACTGACTTTTACAGAGCTATTTGCAATTGGCAACAGACCAAGTGACAGAGTCAAGTAACATTGCTAGTAACTATTTTACCTAAATGAACTAATATAACTTTGTAAAGTTCACTATAATGTGTCAGTTTTCATCTTTCTCAAGTTTTCCAATAATTTTAAGTACATCATGCTTCTTCACAGACTCCCTAGTAAAATATAAGACAATGTACTACAGCACTCAAGCAAAATTAAATTATCTTCCTCAGCCCAAACACAAAATTGTTTATGATAACAATAAACTTTTGCTGATAATTTTGTATTGAATTATTGGAAATACAGAAAAAATATGCATTAAAATTGCTCACTCTGAAAAAAAAACATAGTAAGTTCCTCAGGACGTGTGTATATTCACTCCTGTCTGCAGCATGTGCCTTTTCTAATTTTACAACCAAAAGTCAAAGGAAGGTCCCTGAAGAACAGCTGAACACCCAGGAACTCAGTGCTAAAACAGGCGCAAGTGAATGGCCCAGAATCCTTTTCCACAACTTCCGAGTTCTTGCAGCAGCATGTAAAAAGAGAGCAGGAGCTTTCCTGCAAAATACACCAGTAAGATTTTCATCCTAAAATAACCTAATTTGAAAAGGTTTGCTGAGAACCACATAGATAAGCAGAAAGAGCTTATTATTTTGTGTTATATTTCTTAATTGCTCATCATGAGTTAAGAACACTGGCAACTAAAAATAGCATGACATTACCTTGACAAGACACTCTCCCTGATGACAAATCAGTTCTAGGAAAATGAAAGAGCAACAATGCCTGGGACCACATTTTTAATTAAATACAATGGATTTAATTTTAATAAAAAGGATTTTGTGTGAGACTACTAACATTCTAAAGAGAAAAATACGAGTATACTGTTTCAACTAGCCTACTTTTTGGACAAATTTTAGTAAGCCACTTTAGTTTTATCCCTTATACTGATTGCATTACAGAACGATTTGGTTTAACTGCATACTTTATTTACTAAAGCTGACAATCTTGCATGTCTTCTTCATAATGCTACCTTTTTATTACTTCTTGTCTAATTATTACTTAATATTTTTAAACAAAGTCTATCTAGGAGTAATATGTTGTTGTAGCTGCTTACCCCAGAAAAAAGAAAATAATTGCTTACATGAAAATGCTAGCAAGTCATATGAATACTAATCCCTTTTCCATGTTGACATTGAATTAATAAATGGAAATTACTAAAGTTAGTGAGAAGTGTATCAGCAGCATAAAACTTTTTTCAATTACAACATATAGACAAACACTGAAGTAGATTCTTTGGGGAGATTAATGCCTTTTCCTGGTCTTAAAGTAAAGAATCAAACATGGTTAGAAGGGAAAAAGGGATTTTACCTTGGTATTTATTTTAAGGATCCTTAGGTGCACACGTCCAGGTTGAATGCACCAAAATGCACACCACAATGCACCCCCAAAAGATCTGGTATAACATAATAGGTCTTACTAATTAGCATATCTATGCAAAATTCCCCAGTGAGATGCCTGAATGAGCCCTCCCCCCCAAGGAACCTTCCCTTGGATGGTTCTATCTTAGTTTACAGAATGTGTTCTGGAGAGGACCTTGGGGTCTGGGGCACACTAACCCCTACCTACAAAGCTTCTAAAATGTTTCATCTCTCAGCTGAACAAACAAGTCTAAGAATGGAGGCAAAAAGCACTAAGAATACAGAAGCTGTAAAAAGGTATAACAAGGGTATAAAAGAAAAGGCAAAAAAATCATCATGGCATCAAGATGGTTAATCTAAGCTTTTTAAAACAGTAAACACTTTCCAGCTTGGGTCATATGGACCACCTACAGTCCTTGCACTTGCATGAATCAACAGAATGATCTGTATATGAGGTATTTCTAAAATCTCCTCCTCTTGTAGAAGAGGGCCTACAAACCATTGAACTCTTAGATAAAAGTGTCTGTTTGAATAAATTTATCTGTAGCTACTCTTACCTTGCAGCAAAAGGAAGAGTGAGTGAATTCCTGAAATTCCTTGCTCTATTTGATGTGATTCTGGTTTGCAGCTGGCATCTCTTAAAATTACTCAACAGACCTTTTCACATTTGCTATCCACTTTCCTCAAAGTCAGTTTTTAACAGCCCACCATCATCATGCATTTCCAGCTCCAACTACTCCTCCATCTCAGTGCCTTTTATTATTCTATTCTGTTGGTACTGTCACCCAACTTTTAAAATTCCCCTTCATCTGACTGAATCTTTTGAAAAAATATACACAATGAACAAAAATTAGAATGTTCTCCATCTATCCTTTTTGACTGTAAAGTAAAATTATTTTTTCTTTTATATATCAGCAAAGAACTGAGCTCTAATGTTCTGCTTGATATGCACAACAGATTCCTACAGATGATTTTGAATATACTTTCCATACATTTCTTGCTAGCATACATACTGTAACCTTAAAAAAACTAATGCTGTCCTATGAAATTTAGTCTAATTTCAACCATTCAAATTGAAAATGACAAGAGTACCACATAAACTGGAGTGTAAAAATACTTACAGTTCATTCATCTGTCTGTCTTTTCTGGAATTCCCTCCTGTGATAGTTTGATGAAAAATATCTGTCTACTCCCTCGTTTTATTGAGTAGTAATAAACTTGAACCTAAGGTATATTATTTGACTTTAACAACAGTGAATAATGTAAATGAGCAATGGAAGTCACAAGTATTGTAAAGTGATAGAAAGTTGACATTACATTACTGGATCAGGTTCTTTGGTCAGGCTATCTAATTGCATGACCCAAATCTATCAATAACCCTAAAAAACTAATCACGTGTTAATAGTAATTCCTAAAGCAATCTTAATACATAGTTACACCAGGCAGGATATATTTTTTCCTATTTCAAATGAAGGCATAACACAAACCATGTACATTTCTTAAAAAATCTACATAAAACTAGAAGATATATTAGTCCCAAACAAATTTGCATAATTTCAGACTCTCCCTCCTGTTCCTCATGAGGACCTCTTAGCCTTACCTACCCCATCAGTAGAAGGGTTCATTAAAGCACTTTTAATTAATACCCAAGGTACATTTAGAGTACCTCAAGTCATGCAATTCAGCTGCTCCCCTTCCAAACTATGAGATGTGCAATATATCCTTGTAACCTGTCACAAGGAGCCTGTATTTGTATACTTGTTACACTTTACTAGCAATACTGAACAGGTGACTTGAAGAGAAAAACCTTTCAACTACCAAGAGTAACCATTTAAGATCTTTGATTATATCCTGAGCATCACAGCATAGCTGTTTAAGTCCTCTGCCTTGAACCAACTCTGGGCATAATCGAGGCCACATTCACTCCCAGCATACATCAACCAGTTTCCCTTTTTTTTAACCTAGACCCCTGAAGAGTCTTTATTGCGTGTACATTTTTCAAGTGAAACATGTTACACAGTTCCTCTAGCCATAAACTCTCCTGCTGTGGTTTAATTTCCACAACTACATAACTGCAATCTAGTAAATTTTCCTTCCTAGAAAAGCTTGTGTCTCAGCTGTTGCAGCTGTGGGACCTGATTATTTACCACCACTGTCTTAAGTGCAAATTACCATATTCTTAAGGCAAAATGCTGACTCTATGAGAGGCTCACTGAATAGCCACATTTACTTTGCAAAAGAATAGGAAAGTTTAAACAAAAAAGAAATTAAGAAAATACTTAAACTTTTCAGACAAAATTAGCTTGAAGCCTGAGTGGCAGTCTCACCCAGTGGTTTTTCTAAATGGGACAGGCAAGGCCCTTTTCAGGCAGATTAATGGCACTATGCCTTTCTTTTTCTGCAGTAACTTTATCTCCATTAACAAATGGAGTAAGAAATTGCCTGCAGCTGTAGCTGTTGCTCAAATCAATTATCAGAAGCCTGATATAAAAGTACTTTACATCAATATAATAAGAGGATTATAATAATGTTAAAAAATTAATATATAGTGGCCTTTTTTTTCCCCTAACACCTCTCAAAATGGTTTGCACTGTAACATCCATCACCTTTTATCCTGGCTGCTGTGCAAGAGAGAATGGGTGTGTAGCTAAGCTCACACACTGAGCTACTGGAAAGTCAAAAGGACTGGTATAATTATCCCATTTGTACTGACAGCAGGAAGAACTTCATGTTACTGTACAGATATATGTCTGACCTGGTTTAGAGTACTAAAAGAATTTTCCTTCATTTTAAGGGGGGGAAAAGGTAACTGCCATTATATTCACTCTAGGAATAATATAAGAAAATAAAGGCCTAAGTAAGTAATCCTAAATAATACGCATTGTTAGGGAAGCACAGTATCAGTACGAGGGTGGCATGACAACAGTTGTAGAAATTACTTCCCTTTTGTACTACTTTGAATATATATTGTACGTTTGCATTAAGTCACCTGATTAAAAGTACACACTAAGCATATTATTTTCACTTTATATATACACCTGTTTTCTATCACCATTTTTCAAATATCATAACATTCTACATTATAGGCCCTCAGAGTTAAATGTATGGGATCAAAAGTACCTATTCATCAAGATGAATATTAATTTGAAATCTGTGCGTTAATTTTGACACCAAAGAGTGCACGCAGTGTAACTTCTGAGCATACACTAAACGCGTGCACTGACCAACAGCACAAGAAAATTTTGTTCATGCACAATGTTTCAGGTCGCTTCCCAGATTTCTGTTTTATCATTTTATCAGGAAAAAACAGGATTAGCATTCAATCACATCTTATACCGTGCTGATGAAAGGTTTATTTGAATACATTTAAGAACATATGAACACCAGGTTGCTTAGAATGGTCACCATGTCATTTGTAAAGGAAATTTCAAGCAGGGTTACAATTCTTCATATGGAATGTCACCGTGTATTTTGTAAATCAATACATTTTAAATTATTTTACATGTTATTTATCATTCAAAATCCCCAAAACCTGTTGCAGTTAAAATGCTTCCCAAATTCTGAATTTCAATAAATGATAATTTACAGTCTTACCTCTTTTCACTGTCACCTGCTGCTGAAGCTGACAGCAGGGAAACGTCTGTCTTTCTGATACTACTGGCACCACTCAGTCCTTGACACAACAGGCTAGTTAGTACATCCTTTCCTCCCCACATCTTGACCACACCGAAATTGTGCACTTAGTCAATAGACTACTGTAATACGCTGGAAATTTTAAATACATAGACCTGATATATATTATGTCCTATTCAATCTATAATAGCTTAACTGAAGTTAGTGAGAAGCGTAATTTGCATTTGCTCAGACTTTCTAATGTTATGGTTTTGTCCTTGTTTTTAATTCCATTTCATGCAATTAATGCTCTAGACTGCATTCAGTGTATACATCATTATGGTAAGCACATTGGCATGCACAGGCAATATAAGAATAGATTATAATTAATCCCATAGACAACCAAAAAAAGGTGAGGTTGCATCATGCAATGAAACCAGCTTGCCCTGGGCTGCCATGCAGAAAAAAACCTACATCAATGAGTCTGCTGTACGGCTCCTAGGTAAGAGTTGACATGAAAGAGGTGAGTTATTTCAGCAATGAAGTCACAGGCTGAGAATGTTTATACTACTGTAAACAAAATACTGTACA
Organism: Aphelocoma coerulescens; assembly: GCF_041296385.1. Lineage (NCBI taxonomy): Eukaryota > Metazoa > Chordata > Aves > Passeriformes > Corvidae > Aphelocoma > Aphelocoma coerulescens. Next base: position 13,912,947 of record NC_091020.1, on the reverse strand, counting down.
TAGCACCAGTATTACTCAGGGATGGGGGAGAAGATGCTTGGAAAGGAAGACAAAAAGGATGAGAAAGAAGAAGAGGGAGGAGGAATTATAAATTACAGTAACCAGTCTGAAATCCAATCAGTTCTTTTAAATAAGCATTTTGTTATTTCATTCAAAATAATTTCACTTGAGCTTTCAAAGCAAACCTGAATTTTCAGTGTATTTTGAAGAAAAAAAAAATGAGATAATGAGATACAGAGAAACTTCAAAAATGTCCAGCATGTTCAGTAACTGATGAATAACTAAAGATCATAAACACACAGATATGCAGAGGTGAATTTTTCAATGCAGTGCACAGGATCCAAAAAAACACAAGTTTCACTGATTTGAATGCATAATCAACCAAACTAAATGAATATGGACAGTGTAAGGGATGCATTGATATGAGCAATTAATTTGGCCACCTTCTGCTGCTTTTCTAGTAAAAGACATCTCTGCTGAATAAAGCAGGATTTTTTCAGAACTTTTGTTGAAGTGCCTTTACCTTACTCACCTTCTCAGCTGCACTGAACATAACAACGTGACTGGAATTAGAGAGTGACCACTTAGCCTGTTCTAAGCCACGTACATTAGGCACAGTACTGCACAGCCTGATTCCAGAGAGTTCAGAAAGACATAACTGACCAGGTAATTTATTTTAATGCAACATTCACTTAAAAATGCTACCCTGGGATGATAAAAGCACGATTTTGTAACATCATAACATATTATTATGTGTGTCCCATTACAAAAGGATTTGTTCCATGTTTATCAATAGGCATATTGCTTTCAAGCAATTTTTCTTAATTACCTTTAAATGTGTATTATTGGTCTATTTTTTGCACAGTTTCCAAATATATAAGCTAGTTATGCAGGGCAGCAATTCACAGAATGCCAAAAAACAGTTTTACCAAGAAAACTAAATTTCACTTACTGTATAACATTTTTAATAGAATCTATTGTTCCATTTGCAGTACAATCACTTCTGGTATCTTTGTTTTTATACACTAGTAGTTTTGTGAAATATTAATCTTTTTAGTTAGTAAATTGTCACATAAATTTAGATCAAAATAAAATCAAATAATTCACAGTAGAAGTAACTTTCTCCTGAAATTTCTCAGAATATTTGCTGAGAAACCTGTCAACATCTTTTGAATTTGACAGGTAAAAAAAAAAAATTCAAAATTGTATATTCAAGATATAAAACCTACAATTGTACTATCTTATATAGTGAAATTCACATTCTTCTTCCAGACAAACACTTCTAACATTTTCACAGGGACAGAACTTTCAGTGAAGACTCATACCACTTTTGGCCACTGTGTCCTGTTTAATGAGGCTAGTAGAATGTTTCATTAATTACATATTAAACGTGTCAATATTTTCTTGGGTGTACAGGTATGCACTTACAATCTGCTGCACAGTGCATGCAAATGTTATCACCTGAGAAGGTTACAGAGTCAAGAATAATTAAAGCATTGCTGGCAAAGCCAGAAACCTAGTAAATTGCTTAAGGCAAGCAGATGAGGAGCCCAAAAATTTAGGAGTTGAACTCACAGACTTCCAAAGTGTACCATTCAAATAGCTACTGTACAGTCAGTAATAGGAATTCTGGCATACACAGTATGTACTATAACATATATGTATGTATCACAACACAAATTATTCATATTATATATGTACACTTTCCCATCGTTGTGGAAAATAAAAATCTTTCTTATCTTACTTGAAAAGCATTGACTTAGCAAAAGATGAAAAGCATTCTTTAAATTTACTCTAAATAAAAATAATATACCAGTAATCTTTCATTTGGGTATGATAGAAAAGTCCTCAAGATCTACACAGAACACAGAGCTGGTCTTAGTTCTACAATCTCAACACTCTGAATATGACAATGTAAAAACAAAAGGAGAAGAATCATATCCTTGGTATCTGCTACTAAAGCAGCAGAGCATGACAAAAGCTATGACTGTAAGGATCTCCGAAGATCAGGTTAAATCACAGTTTACCATACATCTAACTCAACAGTTTATTGTCCTGCAGTGATTTTTTGCTATAAAACCAGCTAGTCTTCAGAGATTCAGCTATTAGGTTTAAGCAGAGATTCAGTCATCTGTTTTCAGATTGTTGCTAGGAACCAACCTCATGTTAGAAAAGTTTCCCTGTTTCAGCTGGAGAGAAGCTATCAAACTCATTTATTTCCTTAGAATCTAAAATAGCAGGAGTTCCTCTCTTTTGGTATAGCCAAAAGCCGTAACAAACTACATAGTTCACACAAGTCTGTTGCAAAAAATTATAAAGCCTAATCATTATGAAGGATACTGTACTATTTAGAATAAATGACCAGAACTATCAAATCTAACTAAATTTCTGGGATATTTAGCCCTGGAGTTAATTCCTTCCAACACCTGAATAGAAAACTCCTTTAAATAAATCAACTACTGGCAAAGTTTAGTTTGGCAAAACAAGGAATCCAACTCTAGTTTTCTGTTTTGGGGACTTGGTTTCACTTAACCAGGTAAATGAGTTAATAAGTTTAAGATTTCTGAATTACTTCACTGAAGATGGCCATAAACAAGTCCCTGGAACAACAGGGTGATTGGATTCATGTCCATGAACCTCTGGCGATTTGAACAATTACATTGCCACTGCATTTTAGCTACAAAACCAAATGCATTGAAGTTTCAAATTTTCCCTAGGCAACAAAGCTTATTCAACTCACATCAGACATTCATGTTTACGACAGAGAGCTGGGTTAGAGAAAAAGCTTTCTTTCCCATGAACTAAGAGTGCCTTGAGAAAAGCCTTGAGATATTGTGCTAAAAGAGCTCTCAGTGCATGTACTTGGTCATCCTTTCACATCCAGGGCAGAATAACACCAGCCTGTCCTGATTACTGTAGCTGTTTATTCCACTTCTGTCCCCACCTCAAGCAAGGCCATTACTTTTTCTTTCCAGAATTCACACACTTCCCAGCCAGTCTCTTTCATGTAAAGAAAAACAAAACAAAACAAAAACCACACGCCACCATCTCCCTAATGCTCTAATTCTTCCTATAAACACCATTTAAGGACCACATGACAGTCTGCCTCTGTCTGCCCAGGATTTTCTCTCTAATGTAATTCTATACTTGCAGCAGTTTCCATGTAAGTGAATTAGCTCAACAAATATTACCAGCTGCTATGTTAAAGCACAGGCATAAATCTCTGGCTTTGCAGAATGTGTTTGGGATAAGGTGCACAACCACTGCACATGTGTTGGCGTCAAAATTTATGAAACATGTTACAGAAAAAAAATAGAAGATGAAAAGTTTTCCCAAAGTAAACATTGCAAAACGGAATTTAAAAAATAAGTTAAATCATTTAACATCCTCTGGAAGAACCATATCTGCACAAACACTTGGCAAGGGTAGAGCACTGATATAACCAGGAAGCTTTGAGAAACTAAAGGGAAAAGAAGGACAAGAGATATCAGAATCCAATGGCTTAGCATCCAAATCTGAGCCAAGCCAAGGGCTCAGAGAACCTCAGAATAAAGGTAAGAATTGTAAGCTATAACTTATTCACACTTAGTTTCTACTAGAACATGGTTTAGCAGGATTCTATGTTGCTCACTGAAAATACTGCAAAGAGTGTTACTAAAATACTCAAAACACCTTTAATCACAAAGGGCTTGTCTATACAGAAACAAGAAGGAACTATGTGAAGTACACTGGAGAACTAGGAAGAGCAGTGTCCCAGGACTTCTGTGAAAAGCAAGTTTGGATAATGCAGTAAGGATTGAAATGTAGACTTAATAATCTATCTCTGATGAGGACTGTAAAGAACATGTTTCTATTCAGTAACTGCTTATTAGTAATTGCTCACTGCAATGATCATTAGCCAGTAAATAAACTAGTATGATAGAAGATATGCCAAGATTTTGCTTTATGGAACAGTTGAATTCTTAAGTATTCTTAATAATGTTAGATGAAATCACAGACTTAAGTTACAAACCATGTATGACAAACTTATGCACAGTATTACTGATTAGCATGTCTGCACCCACACCATCTTATCACTATTGCAAAGTCCTGGACATACTGGTCTACACGTAAAGCAAGCATCTTTAGGAACACCTGTGTGGGTAGATGTGTTTTCTTTATGAGCCTGCACAAGGATGTTTTTCTAACAAAGGTGTCATACTGACAGGCCAAACTTTGTTACATGCAGCATCATCAACCCAGCAGTACTGTAAATCTTGATGCACACTGAACAAAGGTAACTGGACCAGTCTTAGGAATTCTTGGCAGGCTTCTCTTCATTCTTGTTGCTCATTCAGATGGAACACAGCCTGCTAGGCCAAATATTCTGTAGTTCATTCAACCTCTTCTAGTAGCTTGCCAAGGCCTTAAGATGGATTATACTCATCATACACAATGGCACTCAGAATCAGAGGTTATAAATTATTGCAACTTCACTGACAGACATGCTTTTACACAAAGTCTGATGGTGAATTACGGCCTTATGAAATAGAAGTTGAAAGACATGTTCCTGACTGGTTATAACACTACTTCAGTTCCATACCAGTAAATACATATACATATGGAACAACCTCTGTGCTTCCATAAGTATCAAAGTTTGCAGTTTCATGTATTTTGAAAAACTATACAAGCTCTATTCAAGAAGTATTTTTGTTTCATATGTATATTTCTTCCCTTTCCCAAAATGTGTTATTATTAATATAGTTATGGACAAAAAAAAGTTTTAAGTCTCTTAAACTCCCTCCTCTGACCAATTTTTGAGAAAAATTGTCAGCATTACTCTTCTGTATGTGCATCAAAGACCACTGCAGTGAAAAGTGTTTAAGAATGTAATACTATGTAAATGTGTAACTGAAGTGTCATAGGTAATTAAATACAAGCACAGCTAAAATAATCTGTGAACTTGCAAAGTATGGAAAGGAATAATTTTCCTTTGGTAAAGACTGGCCATATGCCATAATTGGTTAGGTCTTTCTCTCTTACAAATTACACGAGCAGTTATAATGAGCAGCAGAATTTTATTATGTCAAGGTGTATATTGTACAGTAATTAAGAATCAAAATATTTGGGGGTTTTCATACAAATGTGTAACACTACTTTGATTTTGGATGAACAGCAAAGACTAAACACTTCATAAGAAATAAATTACTGTACTCTTTTTTTAGTGCAAAAAGATCTCTGTCTTTAGGATCTGTGTATTTAAAAATCTAATCCTTTTTTGCCCAGTCATTTATTTTGAGTGTACAGGGACAGATATAAAGTTTAAGAGAAAAAAAATCAAAGACTTAAAGCCAACATAGTTGTGAGGTGAATGAAATAGGGGAATACTTACTCTACTTAAAATGTTTCAATGTTTTTTTCCATTAACTACAGTTCAAGTTCATGATGTTCCTATAAATTACATTACAGAAATATACATCACCCTAAGTGATTGCTATACATTGCTCTAAGTCCTGCATTGCCTTCTAACCTATTGTAAGAAATCACAGGACATTTACAACATGTACTAATGGACTACCTTTTTTGATATTATGTTACTATAACATTAGTAATAGTTATTAGAGTAGTTATATATATATATATAGTAATTAGAGATTAATAATCTACTGGATTGACAATTTTCATGGCCAGTATTTTCTGAGAGATTTCTCTTATTTTCTTCAATCCACTTGACAAAGTTCAAATCTGTAGAGCAGAAGGTACACACTGCAACTCAATTTTCCTCATTTCTACTTTTTTCCTTGTGACAAGATAGATGACAGTGTCAGAAAGGTGGCATGATAGTCTGATGCAGTTTTTATTCATAAGTACACTCCAGCTAGATTGACTTGTATGGAAATTTTCACATGTGTTAATAAGATCATAAATATATGGATATTAGTATTTCTGAAAACAGAAATGTATTAATAATAAATACCTCATGCATCAGGAGAGGAGACACATATGAAAAATAAAAAGCCTGCATGGATTAAAATGGACATTTGCTTATCTGAAGTACATATTGAAGTAAATTTGAACTACATTACAACACAGACAAGTTTAGTCCAAATAAGACTGAAGCTGTTCTCTGCATTTTCTCATTCTATGTCAGAAATAATACAACTAAATACAAATATTAATTGTGTGATCTAAGGAAAAGGGTTATCTTTTTCATTTGTTACCTACAGTTCAGATCAACTGCTCTTTTCTGTACTGAGGTATGGATGAAATTCTAGACGTAATATGTCATTATATGCAGGGGGCATTTTCTGTTCACGTTAGAAACATGTTATCTGTGAGAGTATGACTAGCACTTTAATAGTAGAATAGAACTCATTCTATTTTAGTTCTTGATTCCATACGCCTTTTGTAGGCTTATGGAATAAAGAACACAACAAATTGTAGTGTTTTCATTAAGAATTAAACCTGAGCTTACAGGCAAATAATACCCAGATGGTATCAAGACTTAAAGATTTAGGAAGCCATTTAATCACTTGTCTTGCCATAAGAAAATCATGTCTAATATTTTATTTTCAGAACTTTGAAAGTACCAATAAAGTTGGTATATTCTTCCTTCTTCAACAAGGCTAAAATTTTTATTGTTGCAACCATCTGTTAAGTTTTAAAGAAAGACAGACTGACTGGGTTTTATATCTGCTAACTGATTTGACAACAGTGGTTCTAGGAAACAGTATTCAATAAAATTTCAGAAAGGAAAAACAGAAGTTAAGAAGGCAATCACTGAACTATGGCAGGATGTGGCAGCAGTTTGCTGCCATCCTCATGCTGTCTTTATCTAGGAATGGCTGATCTTCAGTATGAACTGTATACCTGAAAACTGACTCCAGCTTTTACCCAGTTGCCAATTTCTTGGAAGCTTAATATTCCAAAGAAAATCTGACATTAATTTGCCAATTCTCATTTTTGAATAAGACACAGGTATAGAAACTAATATGGAAACACCATTGCCCACATTTACTCTTCTGTTTCTCTGAAGCATCTTAATGATGCAAAGGAAGAGAGAAGAACAGAGTTCACCAAGAGATAGCCTGCATTCATTGTGTAGTATTAAAAACCTTTGAAAAATATGAGTAAAATATATAAAAATATACATAAAAATATATATTATATATAAAAATATATATTATATATAAAAATATATATTTTATATATAAAAATATATTTTATATATTTTATCATGAAGAGACTTCCTTCATCACTTCTTCTGTTAAGGTAAAATGTTCTCATTAAAGGTTAATGCTCCTCCTTTTTTCTCCCACCACCATCTTGACTCGTTATAGGTGCAACAACTTTAGCTGAAAATGAACTTGTGTCTAGGATGTCTCTTCACTTTGAATTCCTTTATAGACTAAAGGGACACAACTTTTCCAATTATTCATATACTGCAAATCACTGTAATATTTATTTCATTTCAAGCTAGATTACGTGACTCCTTGCAGGGGAAATGAACAGCAAGAAGCTGGAGGGAAAATTAACCGATACAAAAATGTCCTGATAGCTGTAAGGCCTGTTTAAAGATAATAAAACCCCAGAGACAGTTGAAACAAATATTAAATTTTGTACTATCTGAACATTAAGTGCCCTTTCTTGGGGAAAAAAAAAAAAAAAAAAAAAAAGCCTTTGGTGATAGCACAAGGAAATGTACTTGAAGCATCTTTCCAGATGGTTTAAACATTTCCTATGAAGCTTAAATTCTTTCCTATGATATTTTCTCTGCCATTTACAAATAAATAAAGCTGGCTGATCAAGTCCTATCGAAGAACAAACACAAAACATACCTTATTCTTAGAAGACTCTTCAACATGACTTTCATGTCTAAGAACAGACATGAAAGTGAACAAGAAGGTTTAGAAGAACTTGTAACAAAGGCCCTGAGGACACACCCAAATCTTATTGAACATTCATTGCCACAACCCCCACACCCTTTGGTTCCTTCCCATCTCATATATGTTTCAGCCAACAAACTGACAAATTCCCAGCTGGAATACTAGCTTTCTTGTATCTCTTGGGAATAAAGACCTAGCTGCATATGAACTTCATAGAACTACTAGCTGTATTCAGATGGCAGTGCAGACAGTGAGAAAATGAGTCACTTCTGCTCTCTCTTCAGCTGCTTTGGCTGCTTTGCCCATCACTCAAACCAAAATGCTGGGGAGTGCAAGATATTGAGTCAGAAGAGGCAGAAGACGAACTCAAGTGAACAAGGGAAGTACCACAGACCCTTTCCTACTCCCCACAATATTTTCAAGGAATGATGAAAGCAGACTGGTTTCATACCTCTCTCTAAATGTAAGAGAAGTCGATTCCTGTCTCCATTTTGTCACACAAGACTCCACTCGGTCTGTGCCATGCTCTCCACAGTGGCAGCATGCTGCTGCAAGGGTAATACTTCCCTTGCTCCCTGCAGCACAGCAACAACACTTTAGGAAATACTCAGGTACAGAGACAGGACGTCTGCCTATTAATAGCTCTGCTTGAGCTATGATTACACTTTTCAATACCTGCCTTGTGAAACTGATATCCTGATCAACATATCAGGACGGTGGTACCAGCAGTTAGCATTTTCCAACTCCAGGTTCCTACCTGCTGTTTTCTTTTAGTTATGAACTTTAGTTCTTCACCCAAATTAGTAGTTTGAAAGATAAATAGATTTTATTTTATTTATTTTAATAAACCACAATTGAATCCCTCTCCTCTACTAAAATATTTTTCATTATTTTCTTATGATTAGGACAAAGATTTAAATAAATAGCTATGCACCTGCATGGAATCTTACAGCCACATGCCATGAAGTTAATGCTCAGAATATTAATTTGCTTAGCAGGCCTGCTGTCATGCTAAGTTCTGTTTTCATTGTGTGTTACCACATTTGATTGCATGAAAATGTTTCCTTGAATAATTTTGTTACTACGCAACTGTTCCTTCATGAAAAGTTTTTTTAAGTACTACATATGCATTTTTATGTACTTCACAGACTTTTCTTCATGCTGTATCACCTACTTGGTATCCTCTGAGAATGCCAAAAAATATGTAACTCCAAAGACTGCTTTTCAAGATGTTGAGAAAAAGCAATCTTCAGTGTAATGTCTGCCAATTTTTAGATCTAAAACTCAGAGAATGAAAAATCTGTCTTTAAATAAATGTTGTCACTCTGCGAAATATACTCCATTTCTTCCCTCCCATTTTTGTGGTATTTTACCACTAACCTGTAGCTGTCTGCTTGTTTACTCAGATTTCGGACTTAATTTGCTGTTCTGTTCTTCCTCTAGGCATTCACAGTTTTGGGGGTGAGGGGTGTTTTTTGTTTGTGCACAGAGAAGAGGAAGGCTCCAAATATTCATCAGGTACCAGCCTTTGAGTGAGGCACGCATGATATCAGAGCAGTCTCCACAGACTTACATCTCATGCAGGCAAGTAATTTATTTTCATTTACCTCCTGCCTGAGAGGTTATTTCACTGATTAATCTACAGAGGCAGGTTCATTCCTGTCTCTCCAAACCCGATAAAACTGTTAGTGTCACTCCTAATCAATACAAAAGAATTCCAATTTACTTTTCAATGTTAGTCACTTACATGCAAAAATCCTGTTTCTCCATAAACCCAAGTTTTATATATGTAGCAACAAGAGTCAGAAAACTCCTTTTTGGTGTATTAATCAAACACAAACACGTATCAGCCATTACTGAGCTTCAGTGCAAAACTTCCAAAAGGCTGTCAATATTCTGTTTGCTGTTGTACCACTGGCTGGTGTCATCCTATCCCAGCACCTTGGTTTCAATTTAGTTATAGATTATTTAGCTGACAAGTACAGATTTTGCCTAAAACGTGAAATGCTTTGTGCTTGACAGCTCTATTGATTGTGATAACTAAGAACAAATAATAAGAACTATCATTTCAACAATTATTTTAATAGAGCTTGTCCCTCTCAATAGCAAACATCAATGAGACAAAATAATTCCTAGCAGTTGGAGAAGACTTGCTTTGTGTTTTGTAAACTGTCCCCTCACTTTTCAACAAATATTTGAGAAAGACAAGATTTGTAAGGATAGACATTAATGGTCTTCAACCAGCTTTACAAAAGAATTACAAGGGAATTCTGCTGGATTTCCATGATGACAGCAGGCATTCACTCCACCAGCTTAATCCCACTAACTAATGCAGTGTGCAAAATTGCACAGGTTACAGCATGGGGGTTTGGGAGGGAGGGGGAATTGGAGGTGAAGGGGAGCCTTTTTCTGAACAAGAAAATCGTAAGAAACCCTAGTGACTGGAAGTAAAAAACATATACCTACACAACTCTATGTATCTGCAAAGAAAACCAGTCCATTAGATAGATAAAGCCTCAAAGAAAAAAGGTGTTTTAATAATCTCTCTGCCTTCCACACAACTTCTGAGAATTTTTCAAGAGCAAGTAGAATAAAGGAAGATACACTGAAAGCACCCTTGATAATATAAGTATATCCAGTTGTCACACTCTCAACTTTACAGATAGGTAAATTTACTGATTCTTAAAAAGTTCTTGTGAAACTCAGCTTCATAAATTGGGAGGGGAAGGAAGTAAATATGTCTAATTCTCCGTGTGATCAGAATACATTTATCTGACATTCAATATAAGCAGCACACACAATACTTTTATAATTTAAGCAATCTTCTCTTGCAGTTTGCTGGCTCCATAATAGCTACAGGGTAGGTCTAACATTTAAGTGTTCAGAGGGGCTCAACCAAGTCAAACATTATAATTTTTTTAAATACAGTATAAATGTGTTTAAATGCCATTTATGGCACCAATTAAAAATGTTGTGAGTTAACATGCCTATGTGGAGAAAGACACTTTTGATCAATCTGCTGGCAAATTTGTTCATATTTCTACCTCACAACTCCTCCCCCTCCCCAAATTTTGGGAGATTATTGTTTTAAATGCATACTAAGCAACCATGATAGTACTCTGTTGGCACAGAAAGTCATGGTTCTTGTGCCAGCACCCAGAACATCATGTTTATCAGTTATAGCTTTGCAAATTTGCTCACTTACAGCACATATATCTGAGCAACTTGAGAAGAAATTCCCAGATTTCTCATTGCAACCAAGTACTACAAAGCTGCACATTAAAGGACTAATGCTTAATACAGATAGAAAAAGCATTGCCTCCTAAAAGTAGATTAAAAATTACAGATTCTTGCAAAAGCAAGACTCCTAATGTCATATTATAAACTCACTGGGATTCAGTTCTGCCTACTTTTTGCTTACCAAGACACAAAATCTTAGAGAAATATAGTGTTATATACAGAGAAAAGAGACACTTAAAATATTTCATCTTCATATTTCACTTATGTGAACCCAAAGGATCTCATTATTCACTGATCAACTAGCAGAAACTATTATCTATTAACCTCCTAAAAGCTGAAAGGGAAACTGGGGTGATTTTAGCATAACTGCTCACAGAAAAATGAAGACAAAGTTACTGAACATTATAAACATCCTGTCTTTACTCATAACTTGTAGTCCCCATTTTCCCATCATACCTTCATCACAGGAATCTTTACACCTCTTATTGCTAAAAGAAGGTCCCTTTGGAGTTATCAGTCACATGGCCACATATGTGCCCACCTTGCACAATTTCTTCATAGTCAAATTGTCTATGAAGAATTAACTATTAATGGGTTCACCTTCTGAGTAAGACACTTAGGTTCATATGGACCAATGAAAATCACTTTTTAAAACTTTTTTTCTTGCACGTACAACTTACTATGAATGCCAAGGCATTTGTATGTATTATAATCTAGAGTAATTAATTATCACTATTTAATTTTGTTAATTTTCATTTGAGTGCAAAGGTCAGTTTTGCCAGCTGAAGGAGAAGCAAATGCAGAGCAAAAGCACCACCAGAGGACAGCCTTGAAAATCAAAGGGTGATCCTCACTAATATGCTTGCAAAATTCTTATTTCAAAACTGACATTCACCCTTTTGTCAATTTAAGTCCTGCATACTATCTTCTTCTACCCTGTTCATTTGTCCTTCCCAACTCAAGCATTTGCAGAAGTTAATGAACAGAGCAAAGAGAAGAACAAACCAAGTCTACTAGCAAATACTAGTTCAATTCTGGGGAGAGGTGAACAGTGATATCACACCACTGTTTGATGGGGCCTTCTGCCTTTGCTAGTGATAACCCCAGTTGTCCTCTTGCCAAAATCCTATTTGCCTTTCCCTGCTGCACAAAAAAAGATGGAAACTGAGTGATCTTCTATCAGGAAATACACAGCCTGAGAACACAAGCTTCACTTGGTGGCAGGTGAGACCTGCAACGCACAAGTACCAGCTGGAGCTGCAACTGTAATCTCAGAGGAAAATCAGCCAGAAATTCCTGAGCTAACAGCATCTGTTCAAGAGATTGTAATCAGCTGCCAAAAAAATGACAGAAAATCATGGGACTCCCAAATATTTTGAGAGATCTTCCAAGTAAGACAATAATCATTACTTGTTAAGCTAGAGCTCTTGATCCAAAAAAAGGTGTGGAATATTGCCAAAAATGAGTAAGTTTAGTGATCTTAATTTATTTATTATGGGTCCCATAATCACATCATTTGGGGAAGTAGTGAAGAGACATGTTCTTTTTTTTCATTTTTTACTGCTTGTCTTTCTTTCTGTTCTCTACATCTATATATTGTTTTACTCTATTCCTCAGTTTAGTAGAGAAGAGATTTCTTTCTCTTTTTTTTTATGTAGCACAAATTACAGAGAGGTCCTAAAGGTTAAAATGCACAGGTCTCGGGCTTACCAGTAACAACAACAATCTTAAAATCCATTAAATACATTTTATAATCACACCAACTGTTATTGGAATGATTAACATGATGCATGGATACTGAAAATCTATTGTCTTTTCTGTCTGAGATTTTTCCAAACACCACTGGGAAAAATCAGCTTGAAGTACTGCTGCTGGTTTTTGCTATTATTTTAGAAAATATTACATTTCCTATGTTTGTAATTCAAAAACTTTTCTTACACACATATGATCAAAATCTGAACTACAAAGAAATATCTCAGCTATAATATTCAACCAAAATGGCAGCTTTGCTATAGGACAGATAAAATCACCAGGGATAATGCACTTGATAATGCCTAGTACTAAACAAACAAAGGAAGAATATACTGAAAATATATGAAATCCTAAAATGGAGCACTGATTCTATAAGTAAAGCAAATGATTAAAAAACAAATTGTGTTCTCCTTTCCTCAAACCATTCTGCCTGTACATCTTTCCTCCAGCTCTAAAATGGAGTATATCAGTCTGAAGTTGTTCGGTGGGGGGTTTCCTTCCATTTGTTATTCCTCTTACTCTAAGCTCCTATCATATTCTCTATATTAGCCTGCATTTACCCAAAAGATAATCGACTAGAACCTTGGACTTACAGTGTTTAGAGTAACATAAATACAGCACAGAAAAAAATCATTGGCCTTCTCCGTGAATTACCTGGAAAACTTTGGGGTTACATGGAAACCTTTGTATCTTTTGATGTACAAATCCTCAATTTCCCAAGTTCATAATCTCAGCTTTTCCAATATAAATGCTGCCTTAGTGCTGAAGAAAATTGAAGTAGACCACAGTTTATTTGTAAAATTAATGTAACTACATGACATCTTGGTGAAAGTCTGAATTATTATATATCAGCAGGTGTTCTACCTGCATGATATCACATTATTATGATATAGAATAGTACATGTATGTAATAATGTGGTAAAAATTACTAAGGAGATTGGCAAGAATAAAAAAAATGACACAACTGTTCCTGGTTGATGGCCCACATAAAGGCACTGTCTGTACTTACAAGTTTTACTTACAACTTAAAGGTATGCCTAAAGAAAGAAGACCAAACTGGAAAGGAAGATAGATTACACAAATTAATATAAATTTTGAATTAACGGTTTCAAATGAAGCAATTATTTTAAGGTGTCCTTGATTTGTGAATACTCCCAAATTCATTTTTAACTGCTTTCTGCAATCCAGTCTCCAGAGATTCTCTAACAAATTTCAGGCAGAGCACTCTGGTGCCTCTTCACAAGTTCACACCAGATTTTGAAACAGAAGCTCATTTTTTCTCCCCACTTCTCTCAGCTAAGATGACTGGAAATTGTTGCCAAGCTCTCGGGGAATTTAATCTAGGTTTTATTTTATTTATTTCCACTACCACTGAGGAGTGACATTCAATTTGTGTTTATGTCACCACTGTGTCACACAAAGGTGGGCAAATGGACAGTTCACTCTAACAGTGTTTTGTGCAAGGCCAGGGCACGAGGGCCTGGCAGGGCACGCTGCCGGGCACCTCAGGAGTGCCATTGCACCCTGGCCATAAGGGAACAGCAAGGAACTGGGGGAACTGGCAGCCCAAGGTGGCTGCAACACAGATGAGGCCACCTGCCACCCCAGTGGCCTGGCCACTGCTGCAAGTGCTGCTAGAAATGGGTCCTGATCCTCAGGGAAAGGGCAAGGCAGGTGGGAGGTCTGGGTGGACCCAGGAGGTCACAACTAAAGCCAGGGGATGGGGCTGAGGCAGCACCTCTGCAGCGGCTGAGGTCCCGGGCAGCCTGTCAGGGCCAGCAAGGCCTGTGGGCGCCAGAACAAAATTTCTTCTAGGCCTAAACATGCCAAGTTAATATTTAACCCTGTGGAAAATTTTAATGGCTGAGAGGCAAAGGGATTTTTTTGATGGAAATATTGTCACAGGCTTATGTATAAAAAGTTAGCCAGGAGCTGCAAGATCAAAAATTGCTGCTTTTAGTTTTAAGTAAATGCTGCCAGGTATTATTTGTGAAATTGATTTCTTAATCTCTCCTCCCCAGTAAGTGCTCTCCGAGTTGACTTCCACACTAAAAATTAATTTACAGGTCTTCAAGCAGTGAAAAAAAAGGACAACAAAAACACAACATTATGGCTCTTACACTAAGGACATAAATGGGGTGGAACAAACTCAATATGAGCATTTATCTGTGTTATTTTATTTTGTAATCACTATCTAGGGTTATTTTCCTTTAAAAAATAAAGTAATTACAAAAATGTGTAACATTAAGATAATGCCATTCCTATAAAATGTCTTATGCATCCTGAAGTCACTGACAAACATACAGCTATCATTACCACACATAACAATAAATAGAACAGTGGGATTGCATTTCCCTGATCCATCCTATAATAAAAAGTTACCTTGCTCTATATTCCAGAGGAAGTCCACAAATACAGCAGTATAATTCTGTAGTTTAGACATGAGTGCACTTTTACAAAACACAGTTGGGCAAGTATTAGCAAAGAGTGTCCCAAAACCAGAAGATGACAATAATATGAAAGAAATGAAAGGTAAGATTGCAAATGCTACTTTGATAAGAGAGCAAAACAACATCTTGATCATGTTGATCAGTTTACAAAAGTCCTGAAATGACTGCTAGGCCGCAGAAATTGTCACAGTTTTCTTGGGAGAACACTGACGAGAGATTATAGGTCTACTGCTTGCTTGGTACACAGAAAATAAAAATTTTTTCATAACCATGCTGGTTCTACAGATTTAAATACTAGAGTCAAACTTAGGAAAGTTAAAATTTATCAACAAGTTGCAGAAAAGCATAGAGATTTTTAGTTGCTTGGGTTTTTTGTGTTTTTTTTTTAATTAGGATCTTAGTGAAACATAGATTAGGAAAAACAAAGATTTTAGTTATAGGCTAGCTGTGTTGAAATTACTTAGAATAGGAAGGAATTTGGGCCCAGCTAATTAAAATAGTTAAGAGAGCTGGACCCAAAATGGGTTTTAAGATGTTAGTAACTGATTACCAAATAACTGATGATCTGTCATTTGTATGTTTGCTCAGCTGTGCTTAGAACGAGGAATAGAAACATTGATAAGTTGGTGTAGGGAACAAGGACAATTACCAATTTCCTCCCTTGGTGGGAACCCATTCAAAAGTCACGCAAGAGGAAACTTAGAGGTCACTAAAGTAATTAGGATTGTTAAAGTTCAGAGAGGCAAAAAGGTCAAAATGAGGAAGATGAGTTACTTCATCTTTTTTGGGACCACTGACCCAATTTGAGACCACCGACTCCACTCAGAACACACACTACGCATGCTTAATGACATTTAAGCTCATTTCCATACGAAGTGGAGAATGGGAGGTGTTAATGTTATGAATATGCATTTGTATTTTGGATATTCATCATTTTTGTAAATAAAAAGCTTTGTGTTTGCTTGGATCGGGGCCCTGTGTCTTAGGGAGCCATCCCACGCAGTGCCTGGCGCCAAATAAAACATACACTTTCTAACTCTGAACTGTCAGAGAGTTTTTGTCTGTCTTAGTTGGATATCGATATTAGATCGATATTCATATTTTGGTAAATCATTCGTTTGGGAGTCTTGATAGAATCTTATGTAGGTTAAACTCTAAATAACAAGCCTTGGAATGAAACCTATGGAAACCCAACTTTTTGGCTATGTTTTCTGAAACACTTTCAGCTTTAAGCCCAAAAAGAAGTCTGACTTTTAACTACTCATTTTTACTAGCATAGTCCCACTTTTAGAGTCAAACATGTTATTATCAACATCTGTTAGCAGAAATCAGTTACAAAGAGATTAGCCAATCTCTGGGGCATCTTTTCTGTCAACTTTTTCCCTTATTAACATTTTACATATTAGGATTGCGTGAAAGCTTGGAGTGTGACATTACAGCACAATGACAGCTTACTGTAAGAGGAATAACTGAGTTCTCTTTATAATCATAATCTTGGTGCCCTGCCAGTGAGTTAATGGGAAGCCTCAAAGCTTCCCTAAGAATGAAAGGACTCACATCACTGTTATTACAGTAAATAGCTTTGCTACAAATCCAAAGCTTTGAAGTTCTCACTGTAAAATGTCTGCCCTTAATTCAGCAATTGAAAATCCTTTGACTCTACACACAAACCTCTCAGTCAACCTTGCCAAGCTACCTATATTTTGACACTCTACAGAGTCTAACAGAGATTTCCAAGCCTGCCATGTAATACAATCGGAGCTGTTGGCAGCTACAATTGACTTCACATGCCACGTCTTTCTGATCTCTGCTGCTAACAATACTTTGTCAACAGATGTCATCACATGTAAAGCGTCAGGAAGAGCCAACACATGTGTTGTTCAGTTCACAGATTTCCTTCCAAAAATATATAGTATGCATATTATGCAGACAGGCCCATTATAGCCATTAGACACTGTTAAGTGCACTGGTTGCTTTGCAAGTTTACTTCAGTGTTCACTTTTAAAACAAACTTGCTTGTAGAAAGGGGCTTGATTGAAAAAGGGGGAAAAAAAAGAAAAAAAGAGGCAAAAAAAGCACAAAAAAACCAAAAGCCCCTAAAACTGACCACTATTCTTTCCTACCTGACCATGAATAGATCACAATTCTGTGGCAGCTGGAGAAGGTCATTTCTTATACTCCTGGCTAGAGTCTTTGGAAGTTTAACTATAGTGTTAACATTAAACCACCAAGGCTCATGACAAACTGTGAAATCCACTATGTGCTACATTATAGCACTTGCACATGTTTAAGAAAATGTTCCAGTACGGTTTCCAGACCACAAATGTTGAACTTCAAGATAGTGAGTGTTTGCAGAATGGAAACATCTGTATGCCCTGCCCAAACTGGTATCAAATGCAGGGAAATTCTGTTTCATTTAAACAAATATGCTATCTAATCCTGCTATGAATAGAAATGTACACAGCTACACAGCTATCGGGTCAGCTGCATTCAGATCAATTGATATGGTCAGCTCTCTTTTCAGAAAAGTAACAGTACTCTACTCACATAATAAAAAATATATTCCTACTAGAGCAAAATTATCCACTATTCTCCCACATTAGAATTATTCCACACTCCAACACAACAAAAAGATAAAATTTTTAGAGGCTACATCAGCCCTAGGGAACAATTCACAAATAAACTCTAGCTTACAATGTGCTACACAATTAATGATTTGCCAATTTTCTGATATAATTTATCAAAAGCAAACAGTTCTGAAAAACTGAAGAACAGGGCTTATTTTTAAAAGGTAGCTTTTTCATAAGTACTTATCTAAATGAAGAGTTTTCAGCCTCAGAATGATTGATCAATACTATTATGAATTACTGAAAAACATATTGATCTAATTTAAACTATATACACTTTACATAAAAATGTAAAGTTTACACGGCACTGCACAAAGAAAAGGACTTAAAGAAACAACTGCCATGTTAAACAATGATTCAGGAATGTGCAGTTTGAGGAATTCATGTTTCCATCAGTGTTGCTTAAAGCAGTAAAGTAAGAACAAGAACTCTAAGAAAATAGAGATTTTTTTTTTTAAATCCTGGATGAGATTGCAGAACCCTACAGTTCAATTAATCTGCAGGATAAAACATATCCTTTGTATATGTAAAAATAATGCTATCCAATGCTTTTGAAAAAATTAGCTCAGATTTAGACAGGTACCATTTTGGAAAGAACAAGAGGCATTAAAAGTAGAAGAACACTCAAAAATACAGAGCCTGTAAAATAACATTAAAAAATTAAAAAGAACTCACACCATTACTTTAGCCAGCAGAAGATGTACAGTACCATGTTCTCAGTATGAATCTGTTTGTTAAATATATATAATTTCCTGTGCTGACAGCTGCTATAAAATTCTTGTAAAAAGCTGTACCTAAGTACAGCAGATTTGATTCCCAACTATATTGTTTCACTACTTATATTAGGAAGGGAGAGATAAAAAGTACCAGGATGAACTTTCAGGTCTTACAGCTCTGAAGAATTTAGTTTCTATTCTTGTTACTCATGACAACACTGAAATTGCATCTGCCAGAGTGATTACATGTTTTCACTGAATTGCTTTAAAGCCTGAGTCTCACACATGCACCAGGGTTCACTTAAGGTTCCCATAATTCTTGCAAGTGACCACATCAAAGCTTTTGTCCATAACCAATTTTCTTTTACTCTGAAATGGTAAGTATTCTTCAGTATTAAAAAAGCTTTACAGAACTAATTTGATTACTCATGCATGTATGCATTCTAGTCACCAATTAAATATCTTTTGACTGCTTCAAACATTTCTTCACAAAGCTCCAGACAGCTTCAAATTAAACTCAACTGGGAGAAATGGATCACTGTGATGTGATGTGGGATCACTTTCCTTCATGTGGGAAGTGCTAGGGAACAGTAGGAAAAGCTGGGAAAACCAAAAGAAGTGTCAGAACATAAGATCAGTGAGCAAGTCTGGGAAAGATAGTGGTAATGAAAACACTTTATTGGAGAACACTGGGAGATGCTGGACAATGTGGGCCATCCAACCTTGGCCACTACAGCCTGCTTCTCCTACAGCACACCCTAAATTAAGTGGATCCTTATGGACAAGGATTTTATTGGATTCCTCAACTCTTTTTACCATTTTTCTTTCCTTTTTCCTGTTACAAAATATGTAGCCCAAGATAACAGAATATACCTGAAAAGTGAAAAACCCAAAAGAAAAATAGTGCATTTCTGTTAGAGCCCTTTTTCCCCCTCACTTGCATCATAATGGTAAATTTTTGTAGTACTAATGAAGAAAGAGAAAATTATGCATTACTTACTATGTTTTTCTTGAAGGTGACAAGGCCTAGCATGTGAAAAAGAAGCAGATTTAAAAAGAGGATCTTCTCCAGGTAAGAAACAATATGTTGATTGAAATGTGAGAGCACAACTTAATAATCTGAACTGGCAAACCCCTGCAAATTCTTGTAGCTGTCTGACAGCTTAAGGGAAAAAAACTACCATGAAATTCAATTGGCTTTTGACCTAAAACCTCAAAGGAAATCAAAGGTTAAGTACTGTCAGTGTCATGTAAGACCAAAATTAAATCAACCTTTTTAATAGTTGTCCATCCACTTTATAAGCTGTCAGTTAATTCTTTTTCTAAATCATGTTTTCGAAGGTCTAACCTTATAGTTAAGGCAAGCTGCCAGCTAAGGAAAGTATCTATCATGTACTCCTGTAAATTCTGTGCAAAGACCTAGTGAAAAACAAAGAAGTCAATTAGCTAAATAATTAAGCAAAACAGTTTATAACAACCAGCCTTTGTATTATACCTATAGAGGTTGAATTTCCCGATAACCCACATTTTGGGAGGTTTTGTTTCATATTATGTATCACCTGGGAAAAATAAAAGTCTTTTTTAAACATGGAACAAAATGTTCCTCTAAAATACCTACTGATTCTTAATGTCTGAGCACTCCTAAAGACTGGAGATGACTTTCCCCACTCCTTTTGATGTTTTCTTAGCACAGTCTCTTTCCTTTAGGTTCCCGTTAATCCTACCCTGCCTGACATCATATTCCAGGACTTTGGCTAGAGCACAGAGCACTCCAAGAACTAAAGATGAGCCATAATCACAGTTCTGGATCTGGATGCTCCCAATCCATCAACCATATGTACTGAGATCTGTGAAGATGACAAATTATTACTGCATTTTTACAAATATGTATTCAGCATTTCTAGAGCAGCAGCAGCACACTGTGGTGCGCTAAGTAGCCTCAATAGACACGGTAACAACTCTGGGTAGTAAAAGAAAATTACCACAGCTCACTTATCAAAGCTTGCATAAACACTGTATATCTGGCAGGATTTTTTCACCTTCTGATGCTACTACTAATATAGATGAGTGTTCTGTAGTTTTGCTAAACTGTAAATTTGGTTTAGTAAAGATGAGGATAGCATTGAAGAGAATAATTAAAAATATTTTACATCAAAAGCTGATTAATTTCAGCTCTGTTTAAATTCACTTAGGAGAATACGCAACACAGATTTTTGCTTTATACAGTGGTCAACTGACTAGGAAGAATCCAAAAATGTTGCATTATATAATTAATCATTATAACTTTACTGTACAGAACAGGTACAGCATGTTTATAACCTCAACAGTGTCTCTAAGACCTGAAGTCAAAGGACTCCCTAGAGGATTGTGGTAACTGTAAAAAATACTAAAATTTTATGACAGAAAATATCCTTCATGAAAGAGTATAAATAAATGCACCTAATGAACTCACTTTATGTATCAGTATGCCAAGCTAATACTGATTTCCTAATGTCATAATAACAAGTTTCAAGTTGTAAACAAGGAACTGATGAGGAGGGGTTGCTATTCTTTTCTGGGGTAGTACAAAGATGTATAATGTTTCCCTTATCACACTACTGACAATACATAAATTAACAGGCAATATATCGCTTAATCCTCTTAAACTGTGATCAATATTACAGACATGCATTCCCTTTTAAAATACCTTTTCTTCTCCTACTTTGTGGTCAAACTGTGGATGTATGTATTTGTCTGAATACGATGGCCTGAACTGCTGTTGCTCCCTCTGCTTATGTGGGCCTGGGATAGCTTTGCATTTCTCATACAGAACGTGTTAAGGCTTAGCTTGTTTCTGTTGTATCTACCATGTTTCTGTCAATCTTTCCATTCAACCTTCACCTCTCCTGACAGTGTATCTTTAGACACATGGATTTAAAGAATTTATTTCTGTCTATAATGTGCTTCTAAATTACTGCCTTTGAACTGACTAAATTTACGTTAGAGAATCCCTTATGAGTTACATAATGATCATGTAATGTTTACATCATGATTCCTTCCCCATGCTGTTCGAGTTCAGTTTCAGACTCCACAAGTTCAGGTAGTCTCCCTTTGTGTTAACAGATACCAGTCTCCTGAATCCCACTGAGGTCCAGATAGAGTTTATTTCATTCCATTAGCATTTGCTGTAAAAATCTACATCAGACGTTGAGTGGGGTTTGGAAAAGATCTGGCAGCTGGCATGAGTGGGAGTAAGCAGCCTAAGGACAGTGTGCAAAACGCAGCAATGAATGACACTTCCATTTTTATCAGAAACTGAGCCTGGGTTTGTTAAAGAATCTGATCTGCTGCCTAAAATTGCATTTCTCACCTGCAAGCCTTTCTTTTTGCTACTTTCAGCACTGATGTGAATTGAAATTCAGTACAAATGGGGCTCATTAATATCTGAGAAAGGAGGGCAAGTTATCACCCTAAAGACTCTCATCATTCTTTTTGACTGAAATCTGAATCTGATTTAGAGCTGAGTGGCTGTGAATCTTCTTTGCTTTACTCGTGTTCAGTGGCTACCTACAGAATGCATAGTATTTTAAACACATACACTCATATGCATACACTCAAATCTAGAGAAAAGAGAGTATGTATTATATGCTGAAAGTCTTAGTTTAATATAAATCCCCAATGGAAAAAAAACACAGAATCACAAATATATTACCAGAGTCATTAATATATATTTTGTATTTCAAAGAATGATACTTTAAGTAGAATAACATATATTAATATTAAAGACCTATTAAATAAAATTGCTATGGGGAAAATAAAAAATCTCTACTAAGCAAAAATCTTTTTATGCAGTATATAGTATTGGAGCCTCTAAGGTGCCAACAATCTTCAAATCCTATTGATCAGAATAGAATCAGAAACACAAAATATTCTTACTGTATTACTGGAAGGAGTTTTGCAGATAAAATTTTTCTTCTGTGTCTGTGATTAACATAGACAACTAATTAAGGGAATAATATCTTGTAATTCAAAATATTAACACTTAATTATGATAAGCAGATATCAAAATATCTTGCCTATTACTACAAGGTCCTCCTGATGACATTTTCTTTTGCTTTAAAAGGACCTTTGGCAAATGTCTCTTAAAAACATGAAGAAACAAATACATTTGGTAAAAGCCTAATATAACTGAGTGCAGATCTTGCTTTTGTACACGTGGGTCTGATCTGAACAATTTCCAGCTAGAACTGTCTTCTCGTGATCTTTTTTATGTAGCAGTCTCCTCAGCTGTTAAAATACATGTATCAGGACAGACTGTTGCAATTTCATATTGAAAGTAATTCTTTAGTATAAAAATCTTTTATCAAAGGTGTCCCACTTAACCATAATTCCATTTCTGTTCCTGTTAGGGAAAGTGGTAAAAGACAGAGGGTAATCTACAACATGACCACTGGGGGTCATTCATTTTACACAAATATTCCAGTACGGTAAAGTATTTACTGTTTTTTAGTAGGAATAATACTTTAATAGAACTAATTATTCCTGAAGATAGGAACATTCAAAGATAAATATTCAGAGATATTAACCACCTATGTTCTCCAATTTTAAATGTAAGTAGGAAAAATGAATACTACTTCAAAGAGCTAATCACTCTTTGAATAATACCAAGAAACTGAAAAAGACAAACACATTTTAAATCAATGCAGGAAAAAAAAATTTAAAAAACCCCAAACAACACCTTCTCCAGGTTTTCTGTTACGTTTTTAAGGGGACAAAAAAAAAATTGTAACTGCTCTGACACAGATTATTAACTAAACTCTGATTTACCTACTATGTTTTGCTTTTATTGATGGTCTACAGTCCTTCTAAACACTATACATGGACATCTCAATTAAAACAGACCTGAATGCTAACATTGAGAGAAAACCAAACATTTGATTAATGAAACTGTGTGTGCTAAATAAAACTCAATACTATCCTTAGAAGTAAAAATACTATATACCTGGTTTGACAGTCAGCCATAAATATGACTTAAAAATCAAACTGCTGTTTAAAAATGAAACAAATGTAACCTGCTTACCAAAGACTGAAAAATTTTCAATTATGAAAATAGATATTAGATACCTGCATCTAACAACAAAAATTTTTAGAACTTCAGGAAGTGCCTCATTTTATCTTACACATAAGCTTTATTTATATATATATTTACATGTATTCAGTTAAGAAAATGAAGCCCATTAAAGCTGTGGGCTTTTTCCCGTATGAAATTACCAATCATACATTGACAGTAAATGACGCTGATTTCAGTTTTCCAGTGAAACATGAAATGTAGTCACTTACTTGTCAAACAGTATCTGTACATCCAAACAGATCACTAGACATACTTACTAAAATTTAATTTTAAAACGTTAAAATTTCATCCAGCATGATAGCTCCACTAGATATTCTGCCTGCTAATTTTTCATCAAGAAATCAAGTGCTCACAGAAAAAGACCAAGCCTCCACTTCAGTTTATATTCTGGCTCATTAATAGCTCCAATTTATGACTTTTCATTCTCTCCCAGGCATACCTACTTCCCTATAGGGACACTAATTACTATTAAGAGGACATAAACAAATTCAGCATAAAAATAATTATACGCTTTTAAAAAAAAAACACCTCTCTAAAATTATAGGGTTTATAAACTATACCAACAGATGTACTCCCACATAAGCACAATAAACCTAATAAGCAGTGACACAAACACAAAAACAAGCCAAATCAACTACATACAACCCACAGCTTTAGGACTACTCCTCTCTCTCCCATATTCAACATTCCAAAATTACTTTTGCTACAGCTTCTTTTTTCTTTTTCTTTTTTTGAGTCATCTGCAAGCCCTGAAATCTCAACAGGCATTTTAGACTTGGCAAGATAATTTTTTCCTTTGCCAAAAGAGGAAGTTCATACAGTGATACCCCCAGAAATCAAACATGGATATTTTAGAGTGGGAAGAATCACTCCCTGTCTTTCTTTACATTTCCTGGCATGCTCATTTTCATTGGTTTTAATCAATTAAGATGAGTTGCTCATTTTAGAAGCAATTATTTTTTTATTTGCTTTAGGAGCAAATCATTTCCCCTGGGGAAAAAAGAATTTTTTTAAAAAATCAGCCTATATCTTCTGTATAAGGTATTCTTAAAAACATAAAATTATCCGAACACCCCAAATGCTTCTTAAGCTCTTTGTTTAGTGGTAACAAATAATGTATCAGCAACATTACCTCTTTTAGTAATTTTTTGGGGAATGCTACAATCTCATAGTAAATCTCATAATAAAACCATGATATACATCTTTTCATCCACCAAGTTATTACTATGCCTTCTAAACCTGTATCACAACTGCCAATTTATTTTGCTTTTGAAAAACTAATATCATGAGTGACATGAATATGAACTGAACTGAGAACAAGTGAAAAAGCAGCAATTTCCACAAAAATAAACTGCACCTGACAGGATACCCTTTATAAAGTGGAAACTATCTGAAGCTTGATAAAGAAATTAGAAAGGTTGCTTACTCTCAATTTTTAAATTACACACCTTGCCCCCACACTTATCATAGTGCAAGTCTGTTTACATTTATGGCACTCTAGGAAGACATAGAGAAAAATCAGAATTCAGATATCTTCAAAATATGTTGCTTGGTGTAGTTACAATTTGCCACAATTTAGAATTAAAATGAGTAAAAAAATATTTCATTGAATAAGGATCTAACTAAATGGTGTTGAGTGCCTAACTGAACAAGATCTGTTCTTCTGGGGCCGACTCAGGACACTGAACTGCCCTGACTTTTCAACTGTCCTAGGAAGCTCACCTTCAGTAAATGGCATCTTCCCTCTTTTGCACAGACCAATGCATCAGCCAGTGGCCACAGAAGACAAGTTAAAAACTATAAGTAAATACATAAGCAATAGCCATATTTGGAATAGATATGACTTTGATAAGGTTCTTATTCCCTCTTCTTATCAGGGTACCTCATGTAAATTATATCTTTATAGGAAGTTAATCTGTTGTCGATTACTTACTTTAATTTTTATTTTGCCTAATTAATTTTGCAGGTGACATATGCCTGATATTGCCAGACACTGGAAAACTTAAGTCTCTTGTTATTTGACAGAAAAAAAAGTAGTCAATTGCTCATTTTTTGAAAACCAAGAAGCTTTGGATAATCAAAGGTCACAGACTTACGTGACTAATTCTAAAGTATTGTGTGAGGCAGAGAGAAGAGGATGATAAAAGTAATGAAATCTCAGAAGGAGAAAACAAAACCCACCAAAATTATGTCCAAATTACTAATTTTGACAAAGAAATTCAAAGTGCAACCAAATGGCTGCATAAAGGGGAAGATGGGAGGCAAAGTGCAACATCTGGCAGAGACCAATAAACATGGCAATTTTTCAGGAAATATATGTTTCTCACAGACATTTCTCTCAAGCCAGTCTTCAAGAGATCAGAAAAATCTTTTTTCTGTTCCACTTGCTACTGTATCATATACTGCAATATATGAAAGAGATTAAGCTTTTAGAAAAAGTCCAAAAGAGGGTAATGAAGATGGTGAAGGGTCTTGAGGGGAAGCCATGTGACAAGTGGCTGAGGTCACTCAGCCTGTTCAGCGTGGAGGAGACTGAGGGGAGACCCCATTGCTGTTTCAGCTTCCTCATGAGGGGAAGAGGAGGGACAGGCACTGATCTCTGCTGACAGGACCCAAGGAAATGGCCTGAAGCTGAGCCAGGGAGGTTTAGGTTGGATACCAGGAAAAGGTTCTTCACCAAGAGGGTGGTTGGGCGCTGGAACAGCTCCCCAGGGAAGTGGTCACAGCACCAGCCTGGCAGAGCTCAAGCAGTATTTGGACAATGCTCTCTGGCACATGGTGTGACTCTTGGGGATGTCCTGTGCAGGCCCAGGAGTTGAACTTGATGATCCTGATGGGTCCCTTCCAACTCAGCATTGTCTGAGATTCTGTGATTATTCTTTGTAGTGCAATATTTCACATGACAATAACTAGTGCCAGATGGTGCTGTGTTACTGCACGGTACTCACCGCGAGATCTGAAATACTTTTATACTTCTTTTTCTTAGTGACAAAAACTTAAGAAAGTTCCATAACCCAACAAAATAAAAACAAAACACCAAACCAAAAAAAAACCCCACAACAACAAAAACCAAGGAAGTGATGCCTGATATGCATGCAGTGTCACGAGGATGAACATAAAGTAGACTCCCTACAGTTCCTTGGGAAGTCCCAGCCTTACTAGTCCCTGAGTAACCAGAGGAAGGGAACTTTGGCTTCATTGACTCACATCAGTGATATTTTTTCGTTGCTGTTCTCCTTTTTAATCTAAATATAATAAAAAACCCAAAACATAATTATTTCTGTATTTATATTAATTCATTTCCTAATGCATACCTTTTTCCATGTTGTGTATTTCATCCAGCAGCATCAAACTATAGAAATGAGTAAGTCACGGGAAGCTCTCACTGCTTAACAGAAACTAAGACACAGAGAATAGGTTTTCCTCTTTTACAGAAGTCATCACTGAATATAATACGGGATGTGAATATAAACCATATTGTTTGGAAAACTTTAGCTGTGTGGGTTGGTTTTTGGGGGGTGGGTTTTTGGTTGTTGTTGGTTTTTTTCTCCAAACACTGTTGCTAAGACACAGAGTTGTGAACAGTGACAGGATATATTTTCCAGGACATAAATGGCAATGAGTCTATATTCCATTTAAACTACTGAATGCCTTAAAGAGAAGGAAGGTACTTGTATCTGCCTTCTGTCAACTTAATATTTTAAACAAAGATGTGTAGACTTAGTGGGCTTTGAAATGGAGTTAAACAATTTTTCTAATGCAGTGATACAGTTTTTAGATAGGTATGGTAGCACTGAAACACTAATAAAATGCAAATGGAATAAATATTTCTCGAAACAGACTAGAAAATATAATTATTTAGCAAAATTTATGTCATATGCATTCCTGTAATAGACTTCAACCCCAAAATTTGGATTTATTTTATCCTTTTATTCTTTCTATTTACAGGCTTTTACAAGCAGTAACAAACTAATGCTACTGCTGTGAAAATGTCCAGAAGAAATAGAAATGCACATTTTTTGTTCTATTCATCAAAGACTTTCTCCTAATATTCTGTACATCACAGGAGCTGTGAGACAAACTGGGAAAAAAAAAGAGAATATATGAGCCACTACAGTACTGTGCTGATCTATGTGCACAGACTATTCAGATCTATTCAAGTTTTAAGAAATCGTTTTCAGAGTAGTTATTTCTAGACAGACACACAGAAATACAGTATTATGCAATATATGCTAACCAGCACATATAATAAGTGAGCATGAATACAGCTATCACTGAAGACAGGTTTCATCAGTTGGAAAGAAATTAAATTCTGGGCATCAGTTCAAATAATATAAAGCTTCTGCAATGCAAACTGAAGGAAAAGTTTTCTTCATAACTAATAGCATGATATTATTTTTGCACAGGCTAAATGGGCAGCAGTAAAAACAGAGAGCACTACATTAATTCTGCCTTTCATAAATAGCTACCCTGCTTTTCATAAATAACCAGAGGAAATAAGAAAATGCAGGTATTCGTTGAAATGAAGCACTCAAAAATCACTGAATTTTAATATCCAGTAGTATCCAATATGGACTACAAAATACTTGAACTGAAATGTCAGATAGAACTACCAAAGAATTCAAGGGGGAAAAAAATGCTACAATGGTTCAGTCTAAAACCTTGTACTATTTTGAAAAACTAAAAATGAGGTCATTAAATTAATACAGAAAAAATGGGGATTAAAATGTGATTTTCACCTTTCTAGAAATATCTCTACAAAACATTAGTGGAAAGATCACTAACAGGAAAAAAAAAAAGATAAATAGAAGATGAAACAAAATATTTAGATTGAAAGCTGACACATTTTTAAAAGCAAGGTCAGTTAACCAGTGCAATTAGTTCTCCAGACAAATTGAAAACTTTGTATCACATCACATCTTTAAAATGAAGTACAAATATCCTTCTGATCAGAAGATATTTGTTTAAAGCAAAATACTGTATAAACTGCTGTATTAAGAAATGTGACAAAATGACCACAATAGGCCCTTTAGCTTAAATTCCAGAACCAGTGGTACTTCACAATCTCATTTAGCCTTTTTTCCAGTCTACAACCACAGTAATTACAGAAATGAACTATTTTAAAAATCCTTAGCCTAAGATGTAACAGTGTCTTCTTATGCATCTAAGAATTAAAATTAAAAAGTGGAATATTCCATAGTTTTATAATAGATAAGTAATCACGAATAGTGGTTCAGGGGGAATTTAATTTTTAGCTTTATCTCATCTTTATAAAATTTCCAAAATCAATAAACAATAGAATCCATTTCAACTGATGTTTCCTTCATTTAGCATCCACAGTTCAGAAAATATCCCTGGTACTCTGTTGCAATTTAATTTTAATTAAGGCAAACCAGGATAATCCTGAAACTATTTTCAGTCTTTTCTATTTTTGCTTTTATTCTACTCCCTTAATTTTACATAAAATGTTTGCAACACTTCAGATCTACAGGCAAAGTGTAATACTGTAAAAGTATAATGTGACTTTATACAATGACTGATACAAAGGATAGTAATTTTATTTACTGACTTTGATACAAGTTTATTTCTCACTTGAATTTCATTGTATCAATATAATGTAAGTCACTGAAACCAAATTTCAAATGTAAGGTGGGAAAATTTCAGCTTAAAATTAAGTTATCAAAGAGTTTTGTGCACATTCAAGTATTAGTATTATTCAGAAAGATTATTTACAGTGATGAATGGATATTCTGTAAATAACGGTATACCAACTACTGACATCAGTATCTACTTCTACTTTCTAAAATCTAAGTCACCCATGAGTAATATGACTAAATAGCAACCTAGCCATCAGTTATCTGAGTTCAGATACATTAACTCACCTTTTACTTCGAATTAATACTGTTTAACAGTATTAATATAAATAATATCAAAAGATACTTGATATAATCCATGTAATGTTATTCTTATAAATTCATTTTTCCACAGGAATAGATAGAAACTGAGCCACCTTGGTTGAAAAATTATCTTTTTCCGCAGAGATGGAGTATAATTAAGAAAAATTTAAATAATTACAGGAAAATAGAAAATTCCTTTGTCTTGAGAAAATATTAGATTCAAAATGGTAACAAGAACAACACATATGGCTGATGCAGTATCTTTCAGGGCTATTAGCATCAGACTTGAATTTTTTAATGAATCTTACAGGTATCACAGTGTCCAGCAAACTCATGCCATTTCCTGAATTGTAAGAATTGATTACTTTATGGATGTTGCAAAGAAACCAGCTTGCAAAAAATACACTATTTCTAATGCTTATCAAAGTACGGAACCTGTGAGAAAAACAAATCTGCCAATCTCTAAGAAAAACCACTGCAGCAACATGGTTTTATGCACCATAAAATTGTTCCACTCAAGGGGCTGGCCCCCAGCTTTAAGGCCAAATAATTGCCATCAGTACCAGATGAATAAATATGCCACAAGCTAAAAATCTCACTAAAGAACAGCCTGCTCCACTCCCTGTAACTGCACTAGATTTGAGAAGAGTAATAAAAAGATTATGAATGTTAAAGTGAGCAAGATCTACTACAATGCCACAAATTTCCAATTTAATATTGATCACATTTGTATTTAGTATTTTCTCCTATTGAGGCTGGTATAGGGCACTCTATCACATGTACCTGGCGCTGAACACAGCGGCTCACTTATCACTGTTCTCGTGCAGCACTGCTTCTGTGCTTCACTAATAAAAGGATAACAATATTGTAATGCTTTTCTTCTGTACACAGTAATTAGACCTTACAACTCCCTTTGTGAAGCTGCTGTTCAAGAATTAAAGAAAAAAAAAAAAAAGGATGGGGGTTGGCAGAGAAGAAAGGTGGGATAGTGATGTTTGTTACATTGCACCAGGAATCTAGAAAAGACTCAAAACGTTCACAAAGCACAAGGAAGGGAGGAAAACCTGCAGGTATTCATGTTCATGTATATGGGATTTCCCTATTCTTTTTTTCAGCGTTGTTGGATTCCAGCTCTGGTATTTACTGAAGAGAGAGAGCTCTTTTCCTCCTGGTTGCTTAATTAACATGGCACAGTTGGCCCTGTGACTCTGTCAGAAATGACACATGCGTCAAAAGTGGAATGGGTGTCCTTGCTGCAAGGAATTCTATTTTTAAGCAGAAATGACTCATCAACTACTGGGGTGTCCCAAAAGCTACAATTTGTCAAGCTGTCAGGAGAAAGGGAGGGGAAAAAAAAAAGAAAAAGAGGTCACATCTTTATTTGTATCTGTAGCTTAAAAAGCAGAGGGGTAAAGTACTGATTATACTCAAATCCACTCTGAAAAGCAATCTTCTATGCAAGCCACGTTTTGATAACAGCTATATGGTATCCAGAATTTTTAAAACCTCAGCTGAGTTACATCCTCTTCTATATTATATAGATATGTGAATTGATATAATGCTAAGGAAGAATGCTTGTAGCTCAGTGTGCACGACTCATCTGTCTATAAGGAAAGAAAGCATGGGACAAAATGTTTGCAGATGCATTATCAGATGCTTTGGGATGAAACAAAAAATGCAGACATTCATTTGGAAAGAGGAAAAGAATAAAAAATAAAGAAAGGTTCTAACCTGTATACCAGTTATATAAATATATATATATAAAGAATTTGAACTGTAATTTAAGAATATGTTCCCGTAGCAATACTGGAAACACATCAAGCAGCACGATATGAGTTTATGAAAACAGAGAAGTGAAACTGAGCAGGCTATAAATGTGATCTATACAGTTTCATTACACAAACTGACCTTCAAATTACTGTGTAGGTGGTGAAAACCAACACAGGGCAGGTTTCATGAGAACTTGTTTCCAGTGAAAGTTACCAGACTCTAAGCCTTTAAATCTAAGCAAATAAAGGCTAATCGAAGTATTTTTTATCCGTATTCCTTAAGTCAGATCCAAGTCATTATGCAAAGAATGTGTACGTAAGCATAATGGTGTCAATAAGCTCATTTTATTGATGCTCTATAGACAGTAAATTATTATTCAGAGACAACAATAATTAGTAAATTGTAATTCATTCCACCAAGTAAGTTTGTGCTTCAGATACTGCATAATGTGTAGTGCTGCAACACAAATATTAAATACAATTTTCAAAATAAATTTAAAAGATTAGAAAACTACAGGAATGAGAAGCTGAGATGTTCTATTACAATCATTTTTTATCCATACTCATGGGTAGAATTTTAAAAAGGATATTGGTTCTGGGGTTTTTTAGATAACAGATGTAACTTTTAACACTCTGGTTTCACTGGACTCAGAAACCTCAGCTCATGCAGAGATATGAATTGTATATGGTATCAAAACTAATTTAAAATTTATGCAAGCAGGGCAGCAAAGGATAAAAACCAGAACTTAAAACATAATTTAGAAGTACGGTTTTTCAAACATGCCTGATTATGCCTGACATCTGCCGTGAACCTTCAGATGAAAGACCTTACTCTTGGACAAATCAAACTTCGAGATCCTACCCTACAAAAGCTAATGGAATTTAAAGCAGATGGGGACAATCTTTCCAAACCAGAACTAGATATCAATGAAGACTGCCAGGAATCAACTAGAAGCAGCTGTCAATTTGCAGTTCTTTTTCAGCCTGATGTTTAACCCGATGCCTTTGGACTTCTCAGTACACAAAAGCAGAAACAATTCATTGGAAAAGAAAGATGCAATTTGGCACTAGGAGGGTTGAATACCAGTCAGTGTTATTCAGATGTCCTTTAACAATGGGCACTTGCTTGGAGAAAAACTGTCGGGTGAGGCAACAATCTCCTACAGCCTTTTGTCAAGCCACCACCTTGCCCCCACCCCTTGAACGAGCTCAGGTATCTCACATGAAGCATAACAGCACACACCACCAAACCACCCCTCAGCAGAGAGAAAAGAATTTGACTCAGAACTATATTATAATATCGATGTGCAAACATATGTGGTTAAATTTATTTCTTGCAAACAGCTCCAGAACAACCAATAAACTCACTTGCCATGAATGCCATTTGTCATAAGCTGTCAGAATGGACTTGCAACACAGTGGGGGGAAAAGAACATACTTGCTTGATTTGTTATTAATTTTCAGACAAGAAATAAAATGCTAACATCTAACATCAAATTCTCAGGAACATCCCTGTATGTGTATACACAGCCTCCAGGTCTAAAAAAAACCCAAAAGCTCTCACTGATCAGCCACACTAAATGACCAAAGTCTTATCTAAGTAATCATGACCTTGAACTCCATAGCAACATGTTATGAAAACACAGTTTGCCCTGGGCCAGAAAGGATCACACATCTTCCTTGGGCTTGGATCCATTTCAGTCTTTTGAGAGTCTCTGAGTTTATAAATAAGAAATGGTGTTACAAAAGATGGTGTTAAATGTTCACTTTCTAAAAATGGCATTTTAAGGCAAAATAATATTGCCCTAAGATTGAAATTCTATAGACACCCTTGCAACTCTGCAGGCTTAGATCTTCAGAGCAATAATGGGGTCTTCTCTTCCTTTGAGTCTTGCAGGCCACATAGTCAGCTTTACATTGCAGAAGACATAATAATCAGATATACCAACATCCTACCAACCAAAATATCGCCAGTATAATTTGTCCAAGTGAGATACCAGTGATGCAGGAAATTCCACAATCATCCTATGATTATCTTTTCCAATATTTCACCACTATGACAGCTATCAAACTTTCCCACAGTTAGAAACTAAATCTGCAAAGTTGTAAATTATATTTCTCCAAGCACTATAGAGGATGACCTTTGAGTACCATTCCACTTACATACTGGAACGGTGCCACGTCTGCCCCTCCCTACATCACAGGGTGTGGCGTTTTAGTGTAAAATTCTGCTTCTTTGAAAAAGCCTTGTGATGTAAATATAGCTAACAAGCTACTCAAATTAGACCACACCTAAGTCAGACCTCCATGTTCAATGAATTTCCTCCATTCATCCTTCGAAGAGAGAAACTTGAGAAAGCAGCAATGTCTTGCTCTCCTAAAAAGTGCTGTCTTAAAAATGTGCCAGTGATACAAATTTTTGTCTATATTGAAATCAAATTTCTGTCAATTCACTAGAAACTAAAAGGAAAAACTAATGGTCAAATGTTTAAAAAAAAAAGAGTACATTTCACCTAGCCCTTAAAAAAGAAAGATCTGATTCCTCAAATATAGTACTCTCGTTTGTCTAAGAGATGACAAAAATTTAAACCATATAAGAATTGGGTCATGAAAAAGTGAGGACTTAGCTATTTCATGATTGAACTCTCAAGCCTGGTATGTTCAGTATAAACACATTAATTTAAGTGACAGATATTTACTTAAAGGCCTATCTAGCAACATTTTAATACAAATAAAGTCTGTAAATATCACTGCATGTACAAAGTTTTGCTATTTCAGATTACTGACTTATTTTGGGAATAATAAGATTATACAAACTTGAACCTCAGTGATTCCTTAGCATAGCATGCAACTGGCTGCAGCTGGAAAGCAGCTTTGCAGAAAATGACCTGAGTCTAGAAGTTCACTATAAGCCATCCATGGGCCTTTGCAGTAAAGAAGGTCAGCAGCATTTTCCAGGCTGTATCAGGAAATGTGTCTCCAGCACAGAGACACAGACATAGGGGAGTGAGGCCAATGAAAGGCACAAAGGTGTTAAGAGACTGGAGTCCTGTCTTATGAGGAGGGCTGAGAGAGTACTGAGGGACTGTTTTGTCTGACAAAGATAAGGCTCAAAGAATCTTACCAATATCTATAAATACCTGATGGAGCCTCCTTCAGGTATAAAGAAAACAGAGCCAACCTTTACTCAGGCATACTCAATGGCAGGCCAATAGGAAATTACAGTTACTGAGATCTTGTACAAGGCCTAACACTTCAGAAAATGAGTCCCATTGGAATTTATCACATCATCAAGGTTGTGCATCACAGTTGCTAAAAATTTCTGTATAACACCAAGGGATAAAAACAGTACACAAAAATTTCCAGAGCTTGATTTGTCTGTTATTATGGAAGAAAAATCTTGTTTGCCATTTTATCTGAAACTCATCCACAGTATTTCTCATTTAATTCATTTGCAACAATTCATTTTCACCCATTTAGCAAACACAAACTACTGGCATTGATTAACAGAAACTTCATTACAGTGGTTTGTCTAGAGAACTCAAGAGTATTTCCATATTGCCTAACCAGAGATTCTGTACCACTAGCGAAAATCAGTGTAATCCAATGTTATTTCATTATTGTGATAAACACATACAGAGGAATTACCTTTATTCGTTATTGTAATCTCCTAAGTTGATTGGTAGAGTTGTTCAGGTAGTGTTTTACAAATTTTATCTGCATTTAATTTGCCAAACTCAAGCTCTCTGAACATGTCAGACAATGAATGCAAACACTCTAGCTAAGAGATGGATAGTACATAAATCATGCATCTTATTTTCCAGTATGCCTCACTACATCCAGATTTTTTAATAATTCAAGAAATCCTGTAATTATTGGTGGTCAAGGGACAATGTCTAACAACAAAACTAGGCGACATACAATCATACTTAATCCCTTTGTCCTAGAGCGCCAACTGCATAGTAACACATGGACAATCATTGCCAGGTGGTTTTTTCCCCCTCCACTGTGGCTTGTTTCTTTTGGTTTTTGCCTTATAATAATCATCTCACTGCTGTTGCTGGATTTTACTCATAATTAACACCATCTGTGCCTAACAAAATCCTTCAATCATTCTGGTATTCAGTTGCCTGCAGAGGCCATGCATTGAGCTGCACACCCACCTGGCTTCAACTGTAGCATGCTAATGAAAGCAATGAATCTTAGCTGTGGACACTTTCCCAGGAAAATTTGCAGAGCAATGAAGAAAATTAAAGTTCATTGTCACAAATAAGGCTTTCTTCCGGAAACCGCTTTTGAATTAAAGCAATAATGGTGTACACTCAGTACTTATTACAGAGTAAAGATAAAATTAAAATACTTATGACCAAAAAATCTTATTTAATGATGTATCAGTTTAAAGGGTGTTGACTGGGGCTTTATGAACCACAGATTTTCTGATTTGCTGAGAATCAGCAGCAGGAACAACTGAAGTTATAGTTCTGTTATAATAGTAAAAAACCAAGTGACTTGAAAATAAACACTCAAGAAATTCACTTACATATTTAAGCTAAATCTTCTTTAAATCAGAAAATTACACCTATCACTCCATTTGAGACGTGAGCAGTTAATAAAACTAAGGGGAATTAAAAGTTTCTTTTTCCCTGTTTATGTAAAAAAAAGGTGGAGATAAAACATACAACTGGATTTACTTCAGCATGGAACAAAATTTATTAGCTCACAGAAATGGCCAGAAATTGATACAGTGTTAACAAAATTAGAATTAGGAAAATATTAAAATTTTACAAGGCCACCAGCTGCAAGGTATTGGGAGAGACTTCCCTCCCAAGAATGCAGGGAACAATATTGTTTTAATCGACTTGCCAAGATACAGACCATTATATTTTTAGCAATTTTAGCAATGGTAAAAAAATCTAACAGCATTTCCTTGAACCAGATCCCAGAATTTTAAGTCAACTTCTACATCTCTTAGTCATGCATCATAAAAAAATGTATATATATAAACTCTAATGTGTACTTGGTATGAAGGAATGTTCCAGGAGTCACTTAGAGTGGGTTAATGAGTGTACTAAGACAAAGCAGAACTTTATAAACACAATTGAAATATTTTTGCATGGGTGAATTTCACTATAAGCAGGAAGGCTTGAAACAAAGCTTAGTACTAGTTAAGTCCTGCCTACTTAACTGCTCAAATATGAAGACTGAAAGGCTGTGTAAAATCTGTACACACTCAAAATACTGGTAAATACATACTTCAGGGTACAGAACCCTGAACTGCACAGGCCAAATGATATACCATAGCCCTAAAACCAGTTACTTGAGGAGAAAAAAAAAAAAAAAAGAAAAAAAAATCTTTTACTTTTATAAGCCTTGCAAATTGAAAAGTAATACATTCAGAAAAAGAAACTAACCTGGAAACTACAATAAAATCAAAGCTCAAACTGAACTTTTTATATGAATTGATTTCTGATCCTATTAGACCCATCTTGATTTTTTTTATGCATCAGGTCAATGAGATCCACTCAAAATTCAGATGTAGCAGCATTGAATTGTTGATTTACAAATGAAATTAAAATTGCTGTTTCCTTGAAGTGCCATGAAACTGAGAGTCATCAAAATATTCATCAGATTATTCCAGTTAATATGGAAAAGCTTAATGATTTGTAATGAAAATGAGATTGGTATCTAAAAGCACTTGAGTGTTTATGTTTACACAGACTTGCTGAACTGTTCAGATAAACTTCATAACTCATACATGTCTGTAAAAGGGGTAACACAGCCTAAACAGATGAAAAAGATGTGTATTCTCCTGGGCAGTGACACTGTATCTGTACTAAATTTAAATAAATTATCCTCACCAGGCTTGCAGTATTTCTGTAGAACATTTTGCTGAGCAAAATCAAATGTCTTTCAGAAGACAAAACAGAAGCAGTAGCAAACACGCAGGAAAGGCAAACACAGTACCCTATCACAGCTTATCCTCAAATGTTCCCACAAAAAAAGAGAATTCATAAGGACTTGAAACAAAGTGCTGCTTTTAGGAAAAAAAGTATTTTTTCTAGTAAAACTTTCCAAGAGAAGTTGCCAATGACACTCTTCTCCTTGTGCTGTCACATAGGAAACTCCTCAAACAGAATACAGATTTCCAATGCATCTTTCCTAATTTATTCCCATGCAATGGCAAGAAACCAGCATGAATCCTCCAAAACAAGAAACCAGACTTTTCAGGTTGCATTGTTTTGTTAAGCAATTTCTAGTATAGTATCTCTAAAATGTTTCCAGCTAATATTGCTACCTCACAAGTAGACAAAATCACCTAGGTTGGGATCATGAAGTCTAGCTTTTAGCATAGGTGAGAAAAACTTGCTCCACTAAGTAATAAAGACCAAAAAAATCAACTCAAAGGTACTACCAGAGACAGAAGAAGCACAAAAAACCTGTTTTCCTGGAGGGAATCACAATCCTTTCAAAAAGTCATCAATATACAAAATAAAACACAAAAATACAATTAATATGTGTTTTTAAGAGTGAACTTTTATGCAGTCAGATATGTATGTGGATACTTTATATATATAACAGAAGTTAGACCAAAGAAAGAATAATGATGCAGTAGTCAGAATGTCAGCAATGAAGTTGCAACCATGACAGGGTGGCTTAACACTAAAGATATTCCCATTTTTCTTATAAAATGATTTGATTAATAGTTTGTGGTGGCTGAAAGTATTTATTTGTGCTCTGTCTCCTATCACAGCACTGATGAAAGGGGTATAGAGATGTGGAGGGCATATAGGGTATTTTCTGATAGTTTTATAAACATAAAAAGCTTTAAGGAAAGCCTAAAATATCATTTTCAAAACACACAAAGCAGATGTATATGATCATAATTGTGGCCATATTTTGTGATGAAGTATGACACAGAATCCAAAGTTTTCAGAAACAGAATCAGTACAGAAATACTTTAGAGCAACACAAAGCTATTTAATTGGCTGTGCTGTGATGTAGGACTAACTGGTATGGAGGATGCTGAAACTGCACCATTTTCCAAAAGCTCAGAGCTCTCCAAACAGCATTGCACTGGATGTGCCATTTCATCTGGTACTACTCTGGCAGAGTGTCTGTCAGAGTGATGAACTGGGGAGCATAAAAATGCTCTTAGTTTCCCCTCCTCTCACAGCTGTGACAACCTTCATACTTCAATTCAGCCTTCACACTAAAATCAATCATGACACATGCTTGCCTGACAAAACTGTGGTCTTTTCACTCTCCCCTTCCATATCTAATGAAACAGTGCTGTTTTTCCCATCTTTCTTGATGCCCCTTTGGTATGAAGCCATGCAGGATTCCTTTGTGGACATACCTGTCATTGTATCTATAAATCTATCAATAGATTAAGGGTCTTGGATGAATAGATCACTGGCAAGATCTATTAGACAACTGCTCACACTAGCACTCTTCAGCTTTGGACTAGAGACACAATTTTTCTAACTCTACACATAAGAGCCAGTAACAGGTGACAGTGCATGGCCTGGGCAGAACACAGTGGGTCTGGAATGCATTGTTAAGGGAAAGCACACCCTGGTGCATGCCAGCCATCTCTCTGGTGGGAACACTAGAGCCCATTTGTGTGCACTGACCCTGGTCAAGCTGTAGTCTCTGTTGTTCCAGCTGCTTTGTTGAGGATATCATGAGCATTCCTCTCGCCCTACCTTCATTATTTCCTGTTTGACCAAATTCTCAAAGGAATGACTTTTTCCAAGCATGTACTTGTGGATCTTAGTCGACTGATACATGACTATATTTGATTCTGCATTGCTGAAATGGGTGTCAGGTCAGCAGAATAGAATAAAGCAGAATTTTTCTCTTCGGGGATATATCTGGGGTGTTTCTAACATAAATTAATCAACTAGTGAGCATTTAAAAAAAAAAAACCTCAGAAAAGAGCAAGATGTGGCTGTGGAAGTAGAGGGTAAGAGAAGAGAAAGGAGGAGAAACCAAAGAAAAAGTGTGAAAATACAGTCAATAAGCTGGTGGCAGTACATGGATTAGGTGGCCCAAAGAAAGCTCAAGTGTCCCAGAGACTCTCCCATGTTGTCAGCTTTGCTCTCCTTGAGGAAAACAATCAAAGACTTAAGAATGCACTGCCTAAAGTTCATTATATAATCAATTCATTTCACAAAAGACAATTACACCAACACATAGCTGTAGTTGATCTGAAACTGAAACAAGTGGAAACATGTTTTAATCTATTCCACACTTTCGACCTGGAGATATCAGGCATCCAGAAGATATGCCACTCTGCTTTAAAAAGTTTTACAAAGGTCTTCAGAAAGGAACCACCTTATGTACTTCAGTGGTGACATATTAAGGAAAAATTGCTAAAATTAATGAAAACACTCATTGAAATGTTAAGAAGGAAAGCCAATTTTTCCTCACTTCTAGGGAGCTCAAGATTTGAGTTTTCCAACCACTTGGCTCCTCTCCACAGAGAAAACCTCTACCTTAGTTATTTGCATTATGCTCGACACATCGATGGCTTCAAATTCACACAATACAGAGCTGGCATCCCTGTATCCAAGAATGCCTTTTGCTGGTGCCACCACCTTCCTAAATATCAGGATGTACAGATGTCAACAGCTGAATGTCTGATTTTCTGAGTCACAGAATGACTATTTCAGAACATTACTACTACCACTACAGACAGCTAGGCAGGCTCACGTGGACTGACTCTGGTGTACAATCTTAACGGTTGCATTAATGGAAAGCCTTAAACTAGTTCAGAGAAAAACAGCAAGCATGTCATCATAGAACTTTAAAGTACTATTGATACTTCAGAATACCAGTCTCCAAAAAGAACTGTAATCAAAGAAGAATATTTAAGTACCTTTTTATTTGTTTCTTCTGTGTTAGGCTACCAATCTGCCTGTTACAACACAGACAGTGTCCAGTTTGATGTTAAAACAAGGGTGGAGTACGAATGATACCAGAACACAGTTTGAGTTACTCTGGTTTGTATCAAACCACCACATACCCTGATGAAACTTTCTGTTGCCTAGCCAAAACCACAACACTGTATGATAATGTCGGTGTAAATCTAAAAAACACTGAGATGATTTGCAGACTGTTAGTAGTTCACCTTATCTTGGTAGAAACCTATCACACCAAGAAGTTGGAAATACAGATATGCAAGGTACAATATGCTCGTACTGTCTAATTCAAGCTGAGATTTTCAGAAGTGTTCCTGTCAGTCTCCCAAGACGCTTTTATCACCCTGCAAACTGCAATTTTTTGACAAGTATTTTTAGCCTGTATTTCTTATTCTAGTCTTGATTTTGAAAGGTTCTACACAGCATAATGAATATAAAAACTGTAATTTTGCAATAGTATTTATAATCTCAATACACAAAAGTAGTTTTCCTCTCCATTCTACAGATCCAATGTGACTGTGTTCAGTCTAGTTTATGTAATATTTTATTTTCCCATTCTTGAATTATTTTTGTAGAACCTGTGCTATTACAAAGTTCTTTGGGCTCAGGCAATGAGACCAAGCACTGATTTGAAGTAGATGAATGGAGAAATTTAAAGATGTATAATTGCTGCAGGAAAGGAGAGAAAGGAAAATGTACTCAAATACTCACTTTGATGAATCTATGAAGTATATTACAAGAGCACCAATACTAAGAGCGAAGACTAAGACAACCTACAAAAGAAAAGAAAAGAGTAATTATTTAACAACATTAACCATTTATTCTTTTACATACAAAAAAAAAGACAACAAAAATAAATCAGAAGCTAGTTTTATTTCAGGTCTAATTTTCTTCGGAAAATTACTCCTACTTGAACTTCAAACATTATATATATTGTCACAGAATGCTTTCTTGCATTGAAAGAAGGACAAAATCTGGCTTTACGAAACCTATCCTTCAGGATTGCTCATTGGTGCATAAACCAAGAGTGACAGATTAGACTGAATTTCCATTTATATACATGGCTGTGAAACCCACAAGAAAAGTGTAAGACTATGTAAAAATATGTATTTACCCTGCACTCCTGTCCATTGAGACTATACTGAACTTTCAAACAGTTTAAAGCAATACTTGATGCAGCACATCATGAGTGTTACAACTTTTGTTGACAGTCTTAACTGTTAAAGCAACAGATGAGCGCTGAAATAAAAATATTTTGATTCAATAAAGGCTTCAGACCTCTTTCTGAAGCTGCTGTGTTATGAACAAGCCTGACTGACAATCACAGCACAAGGAGGAGATGCACAATGTGCTCATTCAAAGTGAACTGTCTGAAAATC
Organism: Aphelocoma coerulescens; assembly: GCF_041296385.1. Classification (NCBI taxonomy): domain Eukaryota; kingdom Metazoa; phylum Chordata; class Aves; order Passeriformes; family Corvidae; genus Aphelocoma; species Aphelocoma coerulescens. Next base: position 13,871,218 of record NC_091020.1, on the reverse strand, counting down.
CTCTGCTCTCAGCTATCACTCAATGCTGTAAAGGCAGCATCTGAAGCAAGGTACAGTAATTACTACATAACCAGACTCTGGAGCTGTGCACAGCCAGTATCAAACATGTACATATCTTCCAATAAAATAAACTCATTATTGTATTAATATTACATAATTACTACTACTTGTTAAACTGAAAGCTTAAATTATTTTTCCTTACTTTTAGATCTTGCTGACCATAACATTTTTTACTTTGTGAATGCCTGAAAAAGGGTATTTTGCCAGAGTACAAGTATCTGTTGTCTTACCTGATGTGCTATCATCTGTACCAATGAGATCTGTCAGTCAAATTCAAGGACTGAAGCACAGGACTCATTGAAATAACATTTTTACTACCTAAGTCTAATATAATGTTAACATCTAGAGTTTAAATCTTCTTTCACTGTGTGCACGTGTTGCAAGGTGAAATAAGCTATTAAATTCATATCAGCTGGTAAGAGTGAAATTATTGTGGCCACAAGAAATTATTGTGGCAAATAGAACTTGTGGATTGTCATCTGACAATGTATCCCAAATTATGATTAGCAATGATCCCAAGGCCCATTTTTCTCTGAATTAAGATATTGGGGATCAAATTACTGTGCACACTCTGCCCTACCCATTGGAATATTCCAAGCTACACACAACAGCAGTTTGGATCTGAATCAAATCTGCTCCATTCTTTATTATCAATCCATTCCAAGGAAAGTCTTCATTTTTTTAAAAACAGAATTTAAAAAGGTGCTGAGTGTTCTGAGAACACAGAGCTTACAATTTTGGCAAAAATTTTAATTCTACCCAAACCAGTTTCAAACACAACTATTCACTTTTAAATAACTTAAAGTCAAGCATTAGTGGTAATGTTTTACCCTGCATTCTGTGGAATAATTTCTGTATTAACAGCACCCTCAAAACCACTATTAAATATAGGTATCACTAAAAAAAACACCCAACAATAAAAACCCAAAGCAAACAGTGACAAATTAAAAAAAAAAAAAAAAAAGAAAAAAAAGAAAAAGAAAAAAACTACCCCAAAAAAGCCAAAGTACAAAAGAGATTTACCCTATAGCAGGAGTTTTGGGCTGCAGAATGCTGAAATGGCCACTTAACGCTGAAAATGAAATTTGAAAAGCTAAACTTGTAATCCATTTGGGACTATAAACACTCATTCTCTCAAGTTTCACAGAATACACAAGGACCTTGTGAAACTTAAAGGATTTTCATTTTCCTTTTCACATAGCAAGTCTTAAGTTACAACATTCAGTCATTGCCTCCTACCCAAAGGAGTCCTGTAGAGCAAACCCAGCATAACAGTTTATCAGCCTTACATTTGAATTATATCCAATTCCTTATTAATCATGACTGTGCTGCTTAAATGTTACACAGATCCTGGGTGAGATCTTCCAAAACACTTTAGGAATTTAAGTGTTCTACGACAGTTCATATAACTGCCACTAAAATGCAAATATGTATATTTTGCAAGCAGCTCCAGATTCCCATGCTACACCAAAGAGTGAGATATGTATGCAAAACTACAACACTCTCCTTCTTTAATATATATACCTGATTTTAAATCAAGGCTTATTTTCTCTTCTATTGCCTTAAAACACATACCTAACATGATTCATAGTATCTCCAAGAATCACAGAAAGTGTATCAGAAGAGAATGGAATCTTAAACTCCATTTCCTTTTCCTGCTTACAGAGAAACATATTTTTCCTTTGCTAAGTGACAGAGGAATTCAGCTGAACGTGAATCCATCAAGTGTGTGGAAAAAGCAGACCCTGAACCAATCAGGTTAGAGTTACACTAAAATAATAAAAATAAATAAATAAATAGAATTTAACAAACTCCAAACTCTTGTATGCTATACAATAGTCTCAGATGCAAGTTTGTTGCTGTATTCCCATCTAAATAAAGCTGAATGTAACCTGGTTATTCAGGCCCAGGACAACAATTAGTGAGTTTGTTCTAGTCTTCCCTAGATTGCCATGGGAAATAATGTCTGTTTGGAGACCTTGCTATGCTTGAGGGGTGTCACAAGCATAGACCCATAACCCAAATTCACAGCAACTAGAACCTAAGGGAGGGAAAAGCATATATATATATGTGAATTACTGCCTTTTTCATTAACCAGGCCATGGTGAGATGCTTGCTTGCTCTGTTTATTATTTCAATGCATTTGGCAAAACATTGCAATTGCTATGTATCTATTGTAACTTCTCTCTGTACAGAAGGAAAGACTCCTTTAATTTATAATAGCTTGCTGTTTAAGATTGAGAAATGTGAACTCATGCTAACAGCTATACTGACTAAGCACTTACTAACAAATTACAAATAAACACCAATCTGGCTAAAGGAAAGAGGAGGAAATACATGGAATAGTTGTTGCATATCCCTAAATCTTTCATTAAAAAAGGAACAGAGAAAATCCAGCGCCAGATTTCAACAGAAGTGGAGAATGCCTTTTTGAGGCAAGAGTCAGAGAAACTGCAGAAAAAATCCACTTACAGAAAATTAAAAATGCTTTGACTGATACCAAGATGGCTCCAGAAGAGCTTCGACTGCAGTCAAAATTTAGGCATCCATAATAAATAAAAAAGAAAAAAGAGAAAGAAAAAAAAAAAGGGGGGAGTTTTGATATGATAATATTGCAGGGAAGCACCAACTTTGAGAAACACTGTCTCAATTAAGCTCACTTTCCAGGTCCCTATGCAACAAAGGGACAATCCAAGCGGTGGCACTGTTTCCCCTACAACTCCGTAACTGCATTATCGAACCAACACGGGATAATGAAAAGGCTGGTCACATTAGACAGGAGGGTACAGTTAATAATGAAGAGCCATGTAGGGACTCTAGAGCAGGAACTTCAGTCTCTCATACACTGTAACACTCAAACAGTCTGTGAAAGGTGAAACAGAACTCTTTGAAGTTTCAAAGGCAAATTCTGGCTTATACAAGATTAAACTATCCAAACATAATTAATACAAAATAGCATAGAACTCAAGAGGCAAAGCAGAAAATCAAAAAGGAATAATCGTCTATTTTTATTTTCCTCCAATGTTAAGTATTAAAATAAGAAGTATGCAGTGAAAAAAAAAACTTTCAGAAATCCTGTAACCCCTAACACCTCAGGGCATCAGAGAGTTCTTATTTTTTCTGACAACAATCTATTCTGGTACTGTTCTTCAAAAATGCTTTTTTCAAATTCTTATTCTATAGTTAAATTATTCAACCCTAAGGCTACTCCAATGCTTAGAATATACTAGGTTGTTCATTATTAATATTTTTTTGAAATTCACTTACTTTTCATTTCTACATCCACACAGTAAATTCTGTTAATAATCTGCTCAGTTTTATCAACTATGATTTAAAATACAATTCCATTAGTTTTTATATTTCAAATTATTTATGGAGAACACAAATTATTTCCTAAATACATAAAGCTAAAACCTCAATGATCCATTAAACTTTTGTTACACAGAAGTTTGCACTAAGATGCAAATAGCCTGACGTTTTGATCTAACTTGGATGAAAATTTTCATACCTTAAATATAAACCCCAAACTTCCTTAAACCATCAAATAAGATATTGTATTTCTTTTATAGACAGATAGAATTTATTTGTCCAGATTTGTTAGGAATGAAAACCTTAGAAATCTAAGAACAAACCTGCTTCAAGTTACATTTCAGAAGTTAAGAATTACTTCTAGCTTGGCAATCCCTGCATTAATTTGCAGAGTCTAGGAGATGTACCCACATCTGTGCAATTACTGCAATTTAACAGAAGTAAGACCTGAGCAAGTCTTGACCATAGAAGATCCAGACTGGCTTACCTAAAATTGCTGTCCCACAAACTGACACCCTATATGCAAAGAACAAAATTCAGAAAGCATTCCATGTAGGCAAAGCCACAAGCAATAAGAAATTATGCACTGCAGCTGACACAAACAACTGAGCAATTAATGTATCTTAGATTAATGTAAATACAAATGAAGTTCTATTGACTATAAAACAATATAGATGCTTGCTCTAAAAAAATCAGTGTTCTACCTCTTTGTATTGTAATACTTACTTCATTGAGATATTTTTACTTGTGTTACCTGTGGACATAAACCAGCGAACTAAAGCAGCTGCTTGATGTCAAATTATAAAATTCATGTAATTTAATCCAACAAAACAGCCTTCAGGACTTTGTGATTTGTCCAGACAAATAAAATGCATTCAGATTTTTATAGAAACTGGTAGTAAATTGCTGTTTAGAGGCTTTTTTCCCCCACTATAACCTGCTTGATAACCAGGAGTAAAGTAGAACAGGATCTCTCAAATCCATCAACAGGACCAAGGACCATGCTCTAGATGAAGTTGTACACTGACTTTTCTCTGGCCTTAAACCCATTGCCCTGCCTACAGTCCTACTGTCTTTTCTTTACCGGGACCCTCCTGGCCAACATATAAATAACTAAAATGCCCAAGACAAAAGTACAAAATACCCACCATCTACTCTATGGGGTTGTGAACTCCCAAGGGGCTTTTAGAACACCATTCCACCTCACTCAGGTTTGCTAGATCATATTTCTTATTGATGTAATGCTCTCTTAATATTTTCTAGAAAAAGTGAATTTAATGCCAGCTTCTCTTTGAAGAAAACTATCTAAGCACACAGAAGTTGTGAGCCACCTTACAAGAGTAAAGCGTGAAACACAAGCAAATGATGGCTGAAGTGAGTGAACCGGAAGAGAAAGATGAAGTGATAAAACAATCAAAAGACTAAACAAGATTCCCTCTTGCTCCTTCCTACCAGCAATAAATACTAAATGAAAAACTCAAACAAGGACACTAAAGAAACTGGAAAAATTTGTCATTTACCTTTTACTCAAAAATGCAGGGAAACAGACTTTGCTGTTAATATACTCCCTGTATAAGAACCATGCTTGACAGAACTTAACACTATGACCAGCAGCAGTGATATATGCATTGATTCTCATCCAAATACAGGCAAAGTGCAAATTCTACAGCCAGCACCTGCTCTTGATGACAGTGTACATGCTCACAGGTATGAATCTTAAAGGTTGTGTCTGCTGGGCAGTATCCTAGCTATTAAATCTGTCTCAGTGACTTAGTGATCGTACCAGTCTGCCTGCAGAAAAGGCAGGTGGCACAAGACAAATAAAAAATAATAACCTACATTTCTACTATTTCTTCCAGCCTTTGAATGCCAGCTAGAATTCAACATCCAATTCTAGAAGCAACTAAAGCGCCTTCAAGCCAGACCATGAGCAACCCCATCTTTCAGCGAAGCCGGAAAAGATTCAAGATCACACAGCTCTGAAGAGACCTTACTAACTCTTAGTTTTGAGCTCGAAGCAATTAAAGTATTAAACCCAAACTTTGCAATTTTTATAGCCACATTAAAAACTTCTCACAAATCCAGACCAGAAAATGTTTACATGCAAGTAATTTCCCTTCAGTTAAATTTTCTGAATTTGTATTTTGTTTACTGTTATTACACAAAAAGGAGTTAACTAAAAAGTTAATTAGCTATTAAATTTTACAGTAACTAATTTAGTCATCAGCACACAATAAAAACAGTACTGCAAACTTTGGCAGCTTTATGAGATCTTTTTGCTATATAAATTTTCCCCTTCAGCAAAGCTCATATAGACTTACATTTTCCAAGCAAAGTCTGAGTTTATCCAAAAGAGGACGTGAAGGGGAGTGAGAAATGACTATCAGATAAAGCAAGGGGCAGTAAACTTTTAGTGAACTTCTGTCAGAAAATTCATAGCAAGGATTTAATTTTAAAAACAAAAGGCAGAAAAGTAGGCCAGCATGAGCTCTGGATAATGACCATGAGTAATCAGAAGACTTGGTTATTGTCCCTAGTCCTACCACTCTTGTGGTGTGTGATTAAAGCATATTACTTGACCTCTTCAGGCTTCCAATTCTCCCTCTTGCTTTCATTTGGCAGGAATACTCCATGTCAACTCATTAGGGCAACCACTCTCTCCACTACAGGTGATTGAGGTGGATCTTGCACAGCTGAGAGCTCTCTCGCTACCACAGTAATCACAAACAGCTCAAGCAGAACATGGCAATAGTGTCAGCACCACCTATGACACCAAAGGGGCTTTGTGCATTAAAGGGTTTTATTTAAGTAGAAAGCTATCAATAACTCTAAGATAAACATTTTGCCCATGTTTCTGGAATTGTATTTTTGGTCCCACTGAGTTACTACCCAGTATAGCAATGTTTTAATTTATTACTGAAACTAAAATTCTGTATTTACGGTAAATATATCTTTTAAAATACCTTTCATATTTAATGCATCTCTTTTTACAGACTTGAATAATATTGATAAGAAATACAGAAACAACATTTCTGGGAGAGAAAACAGATACAGCAGACACAGAAGAGTTACCAAAAAAAAAAAAAAAAATTAGCCACATATTCAGTTCTTGCATATTGAATTTATGCATCAGAGCAGTAGTTTGGGTATATCTGAAAGGTACAAGTAAAAGCCATGGTAAAGGCCAGAATTGCTGTGAGCTTGCCTAGCCACTCATGACTGTAGTAAGTAACTGATGAAATAGGTCACTGGGAATAAGATATGGAACATCTCTGAATGAAACCACACTAAGGAGAATTAGCAAATTCAGTCTGCCTGCCACAAGCTGTGTTTTATTCTCTCTCCAATAAAAGATTCAGCTTTCTTACATAGACTTGAACAGACTACCTCTCATTTGAGCAGACTATTAAAAGGAATTTAATAGGAATTAATTCCTATTAAAAGGAATGCTGTGAAATCTAAATTCAGGAATTTTCAGAGTTGACATCAGACTCAGAAATACAAAAAATCAAACCCAAAAATACATTAAAAAATTAGTATCTTCATGTATTTTTTTTTTCCACACACATTTCCAATCTCATTTGAGGAAGTATTTTTAAAAGGAAGTATTTTTGCTTGTTCTGTTCTGTACATGCTTCTAATAGATGTTAACATTTCAGCTTTATTTTGCTTTCTTTATACAGATTGCGTTTTTTTCTTCAACTTTCTACTGACATATTGACAATAAAATGAAAATTTCTGTTCAATTCATAAATGTGAAAAGACTGAGATTTTCTAATTAGTGAAAAAATACAAGACAAAACCTCCCATCTGTTAATGGTGCTCTGTAGCTTGAAGTTAATTAGGTTTGCTGGGAGAGTGCCTGGCAATATGACCAATTAAAATACATGCAACTTCTCCAATTCAGTATAGTTAGTCAAAAAAATAGCAGTACTTTCTATCAAAATGTGCCATTTTCTAGAGCTAAGTGGATGGCATTATATGTCTGTAAATATCTGTGCATGCACATTGGGGGGCTTTTTTGCTGTCCAGCCTAAAAGGTTCTTTCTCCTGGTTACCTAGCAGTCACCCAAACTAAAGTCAAATTCACTCTGTATATTGGTAGATGAATAACTCTCACTGATCTCCAGTGGATGAGTGAGTGGCTCAGCCACCACACTGAGCAGAAGCATTCTGTTGGTGACCATTATCCACCAGCTACTGCAAATGTCAATGTTCTCCTTTCCAAGCTCCTCGTAGTCCCACTGCAGGTAAAGGCCACTAAAAAGCCTGCTGGAATGTTGTTTTAGAGAAACCAGCGATGAACTGTCAATCAAATCCTGCAAAACCAACCAGCTCAACTGCACAAAGGCCAAAGAACCCAGGCCCAGAGCAGGGTCCCCCTGTCACATTCTGCACCAGAGTACTGGTGGCTGATTATTCACTGCTCAGCACAAGAAAGCCTCTGGTTATTGTGTCAGACCTTGAAATGCAGCACGTGGTCATTAATTTTTTGTTTGTTTCTATGCTTCAGGTGTGACAAAAGGGGGTTTATCTCCACATGAACAACAGGAATCAAGTAACCTCAGCTGGAACACTTTGGCCCACAAGTACTTTGGCCAACCTCTGACTAGACAAAGTGATCAAGGTGAGATGAAGAAGTGAGCTGACTCTTGCACTTTTTGGTATAGCCCCTACACCTAAAAAAATCTCTATGTATGTATGGAACATCTTGAAAAACACAAAAGTGCACTAATTCCTGGAAAGAATAAACAACAAGATATTGCCCCAAAAGTCACAATCAAATTCTGCATAATTAATTTATAAAATAATCTAACTACATGATGGTCCAACATCTGGGAAATTAATCAACTGAAATCAAATAAATATATGTACCAGTAAAATGTAATGTAATCATTTGCCAACCCACCCCTGTATCTGCAATACTGCAAAACAGAACTGAAAAATCAATAAACTGTGAAAAAAAAAAAAAAATACTGGAAAGCACTGTCTTTTTTAATTAAGCAGTTGTCTATTTCTTAATTAGTATTTGTTTAAAAAAAAAATAATTAAAATACTAATAATTTTTTAAAAATCCCACAAAACCAAACAAAACCACAAAAACTAATTTCACAGCTCTTCTTCTTACTTCAATATACTATACCCTCACCAGTTACTATTCACAGTTTGGTAACTGACAACAAAATACAAGAACATCCAAGAAACTGTCAAAGAAAATACAAGACAGAAAACAAAGAATGGTGGTAAAAATACCAGAAAATAATAATACAGTAGGGTAAACAAAATGCTGCATCTTTAAAATGCCAAAATCAGAAAGGTATTTTTGAAGTAAAGGGCTTGAGGTAAGAAAACCACTCAAATGAGTTCTCAAGAACAAATGCAGTCGAAAATGTGGACCTTATGAGAATTTAGGCATCTTCCTCCAACTCTCAGTGCTTTTCTACAATGTTATACATATTAACAGTATTGCTAAAGGGACCTCAAGCTTTATTGCCATGTCATAAGAAATTACTAAAAGGAAGTACATTTCTTTGTGAATGAATCACTTTAAGGACTACATTTAATGAAATTATTTACCTTATACATTCAAATTAATACTAGATTGTATGGCAGACAAAAGGAATCCTCACATTCCTCAGTTATTTTGACATTAGTCTGACGTGCAACCTACACAACAGACAGTCATGCCAACAAATGTTCAAAGAAGAATTAGAGAAAGAGGTTACTCCTCCTTGCTAAGGTTTTATAATGGAATGCATTAGTAAATTTTCAGATTTTGTGTTACTCAGATTTCCTGTTACTATTCCTAAATTTTCAAATAGCAGAACTCCACAAACACAGAAACAAGTATCTCCCTTTTCAATTGTTTAAGTTCTTAGTCACAAGAACTCACACATACAGCAAAGGCAGATGCAGCTGTGGACATATTCTCTGAAAAAAAATTGAAAGCTCTTGGCTTCAGTAAAGCCCAGTAAAATTTCATTCAAGAAAAAGACTGAATCAAGAATGCTGAAATCATTCAGCACACAACAAAGCATCTGAATGCTTGTCAAGGAATGTACTTTAAAACATTATGAAAAGAAGACACAGAAGGGAAAAGACTCTCTGCTAAATGCACCTGACAGGCTGCAAAAGGAGTTTCCTGCTGCGGTACTAACATCCCAGCTCGCATCTTCCATTTACCATCACCTAATGTGGGGTTTTTTCTTAAATCTTTTGTAATATAAAGATAATTTGCAGCACTTATATTTCCTGACCAAACACAGAGTATAACAACTGCTGATACTTGTAAATTCATTGGTCAACTTCTACTATAAGTCCAGAAAAATCCGTAACTGTTTTGCAAACTTCTAAAGAGAGGTAGCCATCAACAACATGACTTTTTTAATAAGGACCACTAAACCTTAGGACATTTGTATGAGGATTTTCAGGAGCTCACTGTTCCTCAAGTCATGTTGTCTGCTCAGTGATTTAGCACAGCTTAATTTCAACTTCAATCAGAAGCTTTCTGCGACAATTAACAGATATCAAACACTGGACCATCGATGAGCAAAATTAACAAAAGGAAACTATGAAATGTAGGAAGGGGCAAAACTTGGCAATAGAGCTAAAGAGCCCAGTATTTGTGAAAGTCACCTTTGTAAGCATGCTTTTCCTCCTTTTTCTCTGGCATTGTTTGTCCTTCAGTCATTTTCCCAAAATTGATAGCTATGACTGATTGCCGCAGGAAAATATCTCATACCAATCTGCTTTGAAAATGGAAAAATTGACTTTTTTATTGCTAAGAATAAATCTAAACCTACTCAATCATCCAGCTATATATGAGAATTTGTGAATACAAAAAGCTGCCTTTAATTAGCATACAAAAGAAAATGACAGAGAGCAAGTCTGAGCATTGTAAATTGTAGCACTCACTAAATTTTAGTAATTTTAGTCATTTTAGTCATTTAGCCTTAAGTTGTCTGATAGTTCTATACAAAGGCATAAACCTCAATAGTTTTACAGAGGGTTTGTCAAAATATAATTCTTATCAGATCTCTCAATTTCCCACAGCAACAAAAATACAGGCAATGTGAGCTCTTTTGGTTTTTAGACTAATTTGAACTGAAAAGTCTACCAATAAATTATTTGACAGTCACTGATCATGAGACGTGCAAACTCCACGTAATTAGAAAATAAAATTTAGCAATTTTACTGGAGCAGCTAAACCTAAAGTAGACTGATCAGAGTTGTGGTGATCTTGGTTTATGGGTAAGTATTCACTCAGAGTAAGAAAGCCATTTTCAGTGGGCTTTGGAAGTACATTGAACAAATGAGGTTTCTGCAACTTGAAAAAACATGAACGCATATTTTCCTTTTATTCTTCATATTTTACCAATCTGCATAAATATAATTATATGCTACTCTAAGTCAAATCTTGATTCACAGTTTGGTGCAAGGCTGCACTGATATGTAGAGGTTTCTTCAGACCTTGATATTTCAGAGAAAGGCAAGGAAGCCATTGATGCCATCAGTTACAGGCACAGGTGATTTCTATACTGTACTCATCAAGGTGATGGCATGTTGTGAGCATTGTCAATCTGGAATTATGGTTCAACATTATCTATCAAATGATAAGAAATTCACATGAGGTATGAAATTAAATCAGTGATTTGCAACTATCACTAAAGACCAACACAGAAAACAAATAATGCAGCAAGCAAATGTAAAAGCTATTTTTATACAACAAACCTTTTCTTGCAGTGAATATTTTTTCTAATTTCTGAGTGATAGGATGGAAGACCTGTTTCTCTGCAAGGATGCAAAGACTGATTTATTCAACTTGCTCCCTGCAGAGTGGCTTTCCTGTTTTGCTATGTAGCCATAATTCCAGAACTGAAAGCTTTATCGTGAGCCTTTTTTAATGGGGTTTGAAGATAAAATAATCGCACGGCCAAAGGCTTACAGAAGCAACTTCAAATGTAACTCACTGCCTTGTTTAGCACCCTTACTTTTAAAAAAATACAGCATTGACCACTAAATATGGCCTTGAAACAACTGTTACCTCAGGCAACTTTTTCTCTTGCTAGTGACAACATTGTCAGGTCCTTTAACTCTCACCCTTTGGTGTCATGGCTTTTGTTATTCTTTTTATATAACATGAAGAGTTTAATTAAAAAACAAAACAAAACAAAACAAACTTGTCAAAATCCTCCTTTCCTCTGGGGCCATAGTCTTTGCATCTTTATCTAACTTTGCTAGCCTATAGTATTTCTCACCAGCATCCTTATTTTTCATACTGACACCCTCTTGAAGGTGGAGACCTAGGAAATTGCCTGCCTTCCCATCTGCTTTATAGGATCCCTTACGAAGGTCTAAGAATGAAAGGCTACCGAGTTTGATTATGGTGTGGTCTTATTCACAGGCATAAAAAACAGAGGGTGGAGAACAAGGAACATACAACTTCAGCTTATGCTCTTCTCTCATAAATGTCAGTTGGTACCTAATTTTTCCCCTTTTCTTCATGCTTGCTTCAGCTTAGCTATACTCTCTTTCTAAGGCACTTCTGAAAACCACCAAAAAAAACCAGAATTGGAAAAACTACCAGGTAATCACATACCTGTCACAGTAAGAGATTTATAAGAGGTATTGCTACGACTCCATGTCTTTATTGCAGTTTTAGTTCACATCTTAATACTACAGAATGGGCAGAAGTTGAAAGTCCATAATGGGTCTTAAGGTTGGGGTCTTTTAAGTATTGCAAGAAAAAAACCTGTATTTTGCATGAACTATAAAACATCCTTTCATGTTTTCCAGAAGGAGAAAACCTTGTGAAAGACAAAGTGGTTTTTTCTGAATAAGTACTGCAGAATCTGGCTGAGATTCTGGTAAGTTAAATTATGCCATTCAAGTATAAACCCTTTTCTTTTTTTCTTTTAATGTGCTTTCCTTCCCTTCCTCCTGAAACTCTTACTTATTATTTCTCCCCTACAGAGATTCAGTCCTATGTTGCTTTACTCAGAAAACATTTTATTTTAGAATAGGTCACCTTTCTAGAACCTATTCTTAAACAGAAAGTTTGAACACCAGATGTAAAGAAATTACCTTTTTAACACATCTTTATCTGAAACTAAAGTGTAAGTTTTTAGTCTGAGATGAGAAGTTTCTCTCTGCCAGCTAAAGACCCAGATGCTTTCCTCCACTGTGCTACAACCAACAACCCCACTTCCCTGATGCTCAGCCTTCCCTAAAAACACTGTTCTTGTCTAGTAAAGGAAAAGTTGGCAGGTAAAAGAGAAAGAACATCAGGGAGAGTGAGTGGGCTATTTTGGTTTTCTATCAAACCAAAATCCCATTAATCCCTTGGTTTTTCCAATGGCCTCCTCCCTCCTCTGAATAAGTTCACTGCACACACAGCCCCACACACAGGACCAAAAAGTGAGAAAAAGCAGGAAAATTATTAAAAGTAGTCCAATGACACTTTAAAAATGGCAATTACACTTAAAAAGTGTTTATAACAAATCTGCAAATGAGAAATATTTATACTGTGGTGATGACCCTGCACAAGAACAAACACTATCAAGTCCTAATACTAACAAATAATTTGTTTTCTCAACAGTTTGGCTGATGTGCTTCCTTTTCTGACTCTCAGGAAGAGATGGAAGAAAGAGCTTTCAGCATTCATAATTTCAAACACTAAGTTAAAATTCCTTTTGCTGATTGCCTAAAACCTCAGAATGCCTCTCTGATCAATCTTATGACAAAGACCTGTGTAAAAGCGTGCCAAGGCAGACTGCTGACTCAGAAAGGAAGTCCATGCACTGATTCATTAACATGACTGCCAGCAGCACTGACGCATTCCTTGGAGATATCTTGCTGAAGCAGTTTCTCAAATCCATAGTTTGGTTTCTTATCATGGTTACAGATATATTAGACAACAGGGAGACCAAACACACATCCAATATCTGCTTACAGAACTGATGTGAAAGCTGCAGCTATCTCAACTATAAGAACCAGAATAGGATGTCACTAGTAACAACACCACGCTGCAGGGCTATTCCAGGACAAATATGGGCATGAGGAAAGGCTGTTGTGGATGAGCAGAGCCTTTGCTAGAACAGGTGACACTGAGTTAGCACAGACACTCTGCCACAGACAGGGGAGGTATAAGCTGCACAGTACCCAAGCAAACTTTCTATTTCTGTACCAGTTTTTGAGTGAATTAGAAGCAAATGACCACTGTACTGAATAACTAGAGCCCCTGTTTACATTTTGTTAACTCTGACCACTTTACATAATTTTCCAGAACAAATACCAAGAAATGAAGTATGTCTTAATACATACGATTGCATAAGATGACTAAATCTTGTGGAAATCTTCCGACAAAACAGCTGTGTTTATGTTTGTTACCATTATATTTTAAGAAAAAAGTCAATTAATTAAACAATACATCAGTGAAAACATATATAGATAACAGTTTCATCAAAGATGGGAAGTCCATCCATTAAACAGTCAATGGTCTGTAGATGCATGATTTTTTTTAACTTTTATCTTTTTAAAATCAGATTAAGGTGTTAAATCTCAGCCTTTGAACATGAGAACCGTCACTGTATGGCTCTGATTCCTCTCATCTGAGATGTTCTATTTTGTGTACATAATTAAACATCCTTGGAAAGGGGAACATGCCACATCTCCCACAACCAATTTAAGTGATACAGTCTGCTCCTGTCTCCTTTTAAGTTTGAATGATTGTTTTCAAGTTACATGGTTTATCACAAAGCTTGGCAGAACTGGTCAACTCTTTATTACAATGAGATTCTAGTTTCTTAGCTTTTAAGTTTTCAGGGTTTTTCTTATGTAGGACTAACAGTTTGGTCTGCTTTTTGAGTTGCCAGTTCTGTTCATTTAACTGCTTTTGGAAATGAACCTCATTAATTTTCACCAAAAAAAAGTAAGTACTGACATTGTGCTGAGGTTAGCAAATTACGTAGGGCTTCATTTAAACAAAGCAAAGAGCAACAAAACTGCCAAAAACCCAACAGTGATCCATTACACGTGAAAAGACAGCCAGCTTAAGCCCAGATGCATTTATTATGCAACAAATTGAAGAGTATAATGCCTTCAGCGTAAAGCTTTGATAAGCAGTTGTCCATTCTAATCAGATTCATGAAAACTATATTATTTAGCTGGTTGCTGAGTCTGAATTTTTGTGGCTACTTTACACAATTTTATTTTATGATATATCTCTTCCATTGAAAAAGATTTATTAAGTAAATACAATTGCTCCAGGAAAAAACCCTCTGAGATTATAGTTTAAAAGATGAAAAACTGTGTAATTCATAGAATAGTAGAATACCTTCACCACTAAATAACCCTTTTTCTTCCTGAAAACCCAAACGAGTTTCTACAAGGAAGAATGTGGCCTGTTGTGATGGACAAGAGGTAGTGCTTTAAACTGAAAGAGAGCAGGTTTAAATTAGATACAAAAAAAATTTCTCTACTTTGATAGTAGTGAGACAAAGGAACAGGTTGCCCAGAGGAGTTGTGGATGCCCCATCTCTGGAAGTGTTCAAGGTTTGACTAAAAGGCTCTTCAAACAACGTGGTCTAATGAAAGATGTCCCCGCCCATGGCAGCAGGAACAGAACTAGATGATCTTCAAAGGATCCTACAAACTCAAGCCATTCTGAGATTCTATGAAGACAAAGGTTCATTATTTCCCGTTAGTTATAAAAATCATAGTAATAAAAAAAAGCCTTACAGGAAGAAACCTTAAACGGAATCAGTTAGCTACTAAATCTGTCCAAGAGGCAAGATAAAAGCACTGCAACCAGACTCATAAAACCAAGGGGTTTATCATAGTAACTAAAAATAAAAATTATCATCATAATTTTAAGTAGTTTTCTTTGGTTTGGGGAAGTTTTTTAATTCTTCTTCGAAGACAGTGAGTATATCATTTTGTGGAGAAGTGGGAGTACATGCCACAATTTACTCCATCTTCTTTCTCTGTATCTGCTTAACTACCAAACACCCTGGGTTTCTGTCAGCCTCTGTAGACTCTGGATGTATAGACGGACTGAGGAATGAGAGGCTGGAGAGAAGCCCTGAGGAAAGATACCTGGGGGTCCTGGTCGATGGCAAGTTGGATACAAGTCAGCAGTGCCCTGGCAGCCAGGAGGGCCAAGCGTGTCCTGGGGGGCATCAGGGCCAGCATTGCCAGCTGGGCAAGGGAGGGATTGTCCTGCTCTGCTCTGAGACAGCCTCACCTCGAGTGCTGGGGGCATCTTGGGGTGCCACAGTATAGGAAGAGACACTGAGCTGTTAGAGAGAGTACAAAGGAGGGCAGCGAGGATGGTGAAGAGCCTTGAGGGGAAGCCGAATGAGGAGCGGCTGAGGTCACTTGGTCTGTTCATCCTGGAGGAGACTGAGGGGAGACCCCATTGCAGTTTCAGCTTCCTCATGAGGGGAAGAGGAGGGACAGGCACTGATCTCTGCTGACAGGACCCAAGGAAATGGCCTGAAGCTGAGCCAGGGAGGTTTAGGTTGAATACCAGGAAAAGCTTCTTCACCCAGAGGGTGGTTGGGCACTGGAACAGCTCCCCAGGGAAGTGGTCACAGTAGCAGCCTGGCAGAGCTCAAGCAGTGTTTGGACAATGCTCTCTGGGCACAGGGTGTGACTCTTGGAGCATCTGGTGCAGGGCCAGGAGTTGGACTCCATAATCCTTGTGTGTCCAGTCCAACTTGAGGTTCTATGATTCTAATCTAGATTTCCCAGTTTTATTATAGTGCACTACTTATGGCAAAGGATTTTTGTAGTATGCAACAAATTGCATTAATATCCAATACTCACTAATAAATAAAGTCCCTACCTAAGTTTTCCTTCAATGTCCAAAAAAATTAAAGGTGCACCAAAGTATTGGTAGCTAATTTATGTGTCCTCCAGTAGCACTAGATTTTACATAGAACTCATATTTTTCATTATATTTGGGTTTGGTTTTAACTTATTTCATGAAAACATTATGAATAATTTTATCTGGGAAATATAAATTCTATTTTAAAGTATATATGAACCATTAAAATTGTCTCAACAAAGTACCTTAAAATGATATGCTACAGCTATTATTTTTGTCCTGCAGTAACAGAAAGGCAGAAAAGGCAGACTAGAAAATAAAACTCTCTCTCTAGTACTACAAGGCCAGATGTTTATGGCTAGTAACCAATTCAATTTAGGTTTTTTAAAAATAGAGCAAGATTTTCATATGAATCACCTTCCATTTCAATAATCTTGACATTTAAAAATGCTTGGTAAAGTTATCATCTCACACCTTTTTTAAATCAAGTATTTAGCAGCAATGATTGCATTACTAAATTGTACCCATTTTGTCCAGAAGCTTTTAAATTCTGGCCAGATCAATGTCCATATATTTGATGCTCACTCTGTAGTCTCTTGATGCATGCACAAACTAAAAAAAAAAATGTACACTACACAAGTGCATTGCTATCCCTTTTTCACATAAAAAAAGGAGAAATTGTTATTACTCTGATGTCAGAGTAAAGTGTTCTCAGTATATGAATAGCATTTGCTCATGTTGACATAGACTAAAAGTACAAGGATTTTATAATCTTAGTTCCATTTATTCTGTATTTGTTCACATCCTCAAGATACTGTCTCTAGCAGACTGATGAAAAGCCCATACTTTCATCTTTTTTACAATAGGAAACATTTCAATGGACAAAAGCTCCTGCCTTCAACTCAAGCTACTGAAGCTGCTTCACTGTGATGCAGAACTCAGAGGAGAAATACTACTTTCAATAATCTGATATGGCAGTGGAAAGCACAGGAATTAAGGGGATTTTGCGTATTTCCAAGCTCAGACTAACCATGGCAGTTTAGGAACTCGATTGCTATAAAACTCCATGGGGCTTGCATGACAGGTTTCAGCAGTGGGGTGGGGGGACTCCAGGGGTGAATTCTGTGAGAAGCTGCTGGAAGTTTCCCTGTGCCCAGCACTGCTGCTGGTAAGGCCGAGCCCATCAGTGATGGTGGGGGCTCTGTGGAGGCTGTGTCTGGGGAAAGGCAGGAAGCAAAGCTCAGACAGACCTAAACAAGAAGGTATAGAATATACTCAGCATATACATTAACTTCTATTTAACTTTAAAATCCCATACCTTAAATTTTTCTGTTTATAGCATGCATATTTTCTTCACACTATTTCTTTTACATCATGTGGACTGACAAGAGTTGAAAAGTAGGCCATACAAGTTTAGCATGAATAGTGTACTTAAAAAACTGTTCTGGCAAGTTGTTTAAAGAGCCAGGTTGTTCTCTGCTAGTCCTTGTGCAGCGAGATGTGTTTTGAATCTGAGACCTATACGTTTGAACTTCTCATTGAAGACCACAATTCTGCTAGATTGTGTGTAAACTGAACCTGTTTTGAAAACATGCAAACATTTAAAAAAAATATTAGCTTCATCCTTAGATTGAATTCTTCTACTCATTGTATGTTTGACTAAAATTCACTTCAAGTCCCACTTCAAGTAATAAGCTTAAGAGAATTTTGTAGTATGCAACAAATTGCATTAATATCCAATACTCACTAATAAATAAAGTCCCTACCTAAGTTTTCCTTCAACATCCAAAAAAATTAAAGGTGCACCAAAGTATTGGTAGCTAATTTATGTGTCCTCCAGTAGCACTAGATTTTACATAGAACTCATATTTTTCATTATATTTGGGTTTGGATTATCTTTTTTCCTACAAATCAAACTCAGTTTGAACCAAAAACTGACACTCAGCCATCTTCATTATCCTATTTTTCAATAGGATGACGACTTCAAGCTCTTTAATGATCAACAGTATAGCAGTTAATATGCATTAGTCAGCTTTTAATGTCACTGCAATAAAGTTGCATAAGCCATGAATTTAAGAGCTCCTTTAGTTGCAATTTTGTGGACTGTAGTTTATAATACATCCACATCCGGGGGTTTTTTTCACCATATGGAAGCAACTTGCCACTCACAACCAATCACTCAAAAATAAACTTCTTAATCAAATTCCTTTTTTTTCCCAGTTAGATTATATTGCATGTTTTCATTGATTATTGTATGGGTTTATTGAGTTTTGTATGATTTCTTTGATTTTTAATTTGGTGAGGCCCAAAAAGATGAATAATATGACAATAATAAATATAAAACAGATACAGACAATGTTTTAAATTTGAATGCTAGATATGATGGAAATCAGTGTCAAAATAAGACACTTGCTCAGATAACAGAGTAGGCTTTGGTACACTGAGCTTAACTGGTATACACAGAGAGCAAAAAATGACATTTAACAACACTTGTAACACTTGAAAAATGAATGAAAAATATTTCTATTTGTATGCTTTTTTTTTGCCATTTAGGAATAAAGACAATTTATTTGCATCATTCAGTTCTGAAAACTTATTTAAACCTCACCTAAAGGTAAATTTTACAGCGGGAAAGTACTGTCCCTTTGCATTCATCAACCTGATAACTGTTCCATCCAATAATTTTTTCTTTAAAATACCTACATTAGGCATGACCAAAGTTATATAAACCTGTATGTATTTTTCCCTATTATTTTCCCTATTATTATTATTTCCCTATTATTTTCCCTATTATTTAAAAAAAGTCAGTGTTATTTCAACCATTTCAAAAATACATTTGCAATTTTCCTTTATTTCAGAAATGTTTGTATTCTAATACTTAAATGTTATTTGATGAGTAAGAAAATTATTTACTGCTTTTTGCAAAATGAAGTAGTATCAAACACAATTTTAATTGTACCAACTTGTCAGATATCACAGAAACAACCAGTCTCTTATCTATTTCTATCAGTCTCATTATTCTTTTACTGTCTCTACCTTGTTTCCAAGTGATTATTACTAAACTGATTATTACTGCTAAAGTATTACCCATCTGGAAAAACATCATCTTCTCAAGGGCCTTGCTGATTTACTAGCTAACAACAACTAACTTCCTCGGTGAGTTTCCACTTTGCAAAGACACTCATTAAAATTCACAGGTTTAATTGTTTACTGCTTTGTTCTCATAAAAAACACTGGAAAGTGCTGTTGGGGAAAGAAAAATAAATAAACCTTCCAAAGTATCTTATGAATAAGTAACAAAACAAAAAGTGCATTATCAGGTTTGGCTCATTGTTTTTAGCTCCAGTTTGGTGCCACAGCATAACAAGGTAATTAATGTATAATTAGTAGCATCAGTAGCAAAAGGATCACTTTCTATTATGAGAACAAAACCTTATCTATTCTGTCTCAGTGTATGCCTTTTTATCTACCCTGCATAGTTGCCATAGGGGCAAAGAGAAACTAATTTTGTTTGATTTTGTGATTTTTGGAGTGACATTGAAGTTACAATTTACCCCATACCAACATAATTAACTTTTAGCAACTTTCTTTGTCCTCTTAAACTACATTCCACAAACTAGAAAGAAGGGGCAGTCTATTCTCTATTGTCTTCTCCACTGGCACATTTTCTATCAGCTCCTGTTCTCCTTCCTTTCCTTGCCTTACATTCACACACAACTCTTCCACACACATTTTCTTCTTCATGGAAGATGTTCTTTAGACTTTTAGGTAACAAGGTTTTGGGCTCTATGTATATAGATCACTCTAAACAGGTTTGCTTTTGGCATGACAAAGGACAGGGTCTGACTCTGCCAGGTGCAGATTCTTAGCTGGCTCCCCTGCCTGTTAACTGGCCATAACTGCTTCTTGGCAAACGTGCTTATCCTGCCTTTAAGCTCTGTGCAGGGCTGGCTGAATACATAGCATATATATTGCATAATACTTGGCATACACAATTATTCAAAATAGTGGAGAATAAGGATAATTATATCGAACATACTGGAGATAAAAAGCAAACTTTACATGAAAAAAAAAAAAGGAGAGTATGTTCCTATTAACTAAAAAAGGTAAAACAGGCTGTGGGCTTTGACAGATACTTGTTTTGCAAGGTATTAAAGTCCAGACTAGTTTAAGACCTACAAGACAAAATTGTATTTTGATTTTTAACCAATTTGTTCATCATGTTCCCTGCTGTTTCCAAGATGGATATATACTTTCATACAAGCTCTCAGTTCTCACAAAACCCTGGGGGAAGATTATCACTAATAAAGACTGGCACTTGGTATGTGCTAATATTCAGTTGTACCCAGTAGAATAGCTCTGAAAAAAAAATAGCTCAAAATGACTTTATTCTTCAAAATAAATAATTTCTTAGTTTAAGAAAGAACAAAATAACTTCAGCAAGGTATCAAGAACACTTTTTCTTCCAATTTCAGTAAACATCCTGCTCTGGAAGATTTTGATCTCTACTGTCTCTAGACTGACAGCAAAGTGCCACATGAATTTTTAAACATAACACTGGCAAATAAACACGGTGATAGATACAAAATCCAGTCTTGTACAAATAACAACATAAGTAGGACACATCAATTTTCAGGATATGTCCATAAACCAGACCCTATCCAAGGCCATATGCAAGCCAACTTCATATAGTGAAGTTACATGAAGTTATATGAAGATCAGCAGCTCCATAGCAGCACTGTGCACAAGACACAAATTTCCCAAGAAACTAGATAAATAGTAAGGCATCTAGTGTATAGTAAGCTCCATCTGCCCTTTCTTTACTGCCAGAAGTACCTCATTTGGTTTACACAGAACTAGGTTTGATACCCCAATACTACCAATTATACTTTAAAGAACATATCTGATTCATTCTGCCTGAAAATAACATCTGTGCTGTGTCAATTAATGTGTATCAGAGATGTACAAGTAGCACTCTATTGATGTTTTCCAAACTGAGTAATGGCATCGTGTCTCAGTAGATTTACTGGGTAAACTGAAGGCAAGAAGCATTACTCAGCTGCTGAGGTCTGTCACCCTCCTTATATATAAAATTTGTCATTGAAACAGAACTATTTGGAAGATAGTGTATGAAATCTGAACAGGGATAGAAATATTTTTTAAAAGGAATAATTATAATAATATAATTGTGATACTGAGCAATAAAATTATTTTAGAAAAATTAAGATGCTACAGTATTTAAGATTAGTGTGCCCTGATACATATCCATACTTCTAAGCACTGTATCATGAATATGTCTTCCAGACCCCAGTTCTAGTCACAAACTTGTCTTCAGTATTTCTCTGTATTGAAGGGATTTTTTCATCTATTCATGGAAACTCACAAACATTTGCAGGGCTCCTTGATTGACATAATTTTGACTCCAATTTAAATCTGGTTTAGTAACTCATTATTCATTTTACTGCTTTTAGAAGGAGGTGTGGACATTCTGATTCAATGAGGTGCAATGACTTCTAGAGCAGAGAGAGAAAAATTTTCATTCTAGAAACGATAATACATTTGGTGACATTCCATTTGTGTGAGTCCTACCTTCCCTTATTATTTCCACATTTTCAATCTCATCTATTTAAAAAAAAAAGATTAAAATATTTGTATCAATGGCATGCCATGAAAATGTGTTATATGATACTTATATTGAGTTTAAGACAATTTTTAAAAAAATCTATTTTTAAAAAATTATATTGTAAAAATATTTCATAGTGCAAAGAAGGACATACTCAGTATCAGACCAAATTGTGATTAACTAAGAAATTACCTAGCTAATGAGATGAACAAAGAGACTTAGAGCCTTTCACTTACAAGATAAAGTTTGACAGTACACAAGGTTATGGGATAAGACTTGCTCAACACAATGTTCTTAATGAATACACATCCCTCATCTTCTCCGCTTATAAGTGAAATATCACTTTTTGCTTTGCTAACACCTTTGAGAAGGTAAATATGAGGATGAGGACTGTCTCTCTTGAGAAGCCTTTCTCTGTATAGCCACAGAAGTGGACAATCACATATCCTAATTTAGGTTCCTCAGTTTTCTGGCGCTTCAATGAATTTCAATTTATGGACCATAGAAGAACAAATAAGAAAACAAACCTCCAATATACTAAAAATCCTACATTTTAAATATATTTTCTAAAGTGAAAAATTTATTTGTGCCTGCACTTCAAGAAAAAAATTCTTCCAGACTATTACAGAATGGTGAAACCAATTTGAATTTCTAAGCCTTTGTTTTTCACCTTGATTGCTTTATTTTTTGTTGAGGTTCAGCTAAATAAAAACATGCTTTCTTAATTGAGGTGAAGTTAGTGTTTTTATTCCTTTTTTTAGAGGGGTAGTAGAATCCTTGTAGAAATTTTAAAAGTGTACCACTGTGGACGAAGGACAAATGATGTTGATTCTGTGTTCACTTTAATTGGCATCTGTTTCCTCTTTGTTCATTTTACAAAATCTCCTGTGTCTTTCTTTTTCCACTCACCCTGCTATGTTTTTCACTGATTTTTTTTTTTTTTTTTTTGCTCTGCTTCCAACCCACACTTCATCTCCTGCCAAGGGAATTTTAAGCCATTAATTGCTGTCAGATTTCCATACTCACAACATTTAACCAAATTCAACAACTCATTCATCCATATTACAAAAAAATAAATGAAGAAAAAAAATAGAACAACTACTTGAGAATAATGGAGAGTGCTAGCTTTCTACAGTTTGATAATTTTGTTTATGCTATAATCAGAATTGAAATTACCATCTAATCACAATTTTTTTTTTTTGCTGTAGCTTTTTAGACGTTTGCATTAAGAGAATCAGAATGCACACAAGAAGAATGACCCAGGTGTGATTACACACTTACTGCCTTGTGCTTGCTTTTAAAACATTAAAATATTGTTTGAAATGCAGAATTTCACTGGAAAATGGAATATCATCCTAACATGTCCATTGCCAGTCATTAAGAAAAAGATTTCCATAAGAGGTCAGTGCAACACTGAAACAGCTCTCCTGGAGATATTATGGAATCCCTGTCCTTGAAGGCTTTCAAGACTCAGTCAAATAGAATCACAGCTGATCTCATCTCTTTGGTAGTTTACCCCTGCAAGGATTCATTCTGCCAAAGTTTCACAAAGTTCTCTCAGCTATATGTTAAAATAATCTGTTGTGGAGTCCCTAACTGAAGGGGTATGAGCAGCCCACAATCACAAAATCATAGAATATGCTGAATTAGCAGATCCATCAGGATCAGCAAGTCCAACTCCTGGCCCTGCACAGGACACCCCAAGAATCCCATCCTGCGCCTGAGAATGTTATTCAAGTTAAACTGAAGAGTAAGTAAAGTTCATCAGCACTATGACACGGCTGAATTTTACAAAATTCTGAAATAAAAAGACATGATAAACCAAATTGTGTTGTCAGGTAACTGCAGAATACTCTTAAACATGATGATGAGAAAAAAAGCTAAAAACAAAAATAAAGTAACTAGTTTGGAAAAGTAGACCAAGCCAGCATGTATATACGTAACAAATTTGAAATTCAAGACCAAAAAAAAAAAATCAGCAAAATGAAGTAGAAACTGAAATGACCAGAAAATAAAGAAGAATAAAAATAAAAGATAAACTACAAAATGAAACAAGGATATAACAGCCAAAAAATAAGATTTAGGAAGTTTTACTGAAGTATTTTATATCCCTTTCAAGGTCATAATAGTAACGTGGGCAGTTTGCTATATTCAAACTGCATGATGTTGCTTCTCATAGAAATGTTCCCTTAAAATCAATGGGTTTGGTAGTTACAAATGATCACAAACACTAATCTATTTTAATTTTAAACAGCCTTTTCAGCTAGAGGTCCTAAGGTCATGCTTAAATTTCTTATAAATAGATCTGGACCAAAATAAACTGAGACTAAGCAAGACCTGAAAGAGTTACAGCTAAAAGCATTACCTGCAGAGGATCACAGTAGACAAGCAATCACAGTTCATGCCAAACCATGATGTTTGTCTAACACAAATGTCACATTCACTTAGGAAAGGTGTCTGTACAAGGAAAACAGCACTCTCTCAACCAGTTTTTCTCTAAAGCATATGGATTGGCATATTTGACTTCCTTCAGTAAGTGCTACATATATTAGGGACCTGAATTATGAAACTGCAGTGCTCCATTCCACTGAATGGAAATCTAGACAAACACTCAGGACTGTACTTTTCCTTTAATGCATATGTAACTTCTGACATTACTAATGAAGCCTAATTACACTCATTAGTCTATTCAACACTTCCTTTTCAATTTATTAATTGCAATAGGCCTCATGCTTTAGTGCAGCATGAAATGAAGCCCCCACAAAAGAAAAAAAAATCACCTTCTCTCCACACTATTAGAGTTTTTGTTCATCTTCCAACACTGCTTTTTATTAAGACATCGGAGGATGTGATCTAAAGAAATCATAAAACAGATTTAAATATAATAATGTTTACTAAAATTTAATAGCTTTGCTTCCTCTTTGTTGTCTATTGTATCCTCAGAAATGGAATTGGAAAATAAGACATTTTTCCATGGATTAACTGCATGATTTTAGAGCATCAGTCTTCTGCTGGAAATAGACACAGAAGAGAAGCAGCATAATCACCTTGTTTCTAAACAAGTTAATTTATCATGAAAAGATGCAGAAAAATAAGCCCTTTGATTGATAGTAAGTTAAATAGGGCACAGGGATAAATAAATTATAATGCAAAGTACTGGGAAGACATGGAAGAAGAGACAAAAATGATGTGAAATTACCAGACTCCAGCCAGGCTACAGGTCCCTCAACGGTATTACAGAAAGAAAGGCTCCTACCACTATGATATCACGTTGAAAATTATTTCCTTTTTTTTTTTTTTTTTTTTAAATAAGGCTGTTGAGAATTTGGAAATTTAAATAGAGACTAAGACATTTTTTCCCTTGCAGGCTATTTTACTTTATATTAATGAGGCAATAGCATTGAAAATACTTGCAAATTTATCAACCACAACTAGAGCCTCAGCATTCCATAGTTTTCTAGCATCATCATTTGTTTCTGAACAATGGTCTGAAATCTGACTTTAACTAACATTGCATTTACTCTGGAAAGATAAGTTAGTACAGCATTATCTGCCTTACACTGCAGACAAAATGAAAGAACAGCTTAGAGAAATACAAGCTGTCAAAACTATCTTGGAGCTTCTAAATACTTCTATTCCATAAATATAGGATTCTGTATGTGGTTTGTTTTTTTTTAATGAGAAGTCAGTAATGCATATTATGCTGAAGCCAAGTTCACCAACATTTTGCTTGCTTGCTGTTTTCTTCTCTCTGCTCCATCCTACTCAAACTTCCCAATAATTATATACTAGTTTGTACTTCTGGTATTAGCCCTTACAGGTCAGCAGGAAGTTATCAAGGAGACAGAGAAATGGCAATAGGAACTGAAATAATCAATTATCTAAAATTATAAATTTATGCATTTATGAAATAATGTGGTCACTCAAGCACAAAGTGGAGTAATAGAATGTGACTGTCAATTCCCTCCTCTTCCTCTACGTGTTAAGTGGAGATCAAGAATAACACTGCCAGAACTGAGGAATAGCAGAATGATGAGCAGAGCTGAGAGTCTGTGAAAGTCTAGGCTGAAACTGTTTTCCTGGATGCATTTCTATTATACTTATTACATGCACTACAGAGAAGGACACAATATCACAGCAAAATAAGCTGACATAAAGACGACACATTAGGGGTCACCAAGCAAATTCGCCTTGTACAATATCAGAGTTGCTATCTGCACATTATAACGTCATAGAAAATACTTGAAATGGCAACAATTTCATAAAGCTAAAAAGGAAAATGTATGATCATTCAATAGCCTTTTCCTGACTTGAGTTTTGCTCAACTGCAAACACCTTTTTACACTTAAGAAACATTTTATGGGCTTGCTAAAGCTTTTACTGCAACGCGATAGTCACGGTAAATCAGCCAACTAAATATACAAAACCCAAAGCTGGCATAAGCAGAGGCATTTTCACTAACACCAGTTCTACTGTGCCTACTTTCACTGTAGTACTTTGGGGTGGAGAGTCCAAAGTTTCAGGACTCTTGTATAATTACCTGCTCTTACAACATTTTGCTAAGTTACCAGCATATTCTAACATTAAATAGCAAGCACTGTTTTGAGTACCCATCTATCTTCTTGCAGCTCCAGGGACACTGCAGTAAATGTGTTCTAAGTAAGACTGTGCTCCATGTATTATACACATGCTTCAACACCAATGGCGTATTTGTTTCTTGCTTTGTCAGGTGGACTTCTCAGTAAGATTTCTACAGATTGCCTGAGTTTAGACCATTATTAAAGAATTTTATTATTATTATTATGTTATTAGTATAATGCATATGTTTTTGTAATAATATTAAGATGATATAAAACTATGATATTTTGCTTAGTACTGTAACATGCTGAAGTTAAAAAAAACACATACAGACTTGCAACGTTTTTGAAAAGCAGCTTGGTTATCACAAATGGTAGTTGATTCCCTGTCCTGCTTCAGGAATGGGACTTAAAGCAACATTACAGTATTGTCTGAGAAGATGAGTATTACACACATCTCTTTTATCACCGGTTTGTTTTCTTTTTTTCACAGACTCAGACAATCTTAGCCTTCAGAGAAACAGAAAACTCATACCATTAATCTCAGCAGGATGGTTGCTTTGGAAGTTATTAATTAAGTAAAAAGCACCCATCACTATAATTGGCCTGAGAGAAAAAAAAAATGAAAGCAATGCCTAATTCTATAATCTCATTCCATTAAAATAACAAAATTAATTTGAAGGGGGGAAGTAGGGACAAATGATGTCCTGATTGCTGAGGGTATGGCCCTGCCTGCTACTCTCCCCTTCCCTTCATGGCAGCCAGCCGTGTTCCTCCCTGGTACAAGCTATTGAGGTGTAATGGGTAAAACAGCAGGTAGAGGTTCTCCACTTAATGGGCACTTACAGTAAAAAAAAAAAAAAAATTCAGATGTGTCTCTAATAATCCACAGCCCAGCTCTGAGAGCAAAGGATGCAAACAGGAGACTCAAAACACTCTAGAAAGTCGTAACTACAACCCCCAACGTCATTTATCACAAATTGTGGGTATGAAGATATTTGTTACTTCCTATCTCTAAGGTCTCTCACTGAAGATTTCTCCTGATTAACAGGAGCAAGTTTAACCAGCAGAAAGAGTTATGATGCATGTGCCTTCAAATTACTGGGGTTTAAGTAGATGTTTTCGAAAACAAACTTTGCATATTCCCAACCCCAAGAACAAGCTTGACTGAACAACAGAGAACACAAATGGAACAGAAAAAGCAACTGAAACACAGAAAGAAAAACACCAAACAAAAGAGACAAAAGATTCTACCTGAGATGCTGAGAAACTTGACTACTTCTGCTGGACTTCTAGGAACTTAATGATTTGAGAAGCCAAATGAAATTTGTGCATACATTAAGCACTATTTGGGAAGCCTTTCTGTCAGTGACGTCTTCCTGGATGCTGTACAGGTAAGCACTGTGATTTACAGAGAGCACAGTGAAGACTTCAGCTTGCCTTCCCAATCTATTTTGCTCTCTTTGACAAGAGTGCGCACAGAAACAACAGATACTCTGCAGTCATACACTGAAAATTCAATATGCAAGATTAACCATAGTAAGTTCTTAAGACAGAAAAAAATATGCTTTAAAAATTTTAACAAAAAAATACCTGAATTTTACACAGTACAAAGCTATTATTAATTTTCTTCAGAATACGTTCCTTAGGGCACAGATATCCTTTCCTTTGTTCCCTTTCTATTTCTTCTTACCTTTGAGCTACTGAAAGTATATTTCAATCTTTAAAATGTCATGAGTTTGCCTATGGGTTTATTACATGATCATGTGACAGGGACAGCATTAAAAAGTGTATTAATTTTACAAATGTACTGTAAGGCAAACAAAACTGAGTATTTTCAGATTACCCTTTCCAAATGTACAAGGCTTATGAGTCAAGCATCAATTATTAAAAGACTTTGTTTTAAAGCCAAATTCAGTGTTCTTTTTAGTCATCTCCTGGTGTGAATTAGCTAGAGACAATTCTTTTAAGCTTGGCCCTGAGGTTCTTTAATATATCTTTACTTATCTTTAAGTTTTAAGAAGAAAAAACAAGCCAATATTCTTAGACACATGATAAAACTGTCATATTTGTAACACAGTTGTGGATGGCCTTTTCCACAAATATGTGTTTAGATAAAGCCTTCTTTAATGAAGCATTCCATGATGAAAACAATCTATCATTCATATATCCTAAAAGATCAGGTTTGAAAGGTGAATATAATTCTTTACATTGATCCAAGATAATTTAAGGCTGACATGGAAAACTCTAAAATATTCAGTGATTATGAAATGCCAATAAAAGATGGATGAACTGACACTTTCAATTTTTGTTGGCAACAAAGGAGATAGAAACAACACAGCTATTTTAATATTAGTTAATAACATAAATTGAATAGTCTTTAGTTTTCTTCTGAACAGCCAGCATAGCCGTTAGGACAATATTTGTCTAATTTGTTCCACGGTAAACTATTTAAAAGATGTGATGTGTCCTTCATTTTTAAAGGGTACATATAATTTTATTTTATTTCAAAACTCATGAATTCATTAGCCCATCTTAATTGTGTAATATGCTTTCTCTCAATATATCTATTCATAGAAACATAGAGGTCAAGGACATGGGTTATGAAATAAAACAAAACAAAATGCAACCAGCTAGCCAAAGTGTCATGTTTCCAACAGTACAAACTGCGAGATAGTAAAAAAATATTTCAATGCAAACACTGTAAACAGATATTAGCTTTGTGTATGGAAAAACGAAGTGTGGACAACACCAGAACTTTTTTTCAGTACGTCATTCTAAGTACTTGAAAGCTGTGCAGTTATTTCACAAGTATCCAGAAGACGTTTAAAAATTTTGATATCTAGGCTTAAAAAATGGATTCATTCATCTCATCTGTTCTGACAGCCACAATCAGACATCATAAGCTCTGCAGATAAAGGATCAATTTTTTATGGTATGTTTATACATTATCATTTGCAAAATGTGCAAAGCATAAACTATTACTGTATTTTACATAATAAAAAAACAATGTGAAGTCAGAGATTTCACAGTTATGTGAGCATTTTTTCCCCATAACTTCCCTGCCTCAAAAGGTGTTTGGGCTTCTGGCAAGGTATTTTCCACTGCACTGCATACTTGTGATGAAATACTACCTTATTTTTTCCTATTGCTAACACTTCCTTTCCCCCAGTGAATCTCTTCTCATTACAATCCATTCAGCACTTCTGCTATAACATTTATAAGGTGATTTGTCAACACAGTGACATGTCTGTATAAAAGAAACAGATGCAAGGTCCCTGACACCAACCTGATTAATGAGAACAAAGTGTAATGAGAATTTCTAGTGGCTAATGTCACAGCAAGAAAGAACAAAAAAACACTGAAGACTCTTCTGGTACAGACAACCCCATATTAGAACTGTATGGAATACGATACTACTTGTCTAAATCTGTGAACTAGTAACAGAGAAATAGTTGTAAGCCATGTCAAACTTTAGCAAAATCAAAACAAAGCAAACAAGCATATACTTTGAACATTTTTAACTCTCCATCCAGAATTTACACAGATGCTCAGGGGGTTTTATTGGCAAAATTTGGCTTTTCCCTCTCAATAGAAAGAAGTTCAGACCAAAAAAAAAAAAAATCAATAGGCAGTGGACATAGCTGAATGAGGAAAGCCAACGGGACATTTTCTACTTTGAGGAAATGTACAATACAAGAGGGAATGAAGCATAATGCATGCTCAAATGTTGCCATGAAATAAGGCACTCAAAAGCAAAAACAAATTCACTGCTTCTGTCTTAGGTTGTTTCCCCTTCTGTCAGGTTACCAACCATCACCTTGCATATCACAGTAGTAAAACAAGAGAACTCCTGACCTACCTTCTTGCATCTTCTGGGGTTAACTAAGCACTGAAAACTGACTAACAATTTTTGGAAATTTGCACTCTGCATGCATAGTCACAGAAGTATGCAGGAGAAAAACTGAAGTAAAGGAAAAATTAGACTAAAAAGGCAAGTCATTCAACAGTAGAATTCATTAGGTGTACTTTAGTACTTAGTAGAGGTCACTGGTAGTCCGACAGGAGTAACCTATGCCAAGTGAACTACTGAACTGTCAATAGATTCTGATCTCCAGCTTGCTTCTTCAGAAAAGGCTGTATTTTTCTTGAAAAGTGTAGCATCTGGCTCAGTCACTACTTTGATGAAAAGAGGGAAATATCTGAAACAAGCACTAATTTTACCACAGTATTTTTTTTTCTTTTATCACCTGCTTTACTGGGTAAAATCAATGTTCAAGTTACTGGCCTAGTTCAATGCTCTGAATTGAAGAGGAAAAAGAAAATTACAAAATCATATACAGACCAAAGATAAACACTTCTATCTTTTGCTAAGATGGTATATCCCCACTGATTGTGGCCGAAAGGTATTTGATCCTGTTCTCACTTTGACCTTAGGATCCTCATTTGTTACATTTAATAATATATTTATGTTTTTAAAAAACTTTCATTTATTTAAGGCTTATACTCTTAAGATGTCTCAGGTGACAAATCAGAAAATGTAAACCTTAATGTAAACATTTACGGCTCTCGCTCTTAAATGGCCACTGAAGTGAGCTAGTTACTGTTGCTTTATTCCTGTTTTTCTCATCCTCTCCCCAGTGTCATGGTGTTAGAAGGAACAGTTTACCTGTCCAACAAATGCTTCTCTTAGAATTATAGGTAGGTACTGCATTATCTCTTTCCTTTAAAAATGTTGTCCAAGCATATTACGCATCCATTAGAACGACAGTCATGTGTTGTTAGCCATCTCAACTCTGAAAAGCTGCTAATTGTCACACACTGAGGTCTCACAGCTGTTGGTCAATTACATGGATGAAAGGAGTTAGGAGTCCTTTCTAAAGCACAGTAAGTGCTAATGACTACATTTCTTAAGGGGGAACCCAAGAGGAATAAAACTAAACTTTGCTATTCACAAACTAAGTATAGAGATATATGAATGACATTTCAGACTACATCTCCTTAAAGATGGACAAAACAAACAAAAAATTAGATGGGGTCATCATGTCAGTGGCAGAGAAAACAAAAAGCTGATCCTGAGTGACACTGGTAACCGGGAAATTATGCCTGTGCTTTTAAACTATGATGGAAATCTCCACAATGAGTACGCCATCAGTCAGCTGTATTTTTTTTAGCGTTATTATTATTATTGAATAACACAGATGTGGACTCCTTACCTTGTCATCTTACTTGAAAAATAAATTTAGATAGCTGCAGAAATCTGTCTTGATATTGTGCCTACCATCATATTTCAATGAGATTCCTCAAGGCAAACAAGAACAGGTTGCCTGCTATGACTCAGGCATCTTTTGAATCATACCTGCTACTATAAATTGGCTTGGAGAGCATTATCATATGTTATTTTTTTGTGCTTCTGGAAGTAAAAAGCATTACTGCTTTCAAATTACAGCCCTCTATTGCAAAAAATAAAACAAAACATGTTAAAAAGTTACACTGTTCCATACATATGGAGAGATACACATACATGGATATACTTTCTTATTTGAGAAAAATCAATAGAAAAAAATTTTACAAGAGTAAAACATATAATGGAGGAGGTTTAAACAGTTCCCTCAAAAGGTAATTCTTATAAATTAAACAGAGGCAGAAAATTCAAATACCCTGTCTCTTGCAGTAAACTGAACATCCATTATATGCAAACTCCAGTAAACAGGTACACGTACCTGGATTTACTAAAAATGCAACACTGTTGGGTTGCAGTTACTTCAGTCATATAACTGTTCTCCATTATAAAGTAACTTCATGTATACACCAACAATATAGAATCACTCAGAACTAAGAGTACAGCCTTCCTCCAAAATATCTTTTAACAGAGGTCCTTCAATGATAAGCATACTATTTTAACATACCATTTGAAATACATTGCTTGAAGCATTTTGATTTTTTTCTTAGTGGTCTACACACAATTATCAATCACTTTCACAGCCAAACCCTATATGTCTATTCATCTTCAAAAAGGAAGAGCAAGGTAAAATTCTTAGTGACATACAATCTGTCTCTGTCCACCTTTCTTTGCTATACAACCAGAATTTGCACTACTGAAAGTGATGTGGTTGCTAGAATCATACTTTGCTTTTTTATAGCTCTTATCTGTCTTACCATGCTTTTTTTCCAAAACAACCTTAGTTCCATGAAATTCTTACTCGCACTCAAAATTCTTTCACTGATGCAGTCTATGTACCACCTTCTTATATATCTTCCTCATCTGCCTTGGAAGTTCTGAGGTACAGTCAATGAGTTCAAAAGACAGCAAAAACTTTAAAAAGCTTGAAATGATAGCATAAAGTACACTTCCCATAAGCTTTTCCTTGCAACCCTGCAACACCTGAATTGGCTAACACACTGTTTACATTTAAGATTTAAAGAACTAAATTAAGAGCCCAATGAGCTCAACAGAAATCTTTCCACTGATGGCATCATACGGCTTTGGATCAGGTCCTAAACAGACAGAGGTCATTAAATTGTTTTGTTCCTTGCTTTTTCTTTATCAGTCATTTCAATTTCACTATGATGCCATCCAAGCATTCATGGAAAATGGACCAATTTTTTATAGAGTCACATTAACAAGACCTGATGGCCAACAACAATATTCAAGAGTATCAATATTCACTTTTCAGTACATTCCAGTTAATGCCACATCTTGGTTCAGTCAGCTAGCACCACTGAGATCATTTTTGGCTCCTTATTTGCAATTCAGTGTTTGGAAATAAACAGTTTTGAACTCCATTAAGAATTTCAAGTAAAGAACAAGTCAGTTTGCAACATACCCCTTACCCATTTCAAATGTCTCTTAAATCCTGGTTTATAACTGTCAAATTTTATAATGCACAGTTATATTTGTATGAAAATTATTGCATAGAAAACAGTGAGTTTCACTGAATTCTATTTACTTTCCTGTAAAGGATTTCCTTCTTTTATTCTTTTGTTCTTATCTTTATGTAGAGGTTTTCTTTTTGCCTATCACACCCCATTTATCTGGGTGCTCATGAACAAAGCAATAGCAACAAAGTACTTTAGAGAATTTGGGAACATTGAATGCAAACTGCACTCTCGCTGACCCTCAGGGAAAAAGGTACCTTTAAAATGTGTTTTATCTGAGAATAGAAATTATGTAATGCCTTTAAATGAAAGCAGTAATAACATCAGAAAAGTTTCTAAAAATCTATTCCATAAAAAAGTAACTCAGCGATCCTGGAAGTTTGAATAAATCACAAGCAATTAAAACTGCGCGTGAGGCAGACGATAGATCTGTCTTCATTTCAAACCCTGTAAGCTCAGCGTTGTGCCTTTCAAGGCTTTTTACATGATCCAGAAATAAATCCTGCTATAGAGGTTAGAGTGAAACATGAGAGTGCACAGAGAAACACTGCTTTGTGGGAAAGCAATGCACAGAACAGCTTCAGGCTTTAAAAAGCTAATAAATCTGGCCTCCTGCAGATGCTATTCAACTAACTTACCATTTCTGCCCTCATTGCATCTGTCTGGTTCACTGTCCACCGTGAAATGTGTTAGGAAGTTCATTATATCCACTTATCTAAGCTAGTGCTGAGTGGGAAATATTACTAGCTAAAAAAAGAGTCGGGGTGGGGGAGAGCTCCCTGACTCTTTTGAAAGTATCCTATAATACTGAGGGGTTTCGATTTTGTTTCTATTGCCTTAGGGGTGATAAATAGTGAAGATAGTTATTGCTTATTACAATACTTGCAACATTTCACAGAATTAAGTATATGATTCAACACAAGAGTGATTTCTCCATGAAGTAGGGAAAACAGCAATAACCTGTTGTATACTTCTTTTGAGTGACTGTATGGTAATTACACTGGGCATTCAATATGTTAAAGTAGGGAAGCTACTTTAAAACAAAAAGAAAAAAAATATTTAAATCTTTTAGGAATACTTGTGGGGCATCGCTGCAAAGTAAATCAGTCACCAAACAATTTAGTCACAAAACAATGAAGAGATTACCCCATGTGCCTGCACATATGACACTGGCATGAGGCTTACCTTGTAAGCACAAAAATAATGAGTTTTATTTTGGGGAAGCTAATATACTAAAGAATCTGCATCTTTAAAAAGCACATGTATAATTACTAAGAATTCTGATCACAGACTAGTGACCTCTCTAAACTTAAACAAACAAATCATTTTGGCTAGATTCCATTTTATATTTAGCACTAGCAAGTTCCAAGTCAATTTCATCTTCCAAACTCCTTGCACTGGGACAATGCTGCTATAGTGACCAATGCAGAAAATTGCTTTTAAACCAAACCTTTCCATTACTAATTACTACACTAAATGTACAGTGAGTAAATTCAGCTCAAGTAATTAAAAAAAGAAGAATTCAAAGCTAGCCTTCTTACTCTAACAAGTTGCCAGTAGTTCCTATTTAAAATCCTCCTCTTTATGGTAATGAAAATGTAGTACCTTGAATGATACATGCTGTATCTTCCTCAGTGCTAGTGTTATGTTCCACTTTGACAGGTTAAGTTAGCAATTTGTGGGTTTAGTACTAAAAATTATCTCCCCTGTTCTCCTGAAGCATCTGATTTGAACGAAAACATGATGAGGTGAGGTGGGAGCACACTGGCAAGGAGGAATACTTCAGACTCTGTTTTCACATCATTTTATAAAGAAAAATGAATCCAAGAGAAATAGTCATTTTCTGAATCATAATAGCTAATTTCCTGAATGCAGATCAGGGAGTGTTTCAAAATAAAACTTCTAAAAGGCTGTCCTGAATTTTAAGGCTAGAAGAAGTATTGAGACATCCCTTCATTTAGAGAACACTAGTCAATGAACAGATTTATAAAACTGTACAAGTTATAAAGTCTAATTGTAATCTGAAAATCAAACATTTATATACACATAAAACATACAAACATACATATGTACATATGAAATTGGACTTCAGTAGAAAAAGGTCCAGGTTTTTCAGAAGCACTTAACAACTAATAGAAATACTTCTAAAAAACTAAACAAAAGTGAGTTTCATGTACTAGCTCATAAACAAATTTTGCCACCAATAAATTTATAAAAATTTAAAGACAATCTATTTTCCCCAAATAGATGTGCCAAAATTTTCATAGAAGATTCCTATTCAGTGTGCTAGTAGACATTTTCAAAGGCCATGGAAAATTACTTTATTGGTTATATTGATCCCACCATATATTGTGCATCACAGCAAAATTTTACAGGAAAAACAAGGAACAAGATTGAGTTCCAGAATACTAAGTTCTACAGAAAGTGCTTCATTGGTCTCTTCAACAAAACAGCATTAGCAGAATCCAAAGAGAAACTGAGTTAGAGCTGCAAATCCTAATCACACGCATACTTGGATGAGAAACAATTTCAGTATCTAAACAAGTTAAATAAGTTTGAAACAGAAATAAATAATGTTTAGAAGCAAAGACATCCTAATTAGTATTTTCTTGTTTAAAGACTTGAAAGTTTTCTTGGTTCTTCTAATATTTATGAGGGGAATGGCCTTGCCAACAGTGGTAACACCACTGTTGCCAGCTCAAGGATTTTTAAAGCTCAGGGCAAGCTAAAATCTGTCTGTCTAGCACAGCCTAAAAATCATTCACACAATAAAAAGTCCAATAAACACTTCACTGCCTCTAGCAACCACCTGCTCTACCCATATGTGGTAACTAAAAATTTAGTATAAGCCCTACCTTCTTCACTAATCATTATAGATGAAAGCAGTCTTTGATTTTTAAATTGCATGGCCAGTGTATGAAGAAAGCAAATTACATTAAATCTAATTCACAAAACCCACATTCCTGTCTTCACCTGAGGAAATGTGTTAGTCTTTGGAACATAGAGTACAAATACTACTATTACATTGGATATGTCTTTATTCTATAACTGGGATACAAAAATTCCAGAAATCTATAGTCAGTTTCTCACACGAAAGGAATGAAGGAAGGAGAATGGAAGAATCACAAAGAGAAATGTTCCTCCACATTTGTTATTTTAAAGCATCAAGGGGAATTTACTTTATAGTGCTGGCTCAATCATCTCATGATTCCATGCACCACGAACTATAACATGCAAATAATGGCTTAGTGGGGGCTTTAAGAGCCCCCATGGATAATTCAAATGACTTGCATTAAGTGGATGCCTAGCCCCTCAAATATCTCCTTAATTTTCTAATTTGTTATTAGTCTGCAAAACATATCCAATCACAAAGTTTATTTTCACCAAGTTTTTGCATCTTCATACCAGACCAGATAATTCATTTTATAGCTTGTTGCACTCATCTGCCTGCCATTGTGGCATACAGTTCATTGGATGTTTTAAGTTTCCTGTTGTATTAATATGTTTTTTCAAGCATCAATGACTTGGATGTAATTAAAAGACTCCTAGAAAGTAACAGGTTCAATCCTTAAGTGCAATAATATCCAAGTAACAAGGGTAGACAGAGTAGTTGTGAGAGAGGAAGAAAGAATAAACAATAAAAAATAAATGTTCAATGCTCTGAAATTTCTGATCAATGCAAAAAATGAATTGATCCAGTGTTTAAAGAGACCGGTCATTTTTAATGCCTCTTTCGAGTGACCAGTTACAGAAGCTAGGTGACATAAAGAACAAGTTTAAATTGATAGTTTTATTCACTGAATATTGTTACAGGTGTTTGGCCTCTACCATCAATTCAACACTTCTGCAAAAAACCTAAAATTCAGAAAATTGCCACCTAGTATTTCACCTGCAAAATTTTCACTTGGTTTTTAAGAATGAAGCAAATAAACGATGTCAGAGGAAGCTTTTCTGTTGGAGCATAATGCCCATCTGCAGTTAATCTTGCAATAAGTATTTGTGCTCAATGTTTTTGCAATCATCCTCACAAATCATGAAAAAGCCAGAGATGGTTGGAAGCAGTTACTGAGAAGCAGAGTCCTGACATCGTATTGTGATCTAAGGCCTTCAGTCTTCCTTGCTGTCTGTTTCATGTTCTTCTCTAAAATTACATTAACTAAACACGGAAGAAAATGGATGCAAAATAGTATGATGCCTGCATCTAGCTCCCTGACATCAAATATGCACATAATTATATACATCACTAAAGATCTTTGTCAGTACAACACTAAGTCAAAGTAAATAACTGCAAAGATTTCCTCTTTGTCACAACTTGAAATAAAATATCCATACTAACCATGTGCAGAATGAAACAAGGAGCCTAGACTTATTCATGAGTTTTGAATGCCAAGTGTCTCTTTGCACATCATGCAAGGAACATCAGACCTATATAATGGAAATGCATGATGTCAGCTGCTGTGTCTGGATGCTGTGAAAGGATGCAAAATATCCTGATGCTGTATTTAAATTGACATGGCTTACTATATTGGGAGCTTTTGCTGTCTCAGAGGGAGCCTGGGGACTTTTGGGGGACATGGCTGTCAAACCAAGCAGCAAAGATTGCCCTGTGAAAGGAGCTCTGTCAACTTCATTTGCATTTTCCACACAAAAATTTTTCTCCGTGTTTTTCATATTTGGAGAACCCACGTACTTACTTCAGCTTCAAAGCCAAATATTTAAGTTGTCAGTCATGCGAAGCAAATTTCCTCTACAATTCCTTTCCATCAAATCAGAGTGAAGCTAAATAGTATTGCAATTACCTCAGTGGTATGTTTCCTGTTAGAATCAGCACATGAGACCAACTCATTCCTATTTACGGAGAAAAAAAAAAAACAAACAAAAAAACAACCAACCAAAAACCCAAAAGGCTGAGTCTATGCCACCTCAACATCAGTGAACTACTGACTAGTCCTTCTCACATGTAGCTGCACATTTATACATATCATACACTTCTGCTTATCAAAAGCTTAGTGGTCTCATGACAGACTAAAATGCACTATACAAGAGATGGTGTATGTTCAGTACAGGAAACAAACCCATTCTAACCACAAAAACTTGCTTGTGGCGTATCTCTAGACTTTGCAAAATCCACTTGCCAACTTAGTTTGGCTCAAGTAATCTGTGAGAGAAGGGAAATTAGTATGGAAATCAAGATTTCTGTGAGGCTGGTATTCACACATGATTTTACAACCATTCCTTAAGCTGTCTTAGCCAGGAGAAATGGAAAGAAATGAAGGCTCCCCTCCAGAGTCACACAAAAAAATACAAAAAAGTGAGCCAGAAGAATTAGTAACTTCAGTTGTATCCTTAATCTCATTGAATTGACTATCATGTTATTAATTTATGATAGGGAATGCTGTACACATTTTTATAGCTTGCTGTCCTAAAACATGTTTTGAGATTTTTTGATGAACAGATATTTTAGTCATACCCATTTGTGGGGGGTTGTCTTTGTTGCATGTATGAGAATCCCAGGCCTTATTAGTTTTTATAGATCAAGAAACTAATTAAATCAGTGAGGTTTTTTCTGAATAATAATTTCAGGCCTAAACCCATTAAGGACAATTACTATTCTGTAGTTATTGGTCTCTTATAGTCAGATCTCTATTTCCTGTTTCTATTCTTCTTAGATATTAGCTGTACTGTAGTGTAAACATGGAAACAGATGGTATTTTCTGTATTTGCTTTGGTAAATGTAACAGTCTGAGTACTTATAAGTGAATTTAGAAATTAACATTCAAATAACTTTTTCTTATATGAAGAAACCAGGTTTGAAGTGCTGGGGGGTGCTCTTCAATATCTTCAAAGAAAAATTGTAACTTATATTGATACTGTGAATCAAACCAAGAAAAAGCTAAAGTTTGTTATTTGAAAGTTCTGGCTCCTTGGAGACAGGAGTACTCGGCATTATCAGGTGTTTTTAGTCTTTGTTGTGATATACATATCAGAAAAATAGACCTATATCTAATTGTATTGCACCTAACTCACACGGTTAAGAGTTTCCAGTTAGGTACTGCAAGCTCTTCCCAAGCAGTAAAAGTTAAGGTCCTTGTTTAAGTTTCTGGCAGGACCAGTCCCGTTGCCTTTGGCATGCTTAAGGCATGTAAACCACTTTTAAAGCAGCTGCCTAGCATCATTACCAAATAGTTAATTTCCTTCATAAAAACAACATCAAATATCTAATTTTCCATTTCTCACCCACTTTTTAAGTTAAAATAATTATTTAATCAAGCATGATATATACACACATACAATGTATGGGCATGGAAAAACACCTATTCCAGGCACATTGAAGTCACAGTTTTCAAAGTACAGGTGAATCTCAGGGCATCTCCATTTAATTGACTTCTAAGAATACAGGTTTGTCTGACTGATGAACAGGTGACATGTAATGGTGCCTCCCCTTGAAGTATTGTGACAAAGTGAAAAAAATATATTTATTGTAATGAATGTCAATATCAAACATTCAAGCTGAAAAATAAAGACAAGCATACTCATCCTGTAGCTCAATTCCTATGGGGGTATTAATTTGAGAATATTAGAAATCCCCATTAGAGATAGTTTAGTTATGGCTAATTTCTTAAGCAATATTAGTCCAAAGATTAGACTTCATATTAATCAATATCCATAGACAGAGCTTGCTTATGCACCCAAGTATATTTCCAATTACAGGCACAATTACATACTTTGTGATTAAGAAAACAGTAAGCTGATCCTAGGATTCAGGAGAATAGAAGCCTCACTAAAGCCCACTAAAGAGCTAAAAGGTTTGGGGAAAGAAAAGTGAGTATAAAAGCATCTAAAGTCCCACACCATCCTAAGTACTGGGAAATCACCCAATAGCCTATTACAGAAAAGAAAGATGCTTTATTTCTCTGGAAAGACTATGAGAATATTCTTCTCATGCCGAAACCACATATTGAAGACAGACAAAGGATACAGCTTGATCTTGACAATTGCCTTTTATAAATGGAAATTGTCAGAATAGACTACTTGGAAAAATCTTTAGTACATTTAATATGGTAATATGGTAAATATGGAATTACTAGGCTATCACAATCATAGAATATCTCAAGTTGGAAGGGACCCATAAGGATCATTGAGTCCAACTCCCTGCTCCTCAAGGGAATAGTTAAAACTAAGCCAAATGACAAAGAGCATGACCACTTCCCTGTGGAACACGTTCCAGTGATTGAGCACCCTCTCACTGAAGGAGCAAAGATCTAATGTCCTGTCTGAACTCACCCTGAACAGCTTCATTCCATTTCCTTGTGACCTATTACTTATAATCAGAGAAAGGAGATCAGCACCTACCCCTCCTCTGTCCCCCTTGAGGAAGTTGTAGACTGGGAGTACGTCACCCCTCAGCCTTTTCTTCTCCAAGCTGAAAAGACCAAATGACTTCAGCTGCTCTTCATATATCTGGCCCTTAAGACTTTCCACCATCTTTGTCACCTTCCTCTGGACACACTCTTAAGAGATGCCCTTCTAATACTGAGGCACCCAAAACTGCACACAGCACTCGAGGTGAGGCCATGCAAGCACAGAGTAGAGCAGAACAATGACCTCTCTTAACCAGCCAGTGATGCTGTGCCTGATGTACCCCAGGATATGGTTGGCCCTATGGCTGCCAGGGCACACTGTTGACTCATACTCAACTTGCCATCAACCCAAACTCCCAGATCCCTTTCCATGGGGTGGCTCTCCAGTCTCTCAGCCTCCACCTTGTATGCATAACAACAACTACCCTGTCCCACATGGAGAATTCCTCACTTGCTGTTGTTAAACAGAGTTTATAGAATTGCTTATTGTCCAGCTTTGAGTCTATCCAGATCTCTGTAAGGCCCCTCTGCCTTCAGTGGAGTCCACAGCTCCTTCTACTTTAGTATTATTGGCAAACTCAATGCACATTCAACTCCCGTCTCCAGATAATTTATAAAAACAATTGAGCCTATGAAGCCCCACTGGTGACTAGCCACCAGCCCTACGTAACAGCATTTACTGTAACTCTGAGCCCAACCCATCAGCCAATTGTCCACCCAATGTGTTACAGGCTTGTATAGCTGTATGCTGGACATTTTTTCCAGAAGGATACTGTGAAAGACCATATTAAAAGTTTTGCTAAAATCTGAAAAATCAACTTCAAAAATTAATATCAACTTTAGTACATAACTCCTATAACTAAAATCACTTCCACACTTCTTCCACATCTCAAGCTACAGTGTTATTCTCCCAACAGAATAACAAGAACAGGATACAGCCTATTGAGGAGTTTTGAGAATTTTTTTTTCAAAGCACTTTTTTGACAGTACATAGAAAGTAATCATGAACCACATGTTATGACAGTTTTGGCTTCCCTACCCAAATAAAAGTGGCTCCAAGTATGGAATAAGCTTCAAACTGCTCTCATTACAGAGTCTGTTAAACACACTAGTAAAATACACCTGCAAGGAAATCCTAGAAGCAGATATTGTCAAAGTAATTTAATACATTAAATATTGAAAGCTCTTCTCATAGAGTATTCAATAAACAGAAAGGTGAAATGTGTTTTCTTTTTATGTAGTCTTTTTGTGTTTCAGTAAATTAACTCTACTTTTCAATGCAAAAAAACCAAGAAACAAAAGATAAGTCATTTGTGTATGAATCAAAAGGGAAAAAAAAGCCATCAAGGAGGAATGAAAGTAACTGCACAGAAGACAGTCCTACATTTCAAATATTTGTCGGTGTAACACTTGCAAAACATTTGATAACAATAAATGGATTCTCATTTCTAAGAGCTGCATATCATGAAAGAATTTTGAAATAGAAAAAGGAGATCCTAAGGTATTTTAACAAATCTGAAATATATCTCAGAATTAAAATTTGGACATCAAGATCATCATCATCTTTTAGGAGTGCTTTCCCAATGTATTTAAATGCCATCTTTGAAAACCTAAACTGAAAATAAAGCATAAATTTAAACCAGATTTTTATTTAACTGTGCTACCTAGAAAAAGCAGTACAATTCTAAATTTCTTAACTTATATGAAGTGATAATATCTTTTAATAACTACAGAACATAAACCCACCAGAGAAAATACTCATACCTTGTAGGGTCTACACAAGAAATTACAGTATAAAATTGAGGAAAGGTAAATTGTGAGTAATTAGCTATCTGTAATGATTTCCCCATATTGAGCTCTGATAATGCTGAAAAAACTTTATCTCTTACAGAGAAATACTAAGAGAAATATAGGGTGATGATGTGAGTGGAACTGAATAAAGTCATTCCTGCTAGGTTTATCACATAACAAAATATTCCTAAGTGTGTGCAGGTTCTCCACCCAACACTTACACATGGGCGGATTTTCTTATATTTGATAATTTGTCTGGTATTTTAGATGTACAGATAAAACAGAAAGAACCTACTCTGTCCACTCCTACTACATGATCAGATCAATGCTTTGCCTTGGGCTTTGAGCATGAGCAGGAACAAATGTGAGTCAT
Source organism: Aphelocoma coerulescens (assembly GCF_041296385.1). Lineage (NCBI taxonomy): Eukaryota > Metazoa > Chordata > Aves > Passeriformes > Corvidae > Aphelocoma > Aphelocoma coerulescens. Next base: position 13,828,416 of record NC_091020.1, on the reverse strand, counting down.
ACATAAAGGTGTAGGCTTGGAGCACAGCAGGCTGCCAGCCTGCAGAGCTCTGCCTCCACCAGCTGCATTAGCTTCTTGGAGTTGCAGCACATTTGTCCAGATTGCCATCACTGAAAAAGCAAGTTACTAGAGTTAATGTTCAGTTGTTATTCAGTCCCAAAATAGCACATCCATCTGCTGACACAAGTGTATAATTACAAGACTTATTGTTACATAAGCTATTTATTCCATACTGTTCCCCTGTCAATTTTGGAATGTGCTAAGCCAAATTCTCTTCTGGGGCTTCCCTTCCATATAATTTAGATCAACTCACGATTCAAGCCATTATTTTGCTATTAGCAAGCATAAGACACCCAGGGAATGTGTCTGAACTATCAGGGAGAACAATTCATCTGCAAAAGGGCCCATTGATCACTATTTCCTGAACCACCCAATCATTCTTCTACAACTCCAACCTACACTGCAAGTAACAGCTTCTGCCTGTGTATGTTCAGAAAGGTCCTCTAAGGTTGAGGACAAGCCTAGTTGCAAGGCTACAAAACTCATTCTTAGATGCCAAACCCCCCTCCATACCAGGCTTCCTCCCCACTGTTTTTTAGGTTCCCAGATCTTGAATTCTTCCTCCTTTCTTTTTTTCCCCCTCATTCAGAGATATGGTAGTCCAATCTGTGGTGGTAGAACTGAGACTAAACAATTTCAATCAGTTCTGGTTAGAGTTTTTCACCTCACTTGATTGTTTATACTTAAATTTCAACTTAATTGTATGATTTCTTCACAGTTCAACTGAAGGTCAGCACTCCAGTATCACTATGTCTCCTAGTACCAGTTCAAAACACAGGTTCTTAGAATGCTGCTTGCCCTCTCTCCAGTTCTAGCAGTGTGCTGAAGTAATCACACAGCTCAATCTCACTGCAGGCTCCAAATCAGATGTTAATGCAATATGAAACTACCAGAAATTGCTGAGAGAAGCCATCTCAGAACCAAGGAACAAAATAATTCACGATGAGCACACACATTTTAGCTAATTCTAGTCATCTATAATGATGTTGACTTCATAGACAATCTTCTACTTCTGCACAGTTAAACATTAACCAGAAGAAAAAAATATTCTAAAATTATAACAGAAACTACAACTCCAAGACCAGAAAAAGATATAAACTTGTCTATTACTAAATTCTGGGGGAAAAAAGCCTTACTGAAGAGGTTTTCATAATCTACAAAGTCAGATTACCAAAAAAGTTAGATAATACTATGCATGATTTTATTTATATATAAATATTTAACTACTGAATGCTCATTTAATCAGTGACATTAATTAAAATCTGATTTTCTCCATAATTTTGAGTAGCATACTTCAAGCAAGAAGCTGGTTCAGATAAAGAAATCCTGTAGAATCCTCTAGTATTAACCCATATTAAGATTTCAATGTCTGACTAGACAATCAAGTTTGTTCCAATGCCATGAAGTTCTGAACTTCAGCTTCCATGGGTTACAGGGCTGAGGCTCAGCAGCTTACAGGCCAGCTAATTTAATTCTACAACAGCCCATACAATGCAATGTTTATTGAGACTTTATTCTATTTTTCTATGGTATCTCAGGACTCGTACTTCCCTTTGAAACAGAAAAGAATTTATAAAATAAATAAACAGGCTTAATACAGATTAAAATTAATAATAACAAAATACAGTGTAATGCTTAGATCTTCACCAACAACACACCATAACAAGGCATTCATTAATTTTCCCTGGCTGATCACTAGAAGAATCTGTATTAAAAATGCTTTCTCTGTAGTTTTCATATTTCATGCTTATGCTGGCCACATGAAAAAAGTTATTATTTGTGAACTAAAATTGATTTCAGAATATAAGAGCTATGCTATGGTTGTGTATGTTCTAGAAATAGCTACTCATTTAAAAGAGGAGCTATGAATGTAACATAGAAGACTAAACTGACTGAAATCTGCCAAACAGTGGAACAGTTCACATGCTATTTCTTCAAGAGTATGTATTTGCCAAAGGGCTTTCATTAATGGCAATCACTGAAGCACATAATGAAGCAAAACTGTACAAGTCAGAGAAGTCTATCATTGTTTTTTCCCATCAAACCAAATGTATTACCATTTGACATCGATAAAGAACTCTGCTATGCTTTACAAGCTAAGGTAAGTCCAGTCTTGCAGTTAAATTTTGTGAGGGCAAGAGAAGAAATCCAGGAAGCATGATACTTTCCCCAGGTATAACAACTGTTCCTATGACATTTGACAGAATTAACATTTATTTATATTGCTCATAAAACTATACATTATTAATCAGCTTTTCACAGCCAAAATCCTGTGCCTTACATAAGCATGAAGCATAACACTTGCCTTGAGAAACTACAGTTCTCAATAAACAAGGAATCCAGGGAATTCTGTAACATGGTATAAATATAAAACATTACTATAAGATATATGTAAATATATTTTGAAACTCTGAGGTACCAGATCAGGGTAGCTTTATTGACACAACTAAATTTATTTGAAAAAATTCTGTAGGTTGTCAATTTAGAAATTTTTCATTATTTAACTGATAAATTATTAAGAATGTTTTGGTACTAATTCCTTGCTTGACATAATGACTGATGTAATAATTTCATGTATGAATAATTTCATGTATGATTCCCTCACTAGCATATCAAATAACAATTAATACATTAGCATAGCATAACTGGCAGGAGGATAGGATAAATGCTGTCTGTAATTACAATTTCCCCAAAACAAATTGTAGATGTTATGGATTGAAACTCTATAGATTGCATTTAACTCAACTCCCTCTTTCTGAAAGGAAGAGAGGCAACTATTTTTCTTCTATAGTCACACAGCAGGCATTTTATCAAATTATCTTGGTAATTGAGACATTCCTTACACAGAAATTTCCATAGTATTGGAAACAATGGCTATCTCTCAACCATTGCAAGTAACAAATCTCCTTCCACATGAAAATACACTTTTCTCATTAACATTACTTTTTACCCTCATCTATACTTTGCCAGTGGAACCATATTTGCAAAAGGTTTAAAGCACAGTTTTTGTACCTAATTCAAAAGCTTTTATGCAAGTATATATGCTCTGCATCCAAAAGTATCAGAATAATCCATGCAAACTTCATCCATTACACATTCCTGAATACTGCTCAAGAAGAGATAGTTGAGTTATAAAGAGTGACTATAGACAGTACAGAATCAAGATACATCTACAGTGAATGTCTTAAACATTTAATTCATCTGAAATGTTATATTGTTTTTATTTCTTGGTTTAAAACATTCTGAAGTCTAATATATTATTGACTCCACAGTATCTACAACACTTCCACTCTGTAGGAGAAATTAACCAAATTGTATCAGGTGATCATACAAAAACACATAAGCTATGAAGAAATCACTCAATTTGGGTCTGAGATGGACAAAAGCTCTTAAGGAAACATGTTCATTTTTAGCAGCCTGGATATTAACTATTTTAGATGCATGTTGGTAATAGTATAAACCTAAACCTGAGCAAACCATCTTTTCCCTAGCATTCTATCACAGATGCTGGGGGGTGGGACTGGGGAGTGTCCATAGTTAAGTAGGTATTGAAATGAATGGGCATATTTAGTTTTTCAGATTCTTCTACTGTTAAGATTATCATTTTACAGACAGCATTTGAAGAACCTGGAAGGATAAAGGAAAAATAGAGCACAAAGAAGGGCAAAATAGCATGGAAACCAGCAGAAAGTATTTCTGAAAGATACTAAATTGCACTCTAAACTTGGATTAATGGGGAAAGAATAGTTAAGTCTCTGAGAAAATTTTAAGTAATCAACACAAGAAGTTTGTCAAGGAAAAAAAATTGTTAGGTAAAGGAGCAAGAGAGTACTCCAGGAATCATCTACAGTCCTGACATGTTTCTTTCAATCCTACAGCTTTGCCTTTGCACAAGCCATTCCATATGAAAGCATCCTACTTACTTTATATAGCCTCTGTTACCATAGCATCTAACCACTAGTTACGTGAAATAGCAGGTTCCACAAGGTAAGAAATGCCGTAATACACACTTGGGAGGGGGGAAGACACATGGAGTGGTTAAGTGTCTTGCCCAAGATCACTTACAAAACCCACTCTAAAGGAAGAAAATAAATGTGTCTCACAAATTTCATACTACTGTATGTATTTTGAGTAGAAAGGGAAGATCAGTAAACAAATACTGAGGAGAGAAACAGCTTTTGCTCAATCTTTTCATTAAGAGTTGTCCTTCAATTAAAATAAAATCAAAAGAGTTTTGACCCCAGGTATTACAATATGTGAGAAAAAAAAATCATTAAAAGGAGAAAAACTCTCAGAAAACTAAGATGTTGGTTGAAGTTCAGCCATTTAATAGATAAGGATATGAAAGCAGTGAATGAAAAAAAAAATTATCCAAAGCCCCATATTAACAACACATTAATTCAGAAACCCACCAAAAATTTTTTTTTAAAAACTGTATTTGGCAGTTGTCACTTGGGCAAGAATGGGTATTGGGTCACAAAGGAAAGATTTGTGCCTTGCTGGTTGCAAATGGAGAAGCAGTGAAAAGAGGAGGCATCTCCTACCAGTTCAGCATGGGTATCTTTCAATGGGTTTGGGAAAAATAGCAGAAAGGACTGAATTATCATTCTGCCTGTACTTACTGTGAGACTTTCTTAACAGCAAAGCACTTCAGCTTCCTACATTTAGATTTCTTTCAAAGCTTTCAACTGACTGTCTTGGCTGTTTAAATACAAGCTTTTCAGAGCAGAGATTGTTTCTTCTTATTACAATTTTCTGACCTTTTTACCTGGCACCAGTCTCAGGTGGGGTTATTAAGCAGCAACATACTGTCAATGCAGGAGTTAACTCTAACACATCACATTTAAACATGCCAGTGATTGGTCTTCAAAATACGTATTTTTCACCAAATGAACCAACACACTGAATCAATCCAATATGAATGGGCAATATTAACCATATGGTTTCTCTGACTGTATTTAATGCATGGCAGCATGTATTTCTTAACATGCACTTATCAGTGCACTTATGCACTTTTTCTTCACTTAGGTACAAGTTCCCCCCAGCACTTAAAAAGTCTACTTATTTGAGAAACAGATCTGAATGTCTTCTGACTAGGCAGAGGAAATTTTAAAAAGCTACAGGAATAGACACTGGACCAGACAAAAACACAAAATAACTCGATTGCTCTAGTCAATAGGCAGATGTTGCCACTGGAATCAGCTGCTATGTCTTAACACCTTGAAATGGTGTGAATAAGAAGCTAATTGAACTAAGTATGGAAATGACCAAACCATCCATATTTAAAGTTAGTAAAGTAAGGATCCTGTGGCAGGAAGAAATAGCAGCGACACTGATATGGCTTGAATAAAAGCTTGTTGTGTTTGGATATAGATGTTCCAATGGCAAGTAGATCTGGAAGAAGTGCCTGAAGAGACAGATCTCCCAGATTATATTTTTTAAGTGCTTCCCTAATGGGAAAAACACTGCCGTCATAGACCTAACCCTCATGATTTTTCGTGACAGAGAACAGACAGATGTAAGACCAATCAATCTCATAAGGCAAGCTGAGAAAACTGGTGATGCAGATCACACTTACATTAGACTAAATATAAAGAGCATCCATATAAAACATCCACAGAAGCTGCTACTGTAAACCTGAAAACTTCAGCAAGCTAATAAAACATTAATCCTTGTCAAACTTAAATATCTTCTACTTTTAAGAGTTCATTTGGCTGCAAATGGCTGTCATCCCTAATCCAAGTACTGTGCTTGTAGCAGATGTTGCTTTAATAAAATGATTTGTGCTGGAGATGCTTACAAAACTGCACACAACAGCACAGGATTTACTGCTCCAATGCTCATCCTCTTAGATTTCAGGTTCTGCTCCTCTCAATGGAAACCTTCTATTAGGCTGACAAAGGCAGATTTCAAAACACGGTGCAATGGGCAGACCACTGAGGGAGAAGCTACACGGATAAAGCAGGGAAAGGCATGGTCATCATAATGGGCATGATCCCATGGGCAGCTGGAATGTATTGCTTCGAACATCAACTTTATACCAGTTGTTTAGCTATCATGTCAATCACCAGGAAAGACCAGACCTATTTTGGAACACTTGCCATAAAATAAATTCAATTGAAATTAATCATTTCAGTGACACAGTGGATGAAAGGATATCTTTCTTCTTTTCTTGACCAACAGCTGTGATCAGGGGCTTTTTTGTTATGGTTTTTGGGTTTTAGGGTTTTTGGAGGGGTTTCTGTATGTTGGTTGTTTGCTTGGTTTTTCTTCCTCGTTGAAAGCAGCTATAGTGTTTACATACCTTTTTGACTGGAACAGATTTAGTAGGGCAGATTATCACCAGCCTCACTTATCACAAAGCATGGTCAGGCAACCACATAGTTTCCTATTCCTTCCCAGTTAGATCAAAGCTGCTCACATATACATGCAAACTCTGAAAGAATTGAAACTACTGGATTTATTCCATATGGACTTCAGAACTATCAGGACAGAGAACATGATATTGAGGTGGTGACTCAGGAGACAAGTGAAAGAAGAACTGGTACACTGAGTTTTCTTGGTTATGTAGGCTATTAATTCATACAATTTGACTTCCTTAAAAAAAAAAATAAAAAAACCACTTTCATTTCCTAAATCTACTGCACATCTGGAAATGCATTTCATGCATTTGGCAAAGGTAGGATTAATGACATTTTTACCAGTTGTGAAGTCTAAAGGATCCTTTCAGAGAATATTCTGGAAGAGCTCTGAAGTTTGGATGCTTACATACAAAGTAAAATTAATCATATATGCAATATTGTACCTTTAAAAATCAACAAGAACAAACTGCATAAACAGTCACGTGCATAAATACACAAATTTCATTCAACGCTGTACAGAATCTTTGAAAAACTGAAGAAGGGAAGAGTAATCTATCAGACAACTAGAAAGAATGCTTGCAATCAATACAGAAAATCAGTCTCACCTATCATCTAGATTGAACTTCTGTGAGCACAACCCACAAGTTACAGGGAAAACTGAAGATATTAAAAAGTCTATTCACAAGATTAACTTAGACTACCACTTTAATTAATGAAAAAATCTCGATTTTAGAGGGTTGTCATGTTAAGCTTAACCAATTTTAAAGCATTTAACAGATTATAAAGAATTCACAGCGATTGCAACTGTAACTCCCCTTCAATACGGTATTGCCACAAGAGAAAAAAGGGGAAGCAAGGATATGAACTGACAGACAGAAAATAAATTAACACTCAAACCCAAAAATTTCTACTTTATAAGTACTACCTACTTTCTAGGAATGTATTAATTGGATGCAACAGTTCAGGTTGTTTGCCTCAGAATTTATGTAACAAAATCCAGTCATATAATCTCCCTTGCCACTTAGTCTGTTATTCTGAATGTCTCTCTCCATCATGGACACTGTTCCTCTCATGATTTTCCTCTTCTTCCTGTGAACATCTGAAGCTTTTATCCTCTCAATGTTGTTCTCTGCCTTAAATTCCAAGATCATCCTTTGTCCTCTCACTGTTATTCTCTACCTTAAATTCCATGATCATCCTTGGCTTTTCTCTTTGTATCTCCAGGTGCTCAACCATATTAGGGTGTAACAATGCTTTCCTTCCCTCAAAACTACAAACCACCAAGTATATTTATTTAACTAAAGGTCAACAGTATTCAGGAAGAACTGCAGTCAGTGTTCAGATATGTGCTAAAACTAGAAAAGGGAATAAGAACATCATCCACACTTGGCATTACAATGTGTTAAAAAAAAATTAAAAATATGAATTCTAACTTTCATCATGTTGAACTCATGAAGTTCTATCTGGTTTCTGGTGGTATGATGGGAGAAAAAGAAAGATTGATTTCAAGGGTCAAATATGTTTCTAGTTTCAGAACTAAGTTCCAAGATAATTAATTCTCAATAGGAACTCATTACACTTTGTAAATGAATTCATCTATTCACCATCGTTTCAGTGACAAAGGTTCTTGATACATAGATTAAACTCTCAAATGAACCTCAGTCCCATTACCTCGTACTCTCACCTCTCCTCAAATTAAAAATACAAGTCATTCATTTCGAAAACCTATTAGATCCTTTTTAATAGAACAATGACCTTCTGATCAAAATGTCTGTCTTCCTACTCAGTGAAATTTTCTGTTTGCTTCAATTTACAATAGAGAACTGCCACAGTTAACTCTTTGCTGACATTTCAAGTATTATTTAATTACAATAATTTTACGCTTGCACTGCACAATCTACATACCCAGTAACTTCAGTTTAACCAGCAGGTAAAATCAGAGACCTATTAAATAAGGAAAGGACCATGTCATCAATCAGATTGGCTTAGTGGTCACTTTTGTATCTCCCCCAGTTATTGTACATCTAGCAACATCAGTCCCTTCAGGAGGAATTTTAAAAATAACAGAGGAATACCTAGCAATTAAGAATATTTCTTTTTTACCTCAGGCAGCTGGCAGTTGTTCTCTATGTTGGGTTTTTTTTGTTTCCACATGTTTTACATTACTGCTAAATCTTTTTTATAGGTGATGGGATCAGTACTATTCATAGTATACTGAGAGCACACCAGCAATATTTATAGTATCCAGTCTGGCACAGTTAACCAAGCTTTGGAAGAAGCTCGTACATTACACACAGAAAAGCTTGTTTGAAGGCCTCTTGGTGGAATTTCATGGTGGTATTTTAAACTTGCTTCATGCCTTCTACATTGAAATCAGTGCAGAAGAGGTTACATTAATCAAAGCAGGTTTGCTCACTCCATGGGCCCTAATCTTTATGTGATTAGAGATAGGAGTTCAAAACCCAGCCCAGTTTCTGAGAACTTTTATACACAAAAGCCTTCTTATCAAGGGTGGTTCTAAAATGCGTCACTATTCATTTTCTGGTTTTGACCTTTTTTTATGTTTCATAACAGGAATTATCTAAAATTCCCAGCTCTTAGGACACTGCCCTGATTGACTCCTAAATTAATATCAAGGGTAAGGAAATGCTGTTCTGCAGGCAGATAATAATTCATTACTACATTCCATGTACTAAGATGCTTGGTAGTATGCAGCTTAACAAAGGTATTTCACTTACCTGCCTCTCCACAAGCAACAACACTCTTGCTTCACACTAATGATGAAATAAAGGTGGAAGATTTGAGGAAGCTTGTTTTATTATCAGAGTTTTTGATGAATCTTGTATTACCAGTATGTTCAATGCTATTCAGCATAGTCCTAAGGCATCCTCTCCTAACAAGGATTTTCAGCAGTTAAGATTTTCATCCCCTGCCTGAGATCTTCATAAAGAACAGCAATATTAGCATTGCCAAACCTTCACCAAGTTAACTGTGACGTCTGATGATTTGCACATGTATACCAGCATGTCAAGAGTGGAACACTCTTCCCTCAGAACTAATATGGTCATAGTGCTAGATTAAATAAAATTAGTTTTTAATATCACAGTAACAGGACAAACATTCAGAGAGTTAGGTACTGAAGAATGGCTAACTTTCATAGACAGTGGTGCATTTCAGAGAATTGTATTTCACAAACTTCCATGTACTCTAATGTTCTGATGAACCTCTTTGCATTGTGCCAAACCATTGCCAGCCATGCCAGTGATGGGGAACTAATAACCAAGGGATCAAATTGTGGCACTCACTCAATGATAAGCAGCAATACCAAACTGAACTTGTTCTAAAATAGTGAATACTGCTTCCAACTACCATTTATGCTGTTATTTTTAATGCACTATTTAGCACATCATACTGTGTCTAATATAGGATCTTCAACATGCTCCTGGTAGGATGATGTTACAAGACAATCTCATATGAACAAGTAATGAGGGACATTTCCAGATCATAGAGAAGCAACTGATTTACCTTGAGGGATCTGCAAAGAGCTGGTGATTTAAATCATAAAAAAAAAAAGAATAGTTGACACTCCTTCGTTACATATGCCAAAAAAATCCTGAAATCGTAGCAATAGGGAATTGCTTCTTTTGTAAGCAACCCGAAAATGAGAACAGAGTGGCTTTTGTGCTGTTAGGAACACTTGCATCAGTTGCAAACAAGCAGTTTCCAGTATGGAGTTCTAGGATTAGATACTGTCAACTATTAGGGCAAAACACTTCCTGGTTTAAAATATAAAACTACAAAACATAGTAAAATACAGAGTTGGAAACACTGTTGGCCACTCCCCAAAAATGTTTTCTACTAGTTTTGAAAAGGACAAGATCTCTTTAAACCCTCCCTCTCCTTTGGAGATCCTTCTTCTCAGTAGTAATTTCCACTGCCAACTAATCACAAAATCTCCCCTGTAAAAACCAGTAAGAAATGATCATACCTATTATTCAGTCTGTAGGTAAGAAGTAATCTGGATTAGTCCTCCTAGCCTATGTTTTTATGCTGATTTCTTTCATATGCCTTTTTATTCCTGCCTTATCTCACTCTAAACAGATTTTACATAGACTTAATCTTTCACCGACAAAAACATGAGGCAGTACAACAGTAGTGATTTACATTGCTAATTACTGGTTTCAGTTACTTTAAAAGTTTAATTGGTGGGCTTTTTTTTTTATAGTTACTGAAAGAGAAACCTCATGAAATCAGGTCAGGTTGTTATATTTTAAACAACATGGGATTAATTCCCTGTTAGCCTAACAGTATCTTTACTTTTTCCACTAACAGAAAAGCTATCACTATTTTAAAAAGCACAATTTTAGACAAGGCATCTGTAAAATACCCCTTTCAGTTGGAGGCTCTCTCTTGTTATTCTGGTCTTGGGCATGTCAAGATAAGTTATACAATAAGGAGGAAGGTTTACAAAAACTGTGCCCAATTGAAACAGAGCACTACTTGCCCTGAACTTTATTTTATTGTCCTTTAAGGGGTGGCCAAGGGTGGGTCCAACAAATCCTCAGTCTAAGAAGAAACAGCATTTACTGGGATGATGCATTATGCCAGTGATAAAATTTAATCTGAAGAAAATCAGGAAAAGCTCTTACCAAAAACCATTTTTGCAGCCTGCCATAGGAAGTGATAGTACAGTGATATGTGAGAAAACATCATCCAAGGGTGTTGAAAGCGAAAGAACTATGGAACTCTTTTTAAAAATTTCCTGACCTCACAGCTGTCAGAAACATACAGGATATGTTGCCTTCAAGGACCACAAAAAGCCACAAAGCTGCATCCTGTGACCATCATGCTCACCTGTATTCATCTAGAATGGAGTCCACGTGCACATTTTAGGCCATCATGAAAGAAAACAGGCAAGATCTAGGATTACCTGTCATTTGAAATGTTAATGCCTGACACTAATGTAAAATGAGAACTTCTTTGGATTTGAGGTTTAGGTGTGGGTTTTGGGGCATTTTTGGGGGGGGGTGTGCGAAACAGTGCCATATTAAATGGAAATTCATACTCAGGGAATGTACATGAAAAAACCTTAGAAAGATCATAGCAAACCATATCAGGACAAATGCATCTTTACTTTTAAACCTCGAAAACAAAAAACAAACAAATCCCCATAAACCACAGCAAAAATCTCTGGGAGACAACACTAATTTTGTGCTACAGTCCACAATCATGTCCTTATTTGCTTGAAAACCTGGTCTTACCTCTTGCACTAATTTGCAATGTTTATCCCTAATGTTTTAGTGGGCAAGTGCAATTAGGGTTACATACCTTAGGACTGATAGAAATTTCTTGGTCTGCCTCTAAATCACATTCTAATACAAGATAGCTGCTGTAGATCAAGACTACTTGAATATATTCAAGAAAGTGCTAAAAGCAAATGAGCCACAGGTGACATTCTGGTCAGGACAGTAATAAGTTTTAGTTCCCCAAAAGCAAATTGCTAAACATGCTTGGCTTTCTAAATTTCATAATCGAGTTCAAGCCACAAGTTTATTGTTAAGGTATGCTGCATAGATTGAGCTTTGTTTTATATATATGGCTCTTGAAAGGCTCATGAAATTAAAAAATCCATCTTTATTAAGTAAATATACTTCATGTGTTATTGACGTGTGTGTAGCAAATGCTGATGCTTGCATGCCTGTAATTGTTCTATAGTCATGTCATACTACTCGTTTAAAAACCAGAAGATTCTTCAATAACCCATGACATTTACTTCATGACAGACTGATGTGAATTTTAACTGCAGCAACTGGGACCATGAAGTATTGTATCAGTAGAACAGCCCTCTTCATGTCTGTTTAATCAGTTTATGAGTCACCTTGGAATAGAATACCAGGCAACCACTTACAATTGTCGAAAGGTTCTGTCTTGTGTTGCAACCTAACAGAAATTACAAAACTGACAATGGTTACAGTGGGTTAACAGCATTTTAGCAAGGTACACTGGCACAGATTTCTCATGTGGGAACTAATGCAGCATTAACTTTTTCATTAGCTACAGCTTTCTGTTCCCACATCACGCCACCCACATGTGGCTGCTGCACACTGCTGCAGCTTCCCCATAGAACACTAAAGCACCGTCATTCAGTGACTGCCAAAAAAATTTCTAATGCTGGATTAGATATTATATGAAAATATCAACTTTCAGCTGGATGTTATTTCTAGAAATCCTTGTTTCATAAGAACTTATGGCAGGGTTTTCAAATCCAACCAATACATTTCCACTTCTGTTGAAGCCATGCTACAAAGTAGCTCAATTTCACTATCTTTTGTCAGTTTTGAAAACAGGAAAACACTAAGATTTTTTTGTTGTTGTTTCTGGAAAAATGACTGCAGAATTATTTAATATGGTTTTCCCAGAGGGCCATGAGTAAATAAGCATCAAGACAATGAGCAAACACAACAGCCACACACTATCACAGCAAGATAATAAGGCAACCATGTATACACTCTCGGCTAGTTACCAACAGAGACTTCCCATAATTAAATTAAACTAAATGTCAAGTAAGTTAAATCAACATCAATTCCTTGGATCCAGGGATATACACAATTAAGATTTATTTCTATGTATTATCATTCATAATGTTTTAGGAAAAGGAAAGCAGTGGATGTGGGTATTAGAGATATAAACAGTCAAAACGCATTTAGTAGGACTCTTGTATAAATCCCAGTACAAATTGTATGACTGGTTATACCTTTCCATGCATCTTTGTTTTGTCTCACAAAGTTGTCAAAAGATAGTGGCTTCCTTATAACATTTTTACAAAAACACTGGACAAAAAAAGGAGTTTTATTCCATGGGAAAACTTCTCGGGGTTTTTCATTTGCCAACCACCTCTGAAATAGTTTAACTGAACTAAACTACAGTTTAGTTGGAGTCACTTCAACTCGATAAAAGATACTTAACATGAACATAATGTATTGAAGACTGAAGATGAGGGGTATTACCACAGACTAAAGTCTATCCTCTTTATATCATTGCATCTTAAATTTTGCTTGGAGTGAAACTGGATCCTTCTGATTTGCAGGAAAAAAATCTAAAATAATTTATAACTTAGACAAGTTGAGATTCTTCTGAACATTTGGATATGTTCAGACATGACTACAAAGTAAGGTGCAAATGGGTTTTGCTATGAGTCTATCTATACTTTCGGGGACAATATCTTAGACATATTTTTTAGTACATGATGACAAGAATGAATTCTTCTCACTTGAACTTATTTAAGGAGTGGGAAAATGTCTGTTTCCCATGTGCAAACAAGGAAACAAGGAGTTTTGCAGTAAGAAACTTTCAACAATTAAATATATTCCTTCACATGGGAAAGATTTACTTTTTACTCCTATCCAAGACAGTTCTTTCAGCCAGTGAAGGGACTATGATGAAACATCAACTTCTGCCTAACACCATGGGTATCAGCCATAATTTCCACTTACCAGTGGAAAACTGAGGACAAGCCAGATCAGTGTTTGATGTTGCAAAGCACATCAGTGGCAGAGTTCATCCCGGTTTGCAGTCTTAAGCCACAGATATATTCTTTTTATATGCAATATATACATATGCACACAGATATTCTTCTAAGATGTTTATATATAGAAAAAGATACATATGCACACACAGTACAGGACCTATTACTTGCATTTGCACCTTAAAACAATTAGCTCAGCTTTGATAATCAGAAGAATCGAGCCCAATTCAGTTTCATCACAGAAAGTAGCAAGACCCATATGAACTCAGCATGACAGGAACACTTTCTACCAACTCAGAAACATAATAAAATTTTAATGCTAATCAGGAATTGAAAACACAATGTGACAGTATAAGTTTTTAATTTAAAAAAAACTTCATGAAGGCTTACTTCTAATTCTGCCTTCCTCCTCTAATATCAAGAATGCCAAGAATACAGGCTGAAAATATTTACTAATTTTTCAAGCTAGAAAAAGGTGGAATATAGCAACTGGAACCAATATGATGCTCAAGCTGTTCATAAACCAGAAAATAAATAAGCTGTAATATTTAAAGAGTTTCACTGAAGATGTGAAAACAGACTGGAAAGGATATAAAGCAGCATGCTCTAGAAATTGCACAGGATCCTATAAATTATTTCAAACAGGAAGAAATACATGAGTGTTTTACATGCTTGCAGTATCACCTGCACGAAGCCCAAGAAAATCACCAAGGAATTAGGACAGAGATTATATTTCTAGTTTGTAATAAACTCTTTTCAAGTGGAAGGATCATACCCCTTTTCCTTTACCCAAGAAGGTGACTGGGTCAAAAAGAAAAAGGGGCCAAATGTGACAGGTTTTCTTCTGCAACTTGCCATGAGTCTTGCAAAGGTCTCAGGATCACTGGGGCTCAGTCATAAGGGTGGTGGCCCTGCCAACAGAGCACAATGAATGGGCACGTGAACAAGCCCAGAGAAATACATTTAGACTTTTCCTCCCATAACCATCAGTCAAAGGTCTTTATTAAGCCATCAAATATTACCACTCTATCAAGTTCAAACCTTTGCTCATTACATCCACCCCATGTCCATATCTACTGGAAACAAAGAACAGTATTTCAAATGTCTAAGGGTTTTCAAATTTCCTTTTCAGCCTAGAAAAAACTTATCCAGCTTCACACATAGCACATTTTAGCACATTTAATTCCAGGGGCTTCCATATGCAATTAAACAAAAGAAAGTGTTGGGGGGTTTTTTTTGTATTTTTTTAAAAGGGATAAAGAACAAAAGAGAAACAATATCAAAATTATATAATGCAGCTTAAAGACCAAAGCAGAAGATGGGGACTCACTTGACAGTAAAAAAAGAAGCATGACTAGATAAAAGCAATAGAATGAAATGTTGGAATTATGCTTCTTGCAGCAAAGCAAATGTCGCGGTAGAAAACTTGGAAAATGCGTCCAGGGAAGTACTGTCATAGGCATTTAGATTACTTGATAAGGTGTAACTGTGTTCAGCAGTAGATCTTGATGACTCAAAAACTTCTTTTGAGCACAATTATGCAATACTGCTGCAATGCAATATTTCTGTCAGAGTTCAGATAATTTTGCTTTTAGAGATTCTAACATAACTCTCTGCATCCAGTGAAGTAACTGAATATGTGGTTAAATAAACAAATAATACTGCCGCAGTACCAGGTGCAATAGTTCATTTCCTTAAAGCATAGGGTTTATAATCGAGGGAATCCTTCACTTCTGGTCAGGTGAATAAATTGATAACTAAATCAGATGTTGAGGAAGAGATCTAAGGACCTAAGGAATTTTTACACATTTAAGCTCTATCAAAAAAAAAAAAAAAAAAAAATTAAAAATTTCCATGACTAGCCAGACAAAATTAATTCTTTAAAATTTAAAAAAACATAATACAAATAAAATAAACCTTAGTGTAGGCATACAGGTTTTCTAACTGTGCACTGTACTAAATGTACTGCTAAAATTATTTAATTACTTTACTGGAATCCAAATGCTATAGCTAAAATTTATTCTTTCAAATTCCTTGTTATTAAAGACATTTAGTATCTGCAAGTAAAGGATAAGTTTGAAATACATTTCATTACAATTTTTAACCAAGGAAATTGAAATAACTCCTTGTCCTGGTCCCTCCTTGTAAAATGTTTCAGACTAAGCACACTGGATATCCTTTAGAGATAATAGAAGGCTACTGAAAAACTGACAAGTTGCCAAGTTTTGTGTTTTTTAATTCCTCTTACTTGTCCTGTCACAGATTTCTGCAATTGCGCAAATTATCATACTGCCACACAGAATGAGAACAGAACTACTGTTGAACAATAGCTCAACATTAAGCATGGTGAAAACTGAAACAAAACAAACAAATGTAGGTTCCATAAATTTACTACTCTATTATTGCTTTAGTACCCTTAACTTTTCCTTTGCACTTATGAATTAAAATGTTCCACTTGATTAAAAATCACATATTAGCTTTTCCAAATTGTCTCTGCATTTAGGAGATAGCCAAAGTGCTCCACAAAGACTACATAATGAAAACCATACTAAAGACTGCATTCATGCTTCATCTGTTGTTTAAAGTTGGGTGATGAACACAACAGAAGTTATCCACAGAAAAACTCTGTCCAAAATACGGTTAATGCTGACAGTTTGAACAGATTGAAAGTGACCTGCATTTCAACTAATTGCAAAAACCTTAAGACTTTTAGGATAGTTTTGCACACATACCATTTGTGATGTAATCAATGTCAGTATTAAACATGATAGAAGAAATGTGAAGACAAAAAAATGTAAAACCCCTGAATCTGCTTAGCAACAAGGTATAGGTAATATATAAATTCCTTAGCCAGCAGATAAAATTCAGAGTCTGAAGATTACAGACTCTGCTGCAAGCTATTAAAGTACAGCATTATCTGCTGAAAGAAGTGCAGATGTTTGATCATCTGGGTGACTTGAACTGGACTAGGTAAGACAGTGTCTAATCAGTCTAGAGCATACAGCCAGGTATGACAGCACAGAGTGATGCTATTGTCGCTATCCATATATCTACATCAGAAGCAAATGAGTGCATTAAGTGCCCTAAACAATCTCTGCACTGTGAGGATTGGTTTTTGTGTTGTTTTACATGTGGTACTATTTTAACTGTGTCCAATATTAGTATTTAATCTGGTGTACTATCTGAACATAGGATGTCAAAAGTAAAAAAGACATTAAAATGCCTTTTTATGATGAAAACCATCACTTAGCAATTCTTCACCTTAAATCTTCACCTGTGGAGGAAAAAACCCTCACACAATTCTCTTGTCATAAATGCCAGCAAATTGGAAACACAAACGAGGACAAAACCCTGTCAAAGAACAAATGAAGAATTAAGCATCATACCAGAATACCAGAGCTCTGCTACAATGCTAACCATTAGACTGCAGAACTAGATAACTCTGTTTAATGATGGTATCAGTAAAAAGACTTGTTCTGTAGAAAGAAGAAACTGATTGAAGAATTTTAATTACCATAAAATATTTTGAAGAAGGCCAGAATTTCTTCCAAGAGAATGACTGCGCTATAGCTACAGCTTTCACATATTAGGTAGTGTTGCAATAAATATTCTATGGAATGGCTAGGGTTGGAAAGGTCCTTGAAGATCATCAAGTTCCAATTCCTCTGCCATAAGCAGGGACATGTTTCACTAGACCAGGTTGCTCAGTGGCCCATCGAGCCTGGCCTTGAAAATCTCCAGGGATGGGACATGAACAACTTCTATGAGCAACCTGTTCCAGGGCTTCACCATTACTCTTATTTAGAGATGACTAAACAAATACATATGCAGCATTATATATTAAAAGATAAAACAAGCTACTTAGTAAATCTGTTCAGATTCAGATAAGCATAGCTAATACTTATTTTCAGAGAACAGTTACAAGTTCTTACTGCAGTTGGCAAGTGATTCCAATGGGTGGAAAAGACCACTAATATTTCTGTAATTACCTTTAATCCAAGTATGTCAGCTAAACAGCAATGGAAACAGTAGGCAGTAAGTCTCAAAATGTCTTTTTTCTTTACCAGGTCAGGGGAAGAAACATCCCTACAGCTTTCCTTTTAAGTAGTCTGCAGAACTCAAATGACATTATTTTCAAGCTTCTTCAAAACAGATCTTACAAATCTTTCTAGTAAAGGAGCATTGTAATTGAATAAAATATTTTGTAGGTGATGAAGAATACTAATCTATGAAAAGAATAATCTTTTCATATTAAAACTAGATTGCAATATCCAGTCCAGAAACTGAAGTTTTATGTTCTTAAATTCTAGGCAAGTGCAGAGTCAAGTCCACAGTCTCCATATCCACATACACACAATACAGAAAGGGACAGCTCTTTCTGCTTCCACTGTATTTAATTCAGTATTAAAATATAATCTGCTAAAAAAATAACATATAGAAGGATAAAAAAAGGGAACTTCTGCAATAACAGGAAAGTAGGGGAACAAACCCAAGATAACTGCAAAGCAAGCATTATAAGAATCCCAATCTCCCATCATGACACATTCACCATACAGAACCTCTGTCCATCCTATGGTTTTCACAACACAGCACAAAATTAATTGTGCAATAGTAGGTCTGAAAACCTGACAGGTAGTCTTTTAATTTCTACACTTCATGGCCATAATGATTACTGCTTAAAACTCTTACCAAACAACTACATTATTTACAAGCAGCACAAAGTTCACTTTAAGTTGTCCTCTTAAAGTGTTCTGCAAAATGATGCAGAAAGTTCAAGAATCTACATTCATATTGATTTCTATACTGGCTCATATTCCAAAATGTTTTTGTTTGGTGTTGATTTTTTGGTTTGGTTTTGGGATTGCTTTTTGTTTTCCTTTTGGTTTGAGGTTTTTGGTGGTATTTTTTTTTACAATATTTTAGGATACAAGTCTTTTTTTATATTTCAAAGCCTAAGAAATTAAGCACCGTGAGAATAACAATATCTTTCGCTAACCTTATTAGTTTTTTTTCCCCCACACACAAAAAAACCTACTTCAACTGTTATGCAATAATATTATTCTTCTTTTTCAAACACAGGTAAAACAAGTTTCCTAATATCATCTGACAGAACTGGCCAGGCATGCTATTTAAAGGTAATACTATTCGAAGGCAGGTTACCTTATCTGACAGGGCTAGGGAACAACCCTCTGTAGTAACCCGTCTGGGCAAGAGATCCCAAGGGATTTCCCCTCATCCAAGTCAACTTCATGCAAAGACAGTTACAAAGTAGCCATCTGAGATGCAAAAGTAAGCCAATATTAAATACGCTCAAGTTATCCTTCTGCCTTGAAAGGGGTATCACAGATACTATTTTTCAGTGCTAGGTTGTCTCCAAAATAGAAGGAACTCAGAAATCCTTTTTCCTTATAACTACAAGACAAACAAGAGTCACAGAAGAATGGGACATTTCTTCCAGTTAGGATAACTTGGCTAAATAATCTTACCAATTAAACAACTAAATGCAGTCATGAGTTTCTGAAACTGGTGTAGCATAAGATCATAAAAAAGAATGAAATAAACTTTGTTCAATGATCAGGTAGAGTATTGAATCAATATTCACTTCTGATTTTCTCTATTGACTTCCTGGGTAAACTTTCATTACAGAATTTGAGTTTGGCTCTCACATCCTCTTTCCATCTTAATCAAACTGACAGCTCTCTAGAAAGCAATTTGCTTATGTTCTTGTGTCTCTGCAGTGCTTAGCAAAGCCTAGTCCTGATTTACGGTACATGACAAACATGCTACAGTTTTTATGCATTTGTTTCCTAAACCTAGACAGGTTTCTTTTATTGACCTTTCTTTGCCCACAGGGCATTAGTAAAACAGTAAGAGCTTAGAACTTTCTGTTATATTACAACTTCTGTTATATATAATCTTACTGTTTGTATTAGAACAGCAAACCCATTCAACACTTTTTAGTTAAGATTGATATGACAAATGAGCAGTTACATAAAATAAATATATATATATATAAACAAATAATAATTATAGCCTTTACATTTTAATCACAAATGAAAAGAAATAATTATGGGGGAAGAACTAAATTTATTGCAAAATTTATTCTCGGGCTTTTTTCTTTCTTTCTTCAGGTGGTAGGTATTTCTGCCTCATATAAAATTTCAGCCTGTGTATCACGGTTCTGACACTGCGTCTGTCTTCCAGGAAAACAAAACTAGATTTTATTGCTAGTGTTGAACATCGTACACTCCTTCAAATGAAAACCTAACCTGGGTGTTTGTGTTAAAACCAAACAAATCAAGAGAAATGGATCACTTTTTCCATGTTACTGTTCAAAAGTTAAGTACAAAACATTCTTTCCATAAGGAATGAGTCATACCTCAGAATATCTTATGGGTTAAAAAATTGTTTGTACTAGATACCTGATTGGCTCTTACAAATAGACTCTCCTGGAAAGACAACTTTTGTCAAAATAACTGCACGTGTAGCAGGACATCTGTAAGTACCAACATTTTAGCCGTCATAGTATCTTGAGTACTGTACCAGGGGATGGAGGAAGAAAAAAAGGAAAAGAATAAATTAACAAAAAAAAACAAAAAAAAAAAAAAAACAAAACAAAAAAAAAAAAAAAACCAAAACAAAACAAAACAAAAAAAACCCCTAAAAAATGGATAAAGTCAGTGATTTTTCAAGTGAAGGCTCAGTGGCCTGTGCTCATCACCCAACTGAACAAAATATAGTGGATTACTGTGTTCCATAGATGGTAGCATGTAACTACATGAAACATTACTTGGAAAAGCCAAAGCTTGCTGGCTTGATCTAGAAGCAGTTTCCAGGTTATGTCTTACATACACATAACTCAGATAAGTATTGCTACATACCTGCCAGAATTTATGTTAAGCAACTTCTCTTCTGTGGCATTTTACATGAATGCAAGTTAAATTTCCAACCAGAGTTAATTGAAATCATTATGTTGTCAAGATATTTCATAATATTAACATTGGATTGATAGTCTTTTCACATAACTATTTCGAAGCACTTCTCTAAAGAAATGCTTTGCAATTTACTATGTTAATTAAAACATTACAGGAGCTATTGATTTTAAAGGAAAATTTTGACACTAGTATAATGCTTTCCTTATAAAATGTAGCACCTTTTCCAGAAGACTGGCTTAACCTGGCTAAGTATGGCGGGCTCTAACACAGTAGGACAAGAAAAAACCCTATAATTTTCATTCTTCTTTTCCAACTACCATAAATTAAGCTGAAATATTCCTCCCATGCAATAAAGTCATTTTACTTCTAACTGCTGTCTCTATTCAGTGAAATACTATGAGACTTCATTGCTGCAATGGTCAAATTAAAAACACTGTTCGGTGCAATTAAAAAAATTAAAATATTTTGAAGAAAGGAAAAAAAACCCCAAGCATTAAGCTTTGCATTATAATTTCCCTTGACCTTTCTTTATTAGACAGCAGCATGAAAGTCTACAGGGCTGCATTAAAACATTCTCTGGAAAAATCTTATCTATAGACCAAAAGATAATGTCATACAGTAATACGAAAGTAGCCATGATTTCATACAAAACTTGCTTTTTTTAACAGTTCTCATAGAACACTGAATCTGTCAACAAATCTAGTAATTTTTTTTTTCATTTAAATTGCAAGAATAAAATTCACCTTTGCTTATTTATTGCCAAATATTGATTTATCTATGGTGCATTAAAGGAAATCAGCACGGCAGTAAAGAGAAATGTCCTTAAAAAAGGACAAAAAAGAAATCAACTGTTCCAATTCTGCATTTAAAGCAGGTATCTTTGCCTCATTGTAGTGCAAATGAGCAAGCACTGTTTCAAAAGGCTAACAAAACAACTAACCAGATCTAATCCATATACTTAAAACCTACGCATACAGTTTAAGTAACCAAATATTACAGCTAATCCCTGCTCCCACTGGAATCAGAAGATACACACAATCATGAGTTGGTGTTTCCTTTGCTGTCTTTTCAGAATATACTTACTGAAGTACAATGTATAGATACTTGTGTTCTTGGGAATAACTATCACACGGATGGATTTCTGTATGAGCAGGGATATAAACTTAACAGACCTTCCATTCAGCAGGAAGTGCACTAGTAGACAACTGCATCAAAAATTAAATTTTGCTGAAACTTAGTGGTTCACATTTTCTTCCTACAAAAATGGGAAAAGAAACAGTTCACTACTTATTTCATAGAATTTTACCAAGATAAAAATGGCAAGGCTTCCATAGTGGGAGCAGTTCAGGCTTAGGAATGAAAATGTAATTCTCTAGTCAAACACATAAGACCTCACTGAAAAGTTTAAAAGTTTTTACTAAAATTTCCAGCATCTGTTTTCCACCTTGAAGCTCACAGACTCAGACTGCAAGCAAGAGCACAGTATCCCAACACTGAAAAAACGTCTAGAAAACTGCAAGTGCTATAGAGAACCATACAAAAACCAGAATGTCCCCAAATATATAAGAACCTGCTTCAGTCAAATTTTTCCTCAAACTGTAACTGTCTCTACCATTAAGTATCAATTTTATGTTCATATCTGGTCCTGCCAAGGGAAAGGCTTGACTGGAGTTTGGACAGAATTTCATTTCTATTCAACAGCATCTGACCTTGAGCCTAGAAATTCCCTAGAAGATTGTGGCAGGTGAGTTTTTCTGCTTCATTTTAATTCTAAAGCCTATTCATCTTCCTATAAGAAAAATACACCCATAATTAGCTTTACATTACCAATAGGCCTGCACATGTATCCTCTTTAAATTTCTTGTAGGAAGACAGGTGTCCCCAGATCTGATAAAGTTTCATTTGGCTCTCTGACAGGAACATGCTCTTCCAAATACGTTATTTTCATCCTCAAATATAGCCATCTACATCTGTCCTCAATTAAACCAGTGTAAATATGGGTTGACTGAGCTAACTTCAATTAAATTACACAGTTAAGTAAAGGACCAAAACTTGACCCAGAAGCTAGAAATTAATTTAACTTTGAATTTCAATATGCTTTCAGTCTTACAGTTCCTTAGATTTTCCTCTGAACTCTTTTTTAGCATTTTCAAGAAGAATCACACCACGTATTTTTGAACCAAACCAGTAAGCAGGGGAAGGTAACTCAAATAACACACTTGTCAACACTTCTGTCAGCTAATTTATGGTTTTTAGACATTTTTGGCATTGCAAGCAAATAAAGACATGTATTTTGTTTTTACGGTACTTGAAAGTTTAACTGCTTATCACAGCAGACATACTCCTGTCAACTTTTTCTATATGGAGACTTTAAA
Source organism: Aphelocoma coerulescens (assembly GCF_041296385.1). Lineage (NCBI taxonomy): Eukaryota > Metazoa > Chordata > Aves > Passeriformes > Corvidae > Aphelocoma > Aphelocoma coerulescens. The sequence goes on along the minus strand of NC_091020.1, from coordinate 13,805,159 downwards.
ATTCAACTAGTTTACCTTTCCTCTAGTCTAAAAAAAAGCAGAAAACATCCAAACATAGACCAGAGAAATAGTTAATAACACTTTGCAACTAGTACAAGAGGTAGAAGTACTAATCATCTGCATTCATATTTAATGAATGTTTCCCAGGTGAAGCTAAATTCTTTACAGTCAGTTATTCATTTTTATAATGTTAAGCCACCTTTTCACATCTCTCATGCCAAAACTAATCCAGCATAAAAGACCAGAAAACAGATTCAGGAGGTACTAACTATTTTCCTTTAATGTCTGAATCAGAATTCTTGGACATAATGCTATACTCTATTAGAGAAATCAAAGGACTTTGTATCATCCACAAGAAAAAACTGCAGAAAATGTACAATGTTAGGAAATAACAGGCATGTACACAGTTCTCTGAAAGTGCAAGAAGCAAAGGTGCACTGGTTTCTTTTAACTTGAGAGATGAGAGCAAGGCACAGCTTCTCAAAATACACCTTTTATTGTTTGTTTCAACTTAAGGGTAAAGCACGAGAGATTATAGTGCATTTCAAACTAACAATCCCTCATCTGAAGTAGAATCCTTGAAATGATCATTGAAATCTGGTATAGTCTGCCACACTCAATACAAAAAGAAAATATGGTCAAGATTAGAGAAGGACCAAGCATTTTCAATGTTTAAAAATAAACCTGCTGAACTGATAACAAAAAGATAAGTCTCTCATTTGCAATAAATGGTATGATGAACCAGCAGACAATTAGTAGTTCATCTTACAGTATTCAAGTTGTATGAGGTGCTATTGCATCAAAAACAACAAAATAGCACACTTTAATTTAGTATCAAGTGAACTGGTTGAAATATTCATTAAGAGTAACATAAAAATCTAGAGAAATATGGTACCATTAGTTCCAACTTTCAGAGTTTCCAACACGTAAACACAAGGCTTTGCAAATACCTAGCAAAATTCTCTCTGTAGAGTATTTTACTGGTAACTACATATTAAATCCCCATAAACTTCATGCTGCCATTATTTGCTGACAAGAGGTTGGGAGTCTTAAAATTTAAATCCAACAACATCAAATGGTGATGCCTAATTTAAAGCAAAGGATCACTTAATAACAAAAAAAACCAAAACCCAAACTAAACAAACCAACCCAAATGCACCAAACAAAACTTAAAACTGTTTCTTCTATGCTTTCTGTATTACTTACAAACAATGGACCTTCCTATATAAACACCTAAATAATACTAAAATACCAATACTCATACCAAGTCAGAAGTTGCTGCAATATTAAAATTTATTTAAAACAAAATGGGAAAGAAGATTCCTATGTACTCCTCACTGTACCTGTAAATGAGACCTAATAGCAGATAATAAAGCTGTTTTCAATTAGCATGCTAATTATGGAAGTGTAACAAAAATGAAGATTTTTCAAGCTTTTTCTTATATTCCTATTCCTTAAACAATCAACAAGACAAGTAGAGATTTCATTACAAGTGCAAGCATCTGATGTCAATATTCTTAGCTACAGGAGGTAAGACAAGGCCCAAATCTCTCTCAATTTAATGCTTACTTTGTGGCAAACTATAAGTTTTCAAGCTTCATCTTATCCTTATTCCTGTAACTCCATACCATTGAATTAACTCATGATTAATTCTCAACTAGTTATACAATTTAAGTTTTATAAAACCAGATTTAATTTGTTTAAATTTTTTTTACTACAAGATACATTCTCTAAGGGAAATAAAAGATCTCACACAGGCAGGCTTTTCATTTGGAGAAATAAAACAGTGGGTTTGGATATGCAATAGAACTGCATCATTAAAAAACTGGTCTTTCATATCAAGAGCCATCAGCTATAAAGAGACCATGAGCAACTAGTGTTGATGCCCAAGGCTTTTTCCAAAAGAGAATACATAATAAGTCTAATGGACTGTATGGCAAGGAAAAATTCAGACTGTTTATCTGTCTGCACCTATCAGGCCCAAAAGAGATTTTAAAAAAAGCAGAATTGCAAAACAAGAACACTAAGGAGAAGAGCCTGTATAGAAAAAACTATTTTTATACATGAGTATACAATCTTCAAACGCACAATACAGAAGTAAAAGTAATTCATGTATAGGTATACAAAATTTATATAAAGAAGATATATGCATTTCATAATACTAGATTGATTTAACTATATAGGACAGAAATGTATTTTGGACCACAAAATGTGTATTGGGAAAGAAGAAAAAAAAAATCCCTAAATAATTAAATTCCTGGTTTCACTACTTTTTAAAAGCTGTTTTCAATGCTTTTTACAAGCACGGGAAAAATTAATTTGAATCACAGCTTGCACAGAAAGAAAGGAGGAATACCAAGCTTAGTTACATATTCAAACTCATGCAAGTTACTGTTATACCTGAGAACAGAAAACATGTCAAACTTCCAGCCACATGCTGCAGCTAGTGAATTCACACTGCTCCCATGATTTTTGAAGAGTGACAAAAAATGCTTTGGAAGTTAAAAGTTACTGTTATGGACCTCTAGCTGATACTTAAAAGAGAGAAGAATTTTCTGCCCAACTAACTCCTCCAAAAGCTTTAAGCCAGTGGCCGACAACCTTTTTCAGTCTGGAACAAATACCAAACATCAACAGTAAACCTATCATCTGTTGACCTGATTTTCTTAGTTACTTTTCATGGCCTTCGACAACAGCAAACTGAAAACCATCAACTTACCAAATAACTTTGTCATATTAACCAAGAGAGAAAACAAAGCAAATCTGAAAATGTAATCTGTAGGGAAACTACTGCAACAATTTTTTACACTTTGATATAAAAATACCTACAGGTTTCTCCAGTATCTTTCTGTTAGCATGATATGCAAGCCTTTCATGTTCTACATGCTGATTTATGTTGCTGTTTTGTAGTAAGGAAAAAACTCCTGAATCACATCTACTTCATTATTTTTGATATTCTTTTAAAATCCTCTAAGTATAGCAGAAAAGGGCTTTAAAATCTTGTCTTTCAATAAAGGTGCAGCTTGATCACATTCATTGAAACAAATCAGACATAAGCACCAATGACAAAATTTGCTCTGGCCATGGTTGAGAACAAAAAAAACCAAACCTGCAGCCTTGAAAAAAATAAATCTGAGCAAGCTACTGTAATATTCAAGAAATATCCTGCTGAATTTCTTAGAGAAGAATGTAAAATTCTCCAATTAAGCTAAAACAACAGAATTGACTGGTCCAGGTTCTGTTTACAGATGCATGGGTGCTAAACTCTAGCATGGAAAAGAAATGGCAGCATGGAACACTGTCTGGACAGCCTAATGACACTCACAGCACACACAGATCAAATGCCAACTGCCACAATGCCACACTCTGTGGATTCTTCTAAGTTTAAATTCAGCCTTACACCATTTGGGTTGGCTAGATTTAAAAATCCAGAACAAGGCAGCCAAAGACTGAATTTCTTTTCATAAGGAACAGATTAAAAAAGAAGGAAAAAAAATTAAAATTAAACAGGTCACAGGGATGTTGCAAACATTTTGTATTATCACTCAACTGCTGACAATATACTCATAATTGTTACCAAGAGAAATAGCTGTACTTTCTCAAGGGACACTTAGCACCTTCAGAATACATGTTATCGGATTAAATATAATGGCTGACAATAACCAAGAGCTTAGTATTCTGCAGCAGGCTCATGACAGTATCCCATTTTGTGTATCACAACAATCAGATGGCTCACTAAAATCTACTCATCTCTACTGAAATAATTTTTGCGAGATTTTACCCTGACAGGCACAAACTGATGTTTTTAACAGTATGTAGGAGTTGCATGTTTTTCAATGAGGGGACCGTGGGCATCTGACAGAACTGGATGGCTTAGTTTGCATGCAGTCTACACAAAGCAGGATCAGGTTGCACATTTCACTTTTAGTTCCCAAGTGGTATCCCCATTCTAAGCAGTAACAAGTACACTGTGTTTGAAATAATTTTTTCTTAAGTTTGGACCAGAAATAGAGGAAGAATCAGATTATCTTTCCCTTCCCATTCTATATTTACCCTGCCTCAGTTAAGTCAGTTTTGTGACCCCCTATTCACAGTCACAGTTAGTGTTTCCATAGCTCATCAGAAGGCATGGAATTACACTGCAGAAATTGCCTTTTCACCCACCTATCCTAGATAGCTATGATGAATAGAAGCAGTCTTCACTAGACTGAAAGAGCCACCAGGACTGTTTCAAACTTCTGAAGAGTCCTGTCTCTTTCCCTTTTTCTCTCACGTTCCCCACTCAAAGCACTTCTCCTAGCTTTATTGCAAGATGAAGTAACATGTCTGCAGGATGAAGAATCTTAGTAGGTTAAGCAGACAAGGAAGTTTCTCCCTTAAACTCATGGCATTTTGCTGTGGACTTATGGAAGGTCCTGAGAGCTTCCAGCTTCTAGAAGAAACACATGAACAGGTAGTTAATAGTCCCTGATTTTTAGTTCTAATTGAAAACTTCTGCATCCTAGTTTCTACCATTAGGTTACCTTCTCCCTTTTCAGAAAGACAAGTGTAGTGTTTACTACTACTTCAGATTAAACCAAGCCTTCCAAATCTTACCAATACAGACATCAGACTTCACAGGAAAAGTGGGACTTTCAGCAGCTTTAGTAGTAAGCTTTGAAGCTGCTGCAGCATTTGAAGCAGAAGCAAAGCATTAATTAAAGAAGAGAGGAATCTCCTGTGCCAAAGCAATGCACATTTAAGGAGCCACATAAAACTACTGAAGCCAGGAGGAATATGCTAAGAACACTTCTCAAGAAACCTGCGAATATCCAAGTAAATACCTAATAGTTTAAAAAAGAAAAAAAAAATATTTAAGAAGGGAAAGGAAACTGATTTTGATAGGCAATATTCTGTGTGAAAATTCTGCTGAACACCAAAATGAAGATTTTTCATTTTACTGCAAGCCTAGTAATTTGTTCCATTTACCCCCACACCTCAGAACAAATCATCGATGGCAGAGCTGTACAAAAACATACGCAGAACTATCTTCAAAAATATTCATTATCACATCAGTGTTTTGATTACAAGCACAATTTTATCAAATACACTAAACGCAAAGAGAAAAAAGAAAACCGTAAAAACCCCAGTATTATCAACTGCATCATCAGAGCAGCCCTTCACATGGGAACTGCACAAATGCCTTAGGGGAAGCCATCTGTCTCCTCTAGTGAGCTTTGTAAATATGCAAAGTTGTGCTCATATCTTTTGTTCAATACCTAACTATTGTCAGTGGCCCATAGGTGGAAGGTAAATTTCACATTCTTACCATGAGGATTAACACAGAGTTATCAGAAGGAACATTTCTGTATTTACACACTTCCATTCTAGATGTATGCAAGAAAGAAGTAGCTAAGACTTTTCCTTACTTATGTCTGATATACATACACAGTGATATAGGTTATTAATAGTGATAAAGTCATACAACAATTTTTCAACAATAAAGACTTGTATAACAGAAGTTTACCTAAACAAGCTTTGCCATCTGAATAGCAACCATGTTCTTGACTTTCTCCAGATAATCACACCATTCAAAACCTGACACATTATTTTAAAATGCACTTGCTTTTCTTCATTTTAATGACAGAATGCCACAGACACCTTAATTTAGACAAGAAAGGATGTGTTAGTCGCAAAAAATATTAGCAAAAGGTATTTATTACCAGTGTAGAAAAAGCCTCATGCTTTTAAATACTGTTAGAATGGTTTCTGCAAGCATGGTCATCTATCTAGAGGCCACAGAAGTCACTGCAGCACAGCCCAAAGTTGAAGACAACTTTACAGTGGGTAACTTCCATAGCAGCAGCTATAAACTGACTGAAAATATGGTAGACTAGGCTACAGTGAGATCTGGCTTACAAAGAGAAGGCTTATCAAAATTAGGAATTTTAATTAAGATAAATTGCAGATGTGGTGTATACACTAATTTTCTATTTCTCCACCTTCTAAGCTAAGAATTCAAATGCAATGTTTCAAGTCCAGTTCTGAGTATATTTAATGTCCTTTCTTTGATATGTACTGTTTATTCTTTTCTTGATTTGATTTTACCATGTATATGTACCTTATGCTAACCTAACCCATTCTTCACATACCAGTACTTAAAACTGGTAAAACTGAGTAGAAAAAAATAGTGTTTGTGTTTGATTAGCCATATAATTCACTAACAACCTTACAGAAAGGAAAGTTTAAGATTAGCATATATTAATCACAGCATATGCTGAATTTGAAGCACTGCATCAGGATCATTGTGTCCAACTCCTGGCCCTGCACAGGACACCCCAAGAATCACCATGTCCCTAACAGCATTGTCCAAAATATACTAAGAAAAAAAAGGACTAAAAGCAAGCTGGTGGTGAAAGAATTTAAATCATTCGCCTTTATTCCCATATTAAAGTGTCATAGCTGATAAAATAATTGTCTTCTTGGTCACCTTCACCTCATAGGGGGAAGTTAGCATGCTCTCATTTTTATTATTTTAGTTTTATCAATACATTATTTCTTTAAGATCCACTGAAATTATAACAGTTTCCCAAAAATACTAGGTGCAGTGACAATCAGAAATGCTACATCTACATGTAGCACTTACATGCAGAATTTAATAATTTTGTTTTAAAGATTTATGTGCAATAGAAGAACTTTCCCACAAGACTGTGGGCAGAAGCCCACCCTTTGATCCAAAGCAAAAAAGCCTGCAAAAAAAACCCCTTGCTACTGTCAATAATAAATAAATATTCAGAAAATGCATAACTGGAACTTAAACTAGCTACAGTTACCATAGAAACAAACAAGACTTACTCAACACTTCCTACTCTATTCCATTATCGTTATCTCATGAACTTAAATGGAGAACATTGTTCCTATTCCTATGGAAACCCTGGAAATAGCCCACATCATTGTCACAGACTAAAGCAATCTAGAACTCATCTCTTGGATTCATTTATGTGCCAGCAAGGCCTGTGAAAGATTAAAAATAACTAAATAAAGTTCATTTCTCAATAGAGAAGAGCAGAATCTAAACTATTTCCTAGGAGCAGGAGGTAGGTAAGTACCAAACCTTGACAAGCAGTTCCTAACCTGCAATGTACACCTGCAATGATCAGATCTGTGGAGCTACACCGACACACTGCAAGATACATTCTCAGCAGTTTGGGCACTGTCTTTATACAAATGCCCTTACTCAGGAAGACTCTGCCCTTCCATTCTTATGCCATTTCTCTTCCTTATTGACCAGAATGAGAAAAAGGGAACCAAACAAAACCACACCACCCAACCACCCATACCACTCAAGGCATGGAACATCCTGTGCCTTCCTGCCTGTGCAGTCAGATCTGGAAGCTGAGAAGGACTTTCCCCTTCTCCTCTAAGTTCAGAAACCTAGACCACAGCTAAAGTGAAAATATGGCACTATTTATTTTTGCCTGACTAGCAGATTCTATAAGTCACACCAAACTTTGCTTAACTATCTAAGAAAAACTGTAATATCAGAGCCAATAGACTGCAAAACAAATTCTTTTATCAAAGAATGCATGTACTTCACTGCTGAAAAACGAATGTCAGATTTAGACTTCTAAAAGGCTTGGAATATTATGAGTATGAAAGACTAAATCACTGAAGAATACATTCAATTTCTATTGTCTAGTCAATTAATACATTTTATTCTACATTAATTCTTATTCAGTCTAACTGCATCCTAAGGACATTACATGCTCAGAAAAAAAAAAAAGTTAGTTTCACAAGAAGATTGGTTAACAAGACACTTCCAGGTTGAGAGGGTTCAAACTGAAAGAAAAGGAAAGAAGTAAATTTATGAGAGCTTTACTTATCCTTGAGAAAACTTATTAAACTTCATATTTGAATTCTGAGATACTCATACTCATGTTTGCTCAAGGCTTCTCATCCTGCTTTGAAAATCTAGTGAAATAGCTGATACTGTCAAGAACATGGTCAAAAAATGTACATATATACACCAAATGCTCCTGCTTCTCCAACTTCTTATCTATCAAATATCAAATTATCCTATTCTCATTAAAGTAATGAGACAACAGTCACTGTCTTTGAAAAGATGGAGAAACCACACACAATTTCTGTACTGTTAAATTTCACTTTGGCTGCTAGACCACTATTACTTATCACAAGAGATTGTGGGTACTTTTCCCCGTCAACATTAAAAGAATTTGAGTCCTCTCCTTCAGGAAAAAAAAATTTAAAAGCAAATAAAAAGCAGCAAGAACAAATCTAGTTGTGAAAAATACTGAAAAAAAAAAAAAACCACACAAGCAAACTAAACCAAAAAGCATATAAACTACCTACATATTTTTCCCAGGAAAATTTACTATACATACTTATATAAGTTAGGATCCACTGTTTTTCCCTGAATGACTAGTGAGACCCTCTACCATTTTTAATAGTTCGTCAGAAGTCCAGTCAAGGGTCTAAAGCTTTCCATAGATTGAGCTGTGTCAAATTCAATGAGATACATATGACTTTCTTCTGTATATGAAACACTCCATCTAATTAAGGAAATATTTTTCTTCTTACTCAAATTATGTAATTTCAGAAAGCAAAATCAGTTCACAAATATGTTTAATTTCCTGCATCTTGAGATTAATTATGAATATGTTGGATTCTTCTTTGAGAAACCCACCACAGGAATCTGATATTTCCACCATCTACAGCACCTCATAGCACTTTAAAGTAAATCAGTATTTCCCTGAACAGATTTTAAGTAAACTGTTACCTTTTACCGTTATTTATATTTATGCCATTCAACATCAAATGCAAACAGAACTGCACAGGTTCATTTATATCTTCTTAAATCATGTGCTTATGCAATTTAACATGGACACATTTTTAAACCATATGTCAAATTCACATCTACATTATTTAAGAGCAACAATCACATTTTCAAAGGTGGTTGTCACCAAGAAAGTTAGGTTCAAATCTAAAGTATGAGGGAAAAAGGATATTCTGACCACACAGCTGTAGGCACCATGACTAGGCAGCTGCACTACTTCAAAAAACAAAAACAGTTTCTAACTGAAGGACATTCCAGATCACCTTATACAAATCTCTTCCTCCAAAGCCTGCCCTTCAGATGAAATTGGGTAGTGTGAATATTTCTTTGTGCCTAAACCACTTCTGAAATGTCAGAAATAGAATTTAGCTGCTAAAGCAGTAAGAAGTCTATTTCTATTTCAGTACTTCATCTTTACTATATTCACATAAACTTCTGAAACAAATGCAGTATGAGTACAATCCCATGCACATGCCACTTTTCCATCTCTTATAGACAAAAATTATAGGCTAGGAGACACTCAGCCGACATAATGATAAAGCAAGTGATGGCCAAATGCATTGAGAAGTCAATGGTTTAACTATTTAACATCTCCCATTCTTGTTTCACATGATGCTCCCAACAACAATGAACAAGGTTTTAATTTCTCCTGTTTGTTTAGTCTTTAAATGTAATGGAACAGGGCAGGAGGAGATTACAAATATGGTTGGGTTCTTTCACCTTTCATTTCAGGTACAGAACTCTTCCTTCCCTCTCAACCACCAATGAATTAAACATTTTTAAAACTGGTGTGGAGAGGAATCATCTCTATCGAAGACTTCAGTGCTTGTCTCCAAATGGATTAAATCATTTCACTAATTGTGTCCAATGACCCAGACCATGAATAACAAGTAACACCCCTTACTTTCCAGCAGATGCACTAAAACACATGATTTTGTAAATTATTTTGGAAAAAAAGTATTTTCTGACTAAAAAAAAGTTTTCAACTAGTTCTATGGCTACAATGTTGCCTAAGGCCTTCAAGTCAGCATCTGTTATACAAACACTTGATTTCACTAGAGAATTGTACAAATGGTCCAATGTCAATGTAAATGTCCAATTTTGTACTACACTATGAAGCTATAACCTTTGAACATGTATGTTGTGTTGGCCTTTATTTTCTTCACCTGTGAGTAGCCATAACATTTAAATATTAAAGAGGTAATTATAGGAGCACTTGCTATTTAAATATTTGTTTTAATATTCACAAAGCACCTGGACAAACTGATATGATAAATTAGAAAGCTGTTTTGTAAGGTTACTAGGGAAGAAACAAAAGCTAGATCAGACATGGCAAAGATATGGTGATAGACTCCAGCAGAGAAAGTTCCAAAAAGTAGCCCTTTTAGATTTCACAAATAGCACTTGACAGTCCACTAAGATTCATTGTGAAGAAAATGACTTTCCAGGTAAAAATAACGATGGGAGCTTTTTCCATGCACAGAAAACTCAAATAAGCTTCTACTTCACACTGATGTGTGTTTCACACTGTGCTAACTTGTCTCCTTCACTTGCCAAATAAACCCAGGCAGCAGTTCCACAATAGCCTTCAGGTGCTCACGCTGAAATGAAGTTCAATTGTAACTCTTTTCCAAAGTCCATTTTCATTGGACTGTTTTTTAAGCATTTTTTGCAAACACTGGATATATAAGATTGATTTTAATTTAAACTCTCACAGGGTAAAAGTGTACTATAATTTCTTAAGTCAGATATCTCATAGAATTTTGATTTCATAAATCTGAAATCACCAGTTCTTTCTTCTTCAGGGGAAAAAAAAAAAATGCACTTCAATTCAGAAATATAGGAACAGGCTGTATTAAATTAGTAGGAATCCCTGAATAAGTCCTATATTTCCAAAAAATACACTTCAAGATAAATATTAATTTGATTCTACTACATCCTGTATCTAAAAAGAATGTCAATATTACCCCCTACCACAAATGTTCATTGAAGCAGTTAACCTTTATCAAATATTCTCAGAAAGTAAAATTTAAATGAACAGCCAAATGGTCCATTCTGGAAATGGTCCTCCATAAACTATATCCTGTCAATTCAAATAGTGAATTTGATGAGTGCTATATTAAAATAAATGCACCTTGTTTTCTAAACTGACCAAAATTAACTAAGAGGTTCCATTCACTGTTACATGTTTCTCAGATCTCCAGTCATATTGATAAACCCAGATGCGCACAATATGTACTGCTATATCTTGACAAGACTATAAATATATTCTCAGAAATAACCTAACCCAATGACATTGGCCAGCTGGTCCCTTTTAAAATGCAATGGTAAACTCTAAGTACAAAAAAAAAATACCCCAAAGAAATAAATGAAGTCATCAAACAGTGTTGAGTAAGTTCTCCCAGTATATTGAAGTCAAATGTATTTTATGTTATGTATATTACATTTTGGTCCCAATTGTTGGTTTCTATCTGTGTTCACAATATAGCCCGGTAAAATCAACACAGGGCAATTTCTGACAGCATAGGTGGGAGCAGAGGACTCTGGGTTTGGGGGATTTCTAGACTTGATACATGGAGTGGTTTGGCCCAAAATACTCATTACTGTTCTATGACAATACTTATATTGGAACTAGAAGCATTACTTTAGGGTTTTTAATGCTGAAGATGGCAGGAAACACGCAAAACACTGTTTTTTAAAAGACAGTCACTAAAAGACTGTCAGTATTGCAGCTGCACATAGAAAACATATAATGCTAAAAGCAGCAAGGGAACACACTTTCCAGCAATTGATAAAAGTCAGCAACTAACATAAAAAAGTGAAGAAGGTATTTTTAGGAAAAATAATCAAAATAATATGCTCGCAGAACCAAACAATAGAGTGGCAATTAATTCACCCCAACTTTGTCCTGTAAGATACTTGATTAAGAAGTGCAATCTCCCCTCTTTTCCTCCATTCCCTTCCCCTATCCAAATAATTACTCTATAGTCCAAAATTGGCTTACTGTAAAATACCTCTTAACCAAAATAAACAAAGACGCAAATCCTTTTTCAGTTTAACCCAAACTAGTTACAAAGTTTCACTGGGATTCTCTGGAGTTTTAAATGGAATTTAAATCACTTTAGCTTCTATTTTATAAGTACGTGCATTCTAAAAAGAAAACTAATCAAAATGACAAAGGAGACTCTTTCTACTGCAGTGAATGCCACAGAAAACCCTTGCATTTTACTACTTGACAAGGCTCTAAAGCAATGACGCTTAAATAAAGTGAAAAACTACAAATTTTTTCACTGCAAACCACGTATTAATAATACCCGTCTCCCATTTGATACATAGCTGTTCACGTTTGAAGGATAACAAACCTAATAAAAATAAGAAGAGAATATAAAATCATTGCTAGTCTACTGAAAATATCACAAATCTTGTTGCGTAGCCAATTCAATCTTGTCTTTGCTTTACAGTTCTGACCACTCTCTACATTTGCAACATTGGGCTTATTTTTCAAGTTTGCTTCCATTTTTCCAAGCACAATTTTACTTTCAGATAAAATAGGTCTATAGTTTTAACACCTAAGATGAAATTAATAAACTCGCTGTTTGTAGCATCGTTCAAAATCATAGGGCCAGAGTACTGAAACAGGCTGGGGAGTGGTCTGGAAGTCAGTTTTTCTTACTTGCTGTCTCTGCCTCTCTTGCAGTGGGAATTAGTCTGCTATTTTATTTCTAAAAGAGAAAATTGGGATTAACTCATTGCTGATGCAACAAACCAATCAAAAATCCTCCACTAAAGCTGGGACACAGTGCTTCTTAAAAATGTTCTGTAAAATAAAAACATAGAAAATCATAGAAAACTTACAAGTACTCTGCCAGTTAATGTCTGGGCAGATATCATGACTCCTGCCCAATCCTTCACAGACGTCATCCATCCCACTTCTGCTGCCACATTCTCCTCTTTTTCATCTGTTGGTTTGCAGGCTCCATCTGCCTGTGCATCTCCACCACCATTGATCTTCTGGGCCTCCTGCAAAGTAAGTATTTGGGTTAGTTAATGTTTAGGAATTTGACAGTGAAAGCCAATATACAGGTAGAAAGAGTATATAGCAGTGCTATAAAAAACAGAAAATCTGTCTTCCTGGATCCCTGCTAGATGAAATTAAGAACCTACTTGCCCATATCTCTTTAGAAATAAGAGAAATAGAAATGCTCTATAAGGTACCAAACTATAGAATAAAACTCTCCTTGACGTTACATCTTCAAAGCATATACTTGGCACCAAATATGCTATATGTTCCTTCCTTACAAGCAACATAATTGACAACAGCTCTGTATGCAATTAGAGTTACATAGAAAGGAATGTCAGATGTACACTGAAAGACCTTTTGATGTATCAGTTGAAAATAACGCATACTAGGTGTGAACGTAATTTATGTACAATTTACTATCACTAGAATTCATTATCAGAGTAAACCTTCACTGAGAAGGAGGATGTAACAAGACAGCAATTATCAAGTGTGAGGGGAACAAAATACATCATAGAGAATCTTCAGGGAGATGCCATGCTATCAGTGAGCCTGTGTTTCAATGAAAGTGTTTAATGTATCACAGGAATTATTCTGTCAGTAAGTGGCTCTCATAGAATGAAGAGCTAGAAATTAGAGGAGCCTCAGCTGCACTGAGCTCACTGATGAGTCACATGCACTGGAATTCATATCAGTCTCTCATGGATGCTGCAGCAAGGATGCCATGCTCTGTAACTGCCTGCTATGTGCTACAGTCATGGGTGCTGCACAAACAGCAAGGGCAATGACAGGAGAAGCCAGCGTGGATTTTACAGTGCTTAAATCATATCGGATGCAAAGTATCAGACTGTGCCATGAGAATGCTTTTCGTGACAGCGTAATACTAATGACTTCCTGACTACTTGACAAGTTATGCTAAACAAGAATAGGAGAGGCAGCAAAATTCAGTGCTGCAGCAAGTACTGATTACTTGAACTGCACCCATAGATCTGCATTAGTGCTCCAAGCACTCTGCACAGACCAACAGCTTGAAAGATCTTGTTTACAGGTATCTTGTCTGTAGGCCACTAAGCAGGAAATCAATAACCATTAATCTCCTTTAGGATATCTTTTATACGAGCAAAGATGCTTGATACTGGTTATATGGTTATTACTACAGTAGAAATACTACCCTGTGATGGTCAAAGTCTATAGCTGTGAGATGGCCTTGAGAAGACAGCTGGACGCTCCCTGAGAGCAGCACTTAACTAATAAAGCAATCTCACTGAATCTGTCAGCAAAGAACAGCAGAACAATGCTAAAATATAATATGGAGACCAACAGTCGTTTATAGAGAATCTCAACACTGCAATTTAATTAGCTAATCAGACTTTTTTCTCTGTGAGTTTCCCTCCTAGAAAGCAAGCTCTATGTTCTTAACAGCGATTACAGCACAGTGTGATGTTGCTATATTGATAATAACAAATTATTCAGAATTACAACAGTAATTCAGTACACTTCCCAAGCAAATAACACAACAGAAGATAAAAATTACTCCGTATTTGCATAACTGGACCTCATTCACTGACAAATTTGGACATAGTGAATCAGATGTTTTGCACTCGGCATTGAAAGACATATCCTGTGCTGCACAGGCACAGAGCACAACCTACAGAAATGAGATCATTGCAGAGGACAGCGATGTACAGCACAGCATGAGGCATTTCCAGCAGAGCAATGCTTGGCTGGAGCCAACTGGTGAACCAAAGCATCACAAAGCCATACAGATCAGTCCCAAAGAAATGCCTTCGCCGCCATCAGGGCTTCGGTTATAAACCAGGAAAGAGAACACAAGGCTTTATACTCCAGATCTTGTAACAAGGTAAAATACTGAAGCTTAGGCAACCTAGACATGTCTCCAAGGCCTCACTAGTCATAGCCACTGTCCCCAGGGTTTCCCCTGACTACAATACCCTCTGTGTATTGCAGTGGCCCAGGACACCACAATTCCAGCCCCACCCAGGGCTCCCACAGCCCTGTCCCATCCAGCCTTGGTGAGCTCACATCCAGCTCCCCTTGCCAGACCCACAGGCTGCTGTTCCAGGCTGACCCCAAGAAGGCTCCAGGCCAGAGCCTTGTCCCACCACCCCAGCCAAGGCGCTGGGCCAGCCCCCGGCCCACAGGGAGCCCCACAGTGTCCTGACAGCTACAGACTGCTTAAAACACTACACATGCCATTTCTTTCTCTCTTCCCACCAGTTTCTCTGCCTTTTGTAACTGCTAGAGTTTGTCTTTCAGAATGTAAGCTTCACACACCAGATTTTGCTCCATCATCCTCCTCTGCATTGCACAGTGAGCTTTCATACTCTGTACAAGTTTATACTGAGTGAATTAATGTGTTTTTCATAGTAAAGGAGGTGTAATTATCTCTTCCTCTCAGATAAGAAACTGAGGTGGTGATTAGGTGCCTAACTCAGACACTAGAGAACTCACTGGCAGAATGAAGATGAAACCAGAGTCTTTTTTGATCTTTCCACCCAGCACCCCCTGTTTAAAAGTGCACAGATACATACCTTGCTAAAAACACTCACAACTATAGACCTTGCTACAGAAAGTCACAGAACTACAGATCACTAAAAAAAAAAGAGCCAAATGAAAACATCCATTTTATGTTAGTGAACTTTTAAGTATTAAGGTTAGAAAATTCTTTTATTGTGCACATTTCTTCCTTACCCCCAATCTTTTTGTCTTTAGATGTGATTGCTCATAAGATATAAAAATAATTTAATATTTCCTAGCACTCAATGAAATAGTAAGCTATTTACTTAATCAAAGAAGAAAGGTAGCTTTTATATTTTGAAAAGGTTTTCATAACCTATAGTTCTTTTGCTGTATTGTATTCTGGTTGCCAATAGAACAGAGCAGTAAGACATGACAAACCTATTCAGTATTTGATTCACTATAGGTATTAAAGTCTGTAAAACATTTGATTGGCTGTATTTCTGTATTTATACTACTTATTTCACATCTATTAAAATCTCCCACCCATATTATTTCTTAATTAAAATTTAAGTAAAACAATCATCCCCTGCCAAGTATGATTTGGAACAGACTCATGATCAGCCTAGCTCTTGACATTATTGTAGCTGTAATTAATATGCAGATTAGTTGCTGTTATGTAATATTTGTATTCAGTTGGGATATTTTATATTTTTCATCTACATGGCTAGCTTTTTATCTTACTTAATTGGCAGTTAAGTATTAGGAAAAGTTTATCCCCAAGTCATTATGAAACTGTGCAGAGATCACTAAAGGAGGTTTGAAGGCTGCTTTTTTTAATATACTGAACACAAAAATCAGTCCTGTTATTAAATACATAGTCTTGTTCCATTGATATTTCTTCATCTCAAAGCATTGAGTAACCAACACCAATACCTGAAAAAGGTGCTTAAAATAATAACCTGACAGTGACAATAATTGTTTAATTATTTACAAGTTCAGTATTACAAGTAAGGGATCTTTATCCACTCTGCTTACCAGTTTTCATTATTTTAATTACTTGATGAGAGAAACATTCAGGTAGATTAAGTGAGAAGCAGTATATTGTGAAATATATTTTTCCTGAACTTAGTGACAAAATGAAAGAGAGCATGATGAGAAGGCATGTGCAGAAATCAGTACTCAGTGTTCTACCAATGTGTTTGACACAGACCTGGACCAGAAACTTCAATGCTTGTCTTCTATTTTCAGCAATAAATATTGATTTTGATTACATTAAGTTCTGGGATTCTTGAACACAGTTACTTTAAGGAAGAAGAATTAAAAAAAGCAAAATTTACCCAAAAACAGTTAACAGTTTTCAAAATGTAGTCCTGCTTGCTTCATTTCACCTCTTATATTTCTGTACAAACATAGAACCACTGCACAGACACCTCATTCAACTCAGGATAAGACAAAATAAAATCAGAAAGTTATTACGAAGCCTTAAAACATCATCTAAGAATAATCTGGTTTTTTTAAAGACCTAAAAGCACAGGACACCTTAAAGACAACCTGGAAAGAACTCTCTGATGTATGGTACCGAAAAAACTTGGCACCCTGCTAAAATAGGTTAAAAAACATAGGAAACAGGCAGGTAATGTGAGGGAAAAGAACTGGGTTGAAGTGTGGTGAAACAAAGAAAAGGATTTGATAATCCCATGTATCTAACATGTAACTAGTTGAATATCACACAAAAATCATTAAGTATCACCTTTAATGAGATACACAGCATTAAGTCATACCCACATCACTCAAGAGAAAGTAGTATGGCTCAATTTAAGCAGATGTTTAAAAACAGTAACACCATTGAAGCAAACAGTGTTGGCCTTTGAATTCCATCCTAGATAACATGAGATGAGAAAGGGTCTGTCAGAATGGCAGCTGCTCCTAGTTTAAAGTATGCAGCAATAATACAACAAAAAAAATATAGTTTGGAGCAGTTAGGAAAGGGCTGCTTTAGATAATGATGCCAGCAACTAGCAATTTTATCTCTACTAACTGCCCTTCAATTAAGAGCATTGCATTCCTAGAGCCTGGCATTTTAAGAAATGTTTTATATCATACCAACAACACTTTCATAATGGCCATTCTTATAAATTAGGAATCTATATTTATTTTCCTTTCCTTTTCATTCACCTGTTTCCCCAAAGCCACCATGAGGTGCTATGTGAAGAGGAATAATTTTCCATACAAGATTATTTCTCCTTTCTCTTAGGCAAATGTCTAAAACACTGTTTAAAATTATTAGGCTTCTGTCAATAATTCAATTCCATGTCCTTCAATACATTCACTTGCCACCTTGACATTTCCAAATAGGGGTCTTCAATTTATATAAAACTGTAATATTATGCTGCATTCTCAGAAGGTGGGCAATGTACAGTGAATGTTAAGACTTCAGGTACCTACTGAATATATTGCCATGGCAGATACCTTCTGTCACATGTAGTTACCATCCACAGTCTCCATCTTAATAGTTACTAAGTACCAGTTCATCCAGTGCTAAAAACAAGCAAAACAAAAAAACCCTGCAGCTGTTCACCTGATCCACTGCAGTTTAGAAGACAGAGATCTTCAATGGAATATTAATAAACAAAACAAATGGCAATGTGAGAAATAAGCAGCTTTATGGAGACTTATAAACCCCTTGCAAGAATCATTCTTGCAGGAAAGAGAAAGCAAAAGCTAAACTAACTAAATGTGAGCTAAGAGGTACTTCTAAACTGGCCTATCCTCAGCATTTCTTTGAATATTAGGTTACATTGACGTCAGTTATCGTGCTGTAGCTATGGTTTGACTTGTTTCAAAGGATTAATTATTGATACCCAGACAAACATTATTCCTTTCACTAAATAAAAGAACCAGAATGATGTATGGAAAACATGGCTGATGAGATAACCCAACATTTTGCTCTCATAAAATATTCACAAGCTATATAATTTGGTGTTTGCAAATCCGTAAGATTAAGAAAAATAAGTCAAAAAGAGAATACAAAAGTTTTCTTATTAGTTTAAGATGTTATACTTGGTTATCTGCATTCCCAAGGCATTTTTGAGAAGCATCTTGTCTAATAACCAGAGCCTTACTTTCTATCTTTCTATGCTGACCAAGGAAGCCTTTTTTCCCCCACCCCCCCTTCTTCCAGTCGCCAGCTTCTCTGTTGCATTTTTGCAAACCTTCAGCAATCCTCACAGATTTTATGTTCTGTGCCCTTCATATTTCTGGTATGAGTTACTTGTACAAAATTCCCTTTTCACATTATTGCTTTGACTGATAAGAAGTGCTGCAGTAGAGGAATTAATTCTAAAACCTTGACCTGAGAGACGAGGGAAACTAGACTAGTAAAATATAGTGTTCCACCCATGATTCCACAAATAGTACAACAGTCTGTCAAATGAAGGGTTCCTGGGTATGGTTCTCACTTAAGAATATGAAACAGCAGACACCTACGTTATCTGAAATCTGAAGAAAGTACAAAAAGATTCATTTAAAAGTTTAAAAATTTCTACGCATTAATGGCAGTATTATAATGTAACACTTCCATTGATGTGAAACAGTATTTCCAAATAACTGAAAAACTGGCTGGCAGATTTCCATACCAGTGCCTAAGAATTGAGAGATATGCTGCAAGTCCCTGTTCTGTCATCAAATTTTGACTGTCATCAAATTTTGAAAATCCTCAGCCACATTGTCTAATCTCTTCATGTCTTCACCCTGCAGCTATAAAACAAGAGCAACAGTAGTTTCTGCTGCATAGAAGCCTTATAAAAATAAATATATGTAGGATTTGAAGTGTCTTGGTATTACACAAAGACAATGCAGGCATAATGTAGGTGAAATCACAAAGTAAGCCATACTAAAAACCTACTAGTAAAGATTGTTACAATAGTTATATAAGACAAACATATTAACACAGATGTGTAAAAGAGAAGCAATTGAGAACTCCAGATGACATAAGGAAATGAAAAATGACCAAGTCATTGCAAACGTAGACGCATTCAAATAGACAAATGGTGCTTTTTAAAAACTATTGGTTCAAGTTAGCAGGAGTTTATATCCATAGTTACGTAAGCTTTTACTGTAAGTTAAACAGTTTGTGTGAATAATTTCATGTAAATTTATTGATAAAAATAAGACTAAGTTTTCTTTTGTTGCTTCTGATTGTGTATTAAACCCCATTGATAGAAATAAATAACCTCTGAACGTGTTATAAAACTACGTAACAAATGAACTTACTGTCTAACAATATATAAATAAGGAAAGGAATAGGACAAGTCAGTGATGCACAGGCTAAAAGCATTCACTGAAAACATTTCACAAAATTAGTCAAACTAATACCTAGCCTATAAATTTATTTTCCTTTTTCATAGTTAACAGAGCATTTCTTATTAATGTCTTCTAAGACCAAACTATTATTGCATTAAAATATCCTCTGAAGGCCCTTTCAATTATAAAGTAGCAGACAAGAGGGCAAACAAGCATTTCACTTTATTAATGGGGACACTACACTTAAATGAAAGGACATATTTCATTATTCTTTGGTCCCTACACACCACAGAAATATGTACATTAAGTAGATTGGACAATTACCATGTAAGACATTTGTCTTGAAATGTATTTTCTGTGGTTCAAGCCTTACACTGAGATCATCCTTTCAAAATATATTTTTAAAAGTCCTGTGGAGTAGATTAAATATGATAGAAACTAAACTTGCAAAAATGTAGGAAGCAATTTTAGATGGGACTGAGTTATTGAAACTTATAGAAAGTTACAGAAAAGGGTTCCTTAATAGAAAAGCACAGAGAAGGGCAGAAAAGTGCATGCATTTTCTGTTATCCTCCTGTCTTGTTTCCTCCCACCTTCCAGAAGGCAAATCAAAGTAAGCATACAATTTAAAATAAAACTGATACAGATGTTGTCATGAAATGAAAACTGCCAAACTACCTATATACTATTGAACAAGAAATATCTTTCACAGATGTAAAAACATTTTAAATATTTATCCAAAGGTCTCAAAGTGCTTCACAAATGCAAGAAACCAGTCTTAAAAATGAGAAAAAGAAGTAAGAAACAATGCGGAAGTTACCTAACTTACTTATCTTGATTACAGGAAGTACTCTAGTTGATTGCTTGTAATTTTGTTGTTGTTGTTGTTAACATTAAGTAATACACAGTTCCAAGTTTTCCAGTCATTACCTCTTGGCACTTTTTTTTTACTACCATGAAAGGATGAAAAATAGAAAAATAACTTTTTTTTTCTAATTTTAAGAGCAGTATTATGAGTAAATTTTTTATGATCTTTAGGATCTAGATTACAAGAGTAGTTTTTACAAAATAATTATGTGATAGAACCTGCAGTAAGAAAATGAATAAAATAACTATTCACTGCCAGGAATAGTCAATTAAATACACCACTGAAATGTTACAAAAGTAGAAAGTGTCTTTCACCAAAAGATATACTCAAACACCACTTACAAAGTAAGTATCAAACTGCTTTGTCAGTGCAATTAAACTTCACAGCATCTTTTCAGTTGGGTACTTTTCTCCATCCTGCTCAGCCACAGAAGGGAGGTTCGTACCCATTAGCAAACAGGATGCTTTCATTCATTGCATTAACTTCATAATACTCTCATGCATGTGTTACCAGAAGTATCCAAGAGAAGGAGATCTAGACTGAATTGCAGAAGGAAATTTTTCCCCTCCTCTGTGAAATACAGAATGACTAAAACTCATTCTCAAAATCACATTTCTATTGCCCAAAAATCACAAAGAAGCCAGGGATCAGGAAATGCAGTCCACAGCTTAAAGGACAAAGCACATGGTACTATAGCTACTCCAAAACAGGAATTTTGGTCCTTACATAAAAGGAATTAACCACTCACTTCCTTAGCTGAAAGGACAGGTTTTCACCACAAAAATTTGCTGAACAGGAATTTGAGAACTTCACTTGACTCCAATCAAATATTTTAACATGGAAAGGATGGACCTAAACACTCGCATTTTCTTTATATGCAAAATAGCAAATTATCAATATTTTATAGGAATATTGGCCATCTTCAGTGCCGAGCCTCAAATAGAATTTATTTGCATATACATTTTTATAAACAGCTTCATAATTTTTCAGAAGTATTTAAAGATAACAGCATAAAAGATGAAGGAGAAAGGCAGTGGGACCAAAAATAACAGACTCGCAAATATAACAGGCTGGTAATACCATAAAACACATGCATAATAATGATTTGAAGAACACCAGAGAAGCATTCTATCATCTGCCAAATTCAATAAAAGAGTAATCTCTAAGGCTTTTTTGATTCAAGGGTAGTATATAACATTTATTCTTACTGTATTAAAATCATAAAGGAAAGCACAATGAATTAAAGGCAGCTCTCTGCAGGATATAAAGCTATATCTCAGCCTATCCTGAAGTAGGAAAATAAGTTCCAGTATGCAGCACATAAATATTTGAAGAGCAGCAGGTCAGCCAATAAGTAATTAAAACTATTTACTAGCACACAACACTTCTCACTCAGAGATTACAGAGTGCCATGCAGCTTTCAAACTGCAAGAACTTGGTGCAGGGGGGAGTCAGAGAGCACACAAATGTGCAGCAATCTGGAGCAAAGATATACAGCTGTACTTCTCAAAATATTGCAAATGCAGATTTACTTGCCAGCTAACTGTTTTAATGATTACTATAAAATAATTTCATTAGACTCAGCATTTCCCTCTAAAAGCCCAGTTACATCACACTATAAGAAATGTGTGAGTGCTATTATTTAATCAAGTAGATGTGACTTCATTTATTACCCACTACTATGAAAACAATTTTGTATAATGTCAATCTCATGACTCCCTTGCATAAATGACAGACAAAAGTTCTTAATCTACAAGAATTTTTTCTTCTTGCAGCTTCTTATTTCTTTCAGCCAACTTATATTACTTTGGTTCACTTCCTAGACACTAAATATCAGCATCCAAATTACCCAGTATCAAAACTTGCAGAATACAAATACAGCACCTGATGCATTTATGGTGCAAGGAAACACTCACAGTTGTTCCAAATTTACAGATGCTGACTCAAATCTAAGGGAATGAGGAGAGGATTGCTAAATTTCTGTCTGATTTGCATATTACAGCCCCATTAATTGTTACTTATGCTATATAGAATGAGAACAAGCTCAGTGAATTCTCTGACTCTCTTAACTTCATCACCTTAAAAACAGGAATAACTTCAAGCGGCACAGAGATCACCCCAGTTCTTGTGCACGTAGCAGAGATAAACTGCTAGGAATTGATGCATGACAGTGACATTGAACACTGCCTTTTTAAGCAGTCAGAAGATGGACTAGTGGAAAATAAAGATACATAGAGTCCATTCTTGGCTCTCATAACACATCCTGTTCAATGCAGGACTGAATCTTCCTGTACCAAAACTTGTACGTGAAGCTCCTACTCTGATAGGTCATTTTCTAAATGAGAACAGCAACTCTTTGAAGTTCCTTAGAGGCCTGAATGCTCAGAAGCAGCCTTGGCAGAGTTGCATTAATAGCAGAGGGCCAGTGAGGTGATTAAATGCAGTCATTGTTCTGTCTCATGAGTCTGCAGTTTTTGGTTTCAAAATTTATCAAAGCAGCAAATACAGCATATGTTACAAAAATATGTTACCTCTGAACACTCACTCCACCTATGAATTATGCATGACACAGCAGGCAGTTACTGTCACCCGAGCAGGAAAGGTAATGAACAGAGGTGAGAGGATACGTCAATTTAAATTTCTAGCTCTTTTTTTGTAAGATTAAATAAGAGGGAAAAGAAATTAAAGTATAACTATTGTTAAATCATCAAAAAGTATTGAGTTTTAATTTGCTCGATCTTCGTGAGAGCAGAAGTTGACAATGACAGATAATAAAGTTATGGCTACTCTGGAAATTTCAATCTTGAATGCCCTTTGTTTATATCCTGCAATTGTGTGATAATGTGATAATGTTATTACAGAGCCTAGAACGCCCATTTTTTCTTTTAAATGTTATATTAATTATTTGGTAAAGAGTTTACAGCAGCATAAAGATTGAAGAGTTCATCAAAGCAGGCTGTCACACTTTACACAATTCAGGAGATGTGTTTTACTGAACCTACTCATCAGCTTGAAGCTTAAGAGATCTTCTCCATTTACCGTGCTGCATAATTACCTCACACAGCTTTTCAAGATGCAGGTGCCCCCCATAATTTATCTGTGAATGAGAGTCATTGACAATCCCATGCAAGGATCACATGACTTTAAAAATTTCACCTTAACTACTTCTTAAAAGAAGAAAGGGCTTAATTAAGCCTTAGTTTAAAAAAAAAAAAAAAGGTAATGATTCATACATCAGTAATTCACATCTTCCAAACATCTGATTCTAGTTGATTCAGCAACAAGACATTGAAGTAATACATGTAACTAGGGGATGTATTTGAGAAATAAATATTATCTCTGCATTTCAGATTCAGCTGATGGAAACTGGGGGGGGAGGAAGGGGAGAAAGGCATAAGCTGTAAGATTTTTTTTAGTTAAAAAGTATGGCTTTTATCCTAACAAAGTAGTGTAACAAGGAAAATAGGATCTACAGGTTACAAAAGCAGAAGTCATATGTATCATGAATCCCATTTTGTCTGCAGATATACAACTCTAAGAAAAGGATTCAAGGATGTTTTTATTCCTGGTCACTTTCTAAGTCCTCATAGGTATCATGGGATGCATCACACATAATTCAAAGGCTTCAATTTATTACCACTTGTAAAGTGCCCAATAAACTAAAAGCGGTGTGTAGTTTTTACTTGCTGCCCACACTAGCAATCACCACTGCCTAGAAGCATCTACTGGCCCTCACCTCAGGCTGCAAAAGATTTCTGCTGAATAAAATGAACTTCCTGTGAAGGAAGCTTCTTCCTTAAGACTAAGTCATATATCAGATTTTTTAATGTGGTGTTTAAGGAAAACAAATATATTTTAAAGGGCTCTCCACAGAAACAACATCTCCTTGTTATTGACTGGGTCAATAGAAAGAGCTGTGAAAATTAAAATGAAAAATTGTTACCTTCATTCACTTTTCATTTTTTATGGGATTCAAAAATGATGAAACAATTCTATTTCCTCCAAAAACCCACCACTATTACCTATAAAATTAAGTTGGAATCCCTCAGATCCACAGAAATCTTTTCCCACACTGATTTCTTCTCATGCAGGTAACCACAGCAGTAACAGAAAACTATAAACTAAGCAAACTCCAATCTCTACTAATAATTTTATAAAATAAAGGATGTTTAACAGAAAGTTCTAAGCAATTACACACAACAGAAGCTATTGGGAAAAAAAAACCCCACACAGTAAAACAGTAAAAGCATTATTTTCTTTTCTAGTCACTTTTTTTCCGATAGCTATTCGCTTCATCCATCACACCATCAAATCTACACAACTCTACTGCTTCTACAGGTGACAAAGTGGATCTTTGTGGACTACTAAAGTACACACCACCTCATTAGTTATCCTTTTCTATGATCTCCAGCAACATCTTTGCAGGTATGGTAGTAAATGCAGTCTCTTTGTCTCTCAACCAACTTATGAAAACTGATACAATTCAAACAAAGAGAGAGAGAGACACTGGGCCCTCATACTCTACACTCTCACCAGAACGGTCTTGTGTATGTCTCCCATTACAGTCAGCCACAGCAGCCGTTAGCATATGAAAACAAACCCTGTGAAAGTCTCCAATGTCTTTTTTTAAGCAAAGTACCAGTCAGAAAAGGAAAAAAAGGAGCTTGGATTTTTCTACAAGAGCTTTGAGGCACTGGCACAGGTTGCCCAGAGACATTCTAGTTGTCCCATCCCTGGAAGCGTTCAAGACTAGGCTGGATGGAGCTTAAAGCAATCTGGTCTATTGTAAAGTGTCCCTGTCCACTGCAGGGAGATTGGAACCAGATGATCTTTAAGGCCCCTTCCAACCCAAACCTTTCTATGATTCTACTATCCACCTCTCTGGATAGTACCATCTCATAGGGATTATAACATAGAAAAAGGGAGTGTAAAGATTGTGGAGCACTATGTAAAGCCAAGCTCACAATGATAGCACACAGTCCAGAACTAAGGAAGTGCATTATAAAGCTAGCACTTCCTCTGCCAGGGTCTGAGTTGATGGCAAGTTGAATATGAACAGTGTGTCCTGACAGCCAAAGGGATGTTTACCCTAACACAGCAGGGATTGAGTAAAGAGCCTGTGAGCTTCCAATTAGCTCAGTAGAAGGTGCCTAGTGGCAAAGCAGAACGTGTTGAGAGAAAAGATTTATGATCTAAGCCATTTTTTCAGGAGATAGGGAGGTATCATCCTTCTTAATTTTTTCTACTTTCTGTTTGCTTGATTTAGGAATGGGAGTTTTGAGTCTTCCTTCCCTTCCAACACATTTCACATCTGCAGGTTTGGCTTAAAGTCTCCAATTCCTTCAGAACATCATCTACCATTATCAATTGTAGTGGTACTGAGTAGTGAAAATACGATCAACATCTGCACACCACACACTGGATGAAACCCTGACAACTCCCTAGGGTGACAACAGATGTTTTTGTTAGTTCTCATGTCTCGTAGGAGCCAATACTAACCCAGGGAAAAAGTCAAAACCTGAAAGTAACACCGACAGCAGAAATAATACTATGGTCCACTGGGCACTGAGGTCACCATTTAACAAAGTAATTAGTTACAGGAGTAAACACACCAAATTACCAAAATATTTGCACAGCCTGTCACCTTGCTGGAAGGATTTTTTGCTACAACAAAATAAAAACATGATTCTAATGAAAAAATACCATTAGGCTGGGTCTAAACCCAGTAGCGTGTGTAGCAAGGATACTGTAACTGGGACAATGGAATAATAAAATATACAAGATAGAGTAATCAAGCTCCAGAAGAAGGATGAAAGTTCATTGTTTTGAGCATTTAACTGTAAAAGCAAGCATACGGGAACTGCTGAAACAAAAGACAGTCTCAAATATGGCAGCAAGAATGGAAGAAAACAGAAGTAATCAATCCTCACAAATTTATGCTTGAAGTAGGGCAAGTTTCCCATCATAAGCAAGGTTCTTAACTGCATTTCATGAGTCACTTCATCTTGTAAGAAAAGGAGTATGAATACAAATCTTGTTCCTGGCAACGAAATTAGTGCAAAGGCCACACTGACAATTAACTCATATCAAGAAAAGGGCCAATTTCTTGCAAAGATAATACAAAGCTGTTGACAATTAATTCTACTTTATTAGAACAGAGCTTTGAGAGTTTGCTTCCTCCTGTCTTAAGCCACCCAGCATCCCAGTGATGGTGGCATTGCTGCCTTGCTGTGCTCCAGACCCTGGAGCTCAGAAGAATGTTTTATTTCATTACTCAGAGACGTAGCAACAGTGATATTTAATAAAGTGATCATCAATCATCTAAAAAAATGCATTTTTAAAAATGTATGATTTTTCTGCTGTGCTCGGCACTCCCTGTAATCGGAGTGTTCTGCTGGAATCCAAGTGGGGGAAATTTTTCATCAACACAGGCATATCAATTATGAGAATGTCAGCCCTGCTGGATGCCAGATTCAAACTGTTGTTAGGTAGGCTGTTTATGAGATAGCTGGAAAAAAACAGTAGAAAAAAAATAAACTGAATACTTAACAGAGAAAAAGTAATGATAGAATTATATACTTGACTGCAAATCCCAACTCTCTGTAACAGAATCCTTCCCTCATTTCCTCTGTGAGTTTTGGGGTTTGTTTGATTGGGGTTTTTTGGTTCTTGTTTTTTTACAATTAACTCACTTTCTTACATATACACACTCTCTCCAGGATACTCTCTAGGTTTAAGAGAAGATTCTAGCATAGACACACTTGATACTAGAACTGAGTTGCTTGAGAGACAAAAGTGCTGTTTGAAGGCCTCTCCACTTACTGGCGCACGTTAAGATCCATGTTGTGATAAAACTATCTCAGAAAACAGATTTGTTCATGCTATCAGTATTTTTACCCAAATGTACTCAGACATCTAAAAAATGTCACCTCTGACAACTCTGCATCTTTCACAAACTTCTCTGAATCTATAAATTCTACAGAGGGCCCTGAAGATGAAAAAATGAAGGTTTTCACTTCTACGAAAGCATGCAGACTTACCTCTAGAGCATAGATAGAGCCAATACTTCTTCCTCTTCCTATGTGTCTTTGCAATCAAACATAGCTTGTAAAAATATCCACTTTCTTTACAATGTGAGGATAGAGCATTATCAACAAATGGTCCAGATGGTCTAATCAAAGTTACAGTCCCGATTATTAGTATATGCAGGGTAGCAACCTAGTTTTTGGCAGAACAAAACCAGAAGGATTTTGGCTGGTTAGCTTGGTTGCTTTTTGTTTTTTTTTTAACTTAAAGAAATGCCAAGTCAGTGACCTAAGCAATAAAAGTGTATTGATTCATAAAAATCAATAAGGATCTGGGCCAGAAAATACAAACACACATTCCCTCTGGGACAGGACAAAACATATGGCTCTAGAAATTACCCCATATGATGGGGGCGTTTTGTTGGGTGTTAGCTTGGAAGGGGATTTTTTTTGGTCTTTGGTTTTGCTATTTTTATTGTTATTTTTGGTTGCTTAGTGGTTTCAATAACTCAGCAATGTACAGAGAAGGAAGGTGTACAGTCTGTTTTCTGAGTACAAATGAACTGACAAAAGAACATCTGCATGATTAGGGGTTAAAGAGTTAATGATATATCCTTAAGGATCTCTCCTCTTCCTCTAGCAGAAGTACAGGAAACTTACTCCTCTTAGCTTGGGTAAATCTGTTTTCCTCTCAAATCCCCACAATTCCCCTTACCCTGACTATTGTGCCGTGACTCCTCCTCCACTTTCCAGTAACCTAAAACTACAAGCTATGGTTTGTGTATTGCATCACCTGTATGGATTCACACTAAGATCTTATATTTTACCATATAATATTAATGTCAAGGGTTCAATTATGTAAGAAAAATTTTACACATAACAGCCTTTATGATTATTTCATACAAAGTTTTAAACCTGGTTTTACCACAAGTACATATATATTTTAAATTCAAAATTAAAAAACAAAACATATTCCATAAGCTTTAATTAGTAATTACCTATTACTAACAAGATTTACTTGTTTCACTGAAAAGTTTCTGCTCACTATAGCAGGGCTGCAAATAGGAAAAGTAGTTTTAACATCACTTTCTCTTTTTCTGGCAATACTAAGAAAATCACAATAAGTTTGCTTAGTTATATTTGTTTCTAGCATGAATATACATCTGCTTTGGGTTAAGGTCCATTCCAACCCAAACCACCCTATGATTCTATGAACTAATTATTTCAGAAGAGGAATGATACTACAGTTAAAATAGGTAACAATTTAAGACTTCTGTTACACTGACCTTGTCATGACCAATGCAAAAAATTCTCACATTCTCAACACTTTCATGTCTGAACTAAAGGGAGCAAATAAGGTTATCTTGCAAGCAGAAGTTCATCAATTTGTAATCAGAACCCTGGTTCATTGCCTACTTGCTGAATATTCTCTTAAGATTGATAACATAGATTATACCAGCACACACACCAATCCACATGCACAAACCCACCAAAACATACACAGCCAATTAACATGTACAAAAATATTCAAATATAATTCAGAAACAATTTTTATTTTTAAATTAGTCATGCTTCATTTATTTCTTAATTGAAACAAATTTTAAAAATTTTTAAAAAAGCAAACAACTAATTGTGACCTAGAATCAACAGAATCTGCTATACTACTTTGGTTTGGTCAATTGAGTGGGGTTTTGATTTAGTTGTTCAAAATGAAAAGGAACAGGTTTAAGACTTTATATTAAAATAAAGAAGTCTTTAGTATGATAGACACAATGAGGAAAAATTTTATTTCCTGTTTAAAACCAATCTTGTTACGTAATAGCAAGACTTTTTATAGTTTTCAGCAGTCTTCCATTAAGCCTCTATGTAATTCCCTTCTCCAGCTAGAAACAGGTAATCAGAACAACTGGACACTTTTTTGTGATAGATCTGATCTTTTGATTTTTGGAATATATGGAAGTAAAATGTTCATTCTCTCACAACATGCCATCATGCCTACACAAGGACATGGTCTCCTGGCAGCATCAATGGACACTGGGAAGTGCAGCCATCTGTGGAAGGGTCAGTACCATCTGTGGGTACCATTCACCTGAGCACTGCTGGCTGCCATCAGCACATGCAGCATCATTTTGTGCACGAGGATTTGCTGCTCAGGGTAAGCAGCTACCACAAAGCTGACACCTGGGAAGCAGAACAACAAACTAAAATCTCTCTAGGCAAGTAACGCAATCTTTTGTGAGAGATGGATGAGAAAAAAATGGGATTCTGAGGATTCTGTAACCTTATTAATAGGAATGGGAACAGTAGCCTTGGGATGCAGAAAACGTATTGTATTAACCAATGCAGACTGCTTTATCTAACCTCTTAGGACAGTTTGCTCTCATCTGAGCTGCCTAATTTTGTACGTGCTAATTTAATTTAACTTTTCTAGAAACAGAAAACAGAGTAACCTGTAGGCAAAATAAGCTTAGACATACTATTGTGTTTCAATTAAACTACAGTTTTCTGTATGTGGGAAGTTGCATTCAGACCAAATAAAAGTAGTTATTTGCTAATCCCTCACAGGTCATCTAACTGTACAAGATAAATAACAGTATAATTCAGAGGTTTTTTCTATAAATAATAAAACAAAATATAAAGGATAAATACATTGAAACCTGATTTTATTTTCAGTGTCAATGAAGACGTACGTATACATGTTCATCCTCACCTAGGAATAAAAAATAGCACAAATATTTCTCTGATGTGTGCAAAAATCCAAACTATAACATCACACTGTAAAGGAAAACACCCTACTGAAAATATCACCTAAATAGAAATAAAATTAATTATTTCCTCATATGCTAAGCAAAGGCAAAGCAAAAATATAGTAAAATTTACGAAAAAAGGTTGTATTTTGAAAAACTAATGTTTTACTTTTTCTACTGCGTAAAAAACACCTTGAAACTAATGAGTTCACTCAGAGAATCAGATCTGGATGCTGTCAGACAAGTAACAAACATTAAAGTGTCTGTATATTATAGCATTCCCTCTCAAAATGAAAGCACTGTAGTAATCCTGTAAATAAACACAACCTACATTGACATAATTACTATTTACTAAATAACAAAAATCACTCATTTTGACCCAGTTGCTTCTCTCAAAACACTGGTTCTTTAAAATTGGAACTGCTTTTTGCACACAGCAATTAATAATACAATTTGGGAGTTGAACTTCACTCTACCACCAAGGAACATTAGGAGACCAGAAGGGTAAACAGCTAAGGGACAAAGCACCTTCCTTAAAAGTGAAGCGGAATTTTAGAACTTAAGATGCCAACCTGACAAACTCAATTAACTCATTTGCACACTTCATACTGATTAGTTACATTGTCTCAAAGTGAAGAGGTTTCATACTAGGATCATTACTTGTAAAATATTTTAAGCAGCTACAACTGAATTTCTAACAATAATTTCTGAATTTCTATGACTAATTTCTGCTTATATATCTCACTTTTATAAAAATAGTATCAAATCGTATCACAGATTTCAGCATTTACTCAGAACACTGATGGCCTTGAAATATTTGCTTTCAGATCATTTGAACAAAGCAGGGAAGTGTTTTTCCAATTTTGAAAAGCAAGTACAAAGAAACTGAAAGGCATACAGAAAACCTGAAAGGAAATACAGATCTGGAATCAGATTGTATGTTTTAAGGTATAGCACTCATAAAACAAACAGCTTTCCCTCTCACATGTATGTAAGCAGAATCCTTTGCCTTGCTAAATAAATCACACACAGAAATTCTGAGAAACTTCATTCTGAGAAATCTTTTGAGCATCCTTTTGGTCATTTTTCAAAATAACTTCATGACACTTGGTGTATACATTAAAGGCCTTCCTTATAGTCTGGATCCTCTGATAATTTCCTACTCTAATTAGTTTCCATTGGGCTAGAAAACATGGACTGTAAATTTAGTCCATGTCCTCATTTTTCTCCCGTTCACTAAATGGAAAGAGTCATCATAAAATCCAAGCTAGCTCCTAACCAAGTTTTGGCAGTGCTTTTTTAAGACTGCATCTCAACCTAAGAACCCTTGCAACAAAGTTGCCATTTAGGAGGCACACTGTCAATTTAATTCTTTGATTAACTGCTTGTGTCTGCTACCAGCAACTCAGTCTTGGAATGTAATAAAATAAGAGCAGATGGACAGCTCCCAGATACAGCAAAAGTGCATAAACCAGAAAGTAGCTTCATCCACACATCTGGGTCTTCTAAGCCCAAGAAAACATTGTTCTTGTTATGAGGAGATCCATTTTCACGTGAATAACATTTTTTAGGATGACTGTCTCTGAAGTACTCTCAGCCAAAAATGGAACTTCTACTTCAGCTCATGTTTAAGAAACTCCTGCATACAGCAATTGAAATCAGTATGTATTCCTGCCTGCCATACCAAGGACTACACTTTATTCTTTTTTATCCAAAGAACTGATACTACAGCTTGTAAAGAAAATAAATTCAGCCTTATGGATAATAGAAAGAAAACTTTACACTCCAAACATAAATTTATTTTTCCATATAGAGGTTTAGGAAGTAGAAGCTAATAATTCAGAATTAGAGTACTGCAATACTTCAGAGACTCATGGTATCTATGAAAGCAACATCTCTTAATTTAAGACTAGCCCACTGGCTGAGAACGATACAAAACAGTTTGTGTTTTAGTCTTTTTGGTAGCCTAGAAAGTAACAAGTGAACATGAGACTAAAGATAATCAGGAACAGACTGCTATGATTCCTGAATAGTCAGATCTCAACTTATACCTCAGCTTTGCTAAAATCCAGCATTTAACGAGCTAAATTATCACTATTAACCAGTACTTTAAAACCAGTTAAGCACATTAATCACTGGGTTGCAAGCAGAAGGGTGATAATGCCCAGTCCTTAACAGAATGCCAAGGAAAGCAACACTTCACTAAGGAATACAAAAATCTCCTTGAGCATTTTTGAAGCATAACTCTAGAGTTCAAGCGGTACTTGTATCAACCTTTACATCTAGAAGATTAGCTATAAAAATTAAATGGTTTTGGTCACCACTCAGTTTTTCAGTTGGAAAAACTGCAATTTGATGCTCTGGATCTGTGTGGGTTTGGTAAGACGCTGAACAAGCTTATGGAAGAGAAATCAACCATTAGCTGTTTACTGCAAACCAACTATATATGTCTCATAAAAATCACTCAAGTTGCAAACAGCTGAAGGTTTGGAAAGGAAAAGGAGGGACAATTACATACGCCAGTCTTGCTTAAATATTCTTACATAGGCACCCATTCTTGGCTACAAGTTGCAAAAGAATATTTGGCTACATTTATCTTTGATACAAAGCTGTTTATTATGTTCTTAATCCATAAAAGGGAATTATTTACTTAGATTATTGACAATGATGTCTGGCCTTGGTTTAACTACTCAAAAGGAGAAACCAGGGCAAACAAGCCCTCATAAAGAAAGTAAACACTTTGAATCAGTACAGCTAAAAGGATTACAGTCACTTGTCACAACACAAATACAAGTTTTGTGTCAGGAATTGCAAGTTACACACATGGCTATGTCAAGGAATAGCCTCCTTGTATGATCGAGTTTACAGGTAGAAGAAAGAGAGCTAAAGAAAAGAATAAAAAAAATCAGAAGAAATCTGATGACTTAAAACCTATGAACAAAATCTAGCCTGTACACATTTGTCTTTCGATTGTTCTAACATTTGCTTTGCTGTAACATCTTGGGAAAAAAGATAAAGAATGGGAATACCTATACCAGATTACTTTAAGAAGTCATATGACAAGTGCATTAAATCTGGTGCTCCTTTTCTTTTTTTCATTTGCCATTCTTCACATGTTTCTTTTTAGAACTGTCTTTAGACAAACATCAGGGGAAACATGCTCTAAATTCATTTTTAAAAGGCTGAAACAGAAAGCATAATTCTGTAATTGAGAGACAGCTGGCTGTTACTGTGATATGCCAAATGAAGGTCCCTTTCACTGGAATTTGTGGCTACCACTGATTATAGGTTAAATTCCCAGAATTAAAACCCCATTCATAAGGATTTGAAAGACAAAGCTTAAGACTTGCCTTCCATATGTGCCTGTTCTCACAGAACAGTGGATGCTACTTTATAAGTGCCCACAAGAGCAAACAAACAGCACAACATGGCTACAGAGAACATCTTTAAACTATAAATAAATGTTATTAACTGAGATCCAGTGCATGCTGTGCACCTTATTACAGTCTAGCAAAATGACTGTGCCTGGAAAAATGCCAAAAGCCTTAAGATTTCCTTACTTAATATATAATATTTGAGCAATACAATGATATCTTAGGCAATTTTTATGCCACAGACCATAATTTGTGTTTCAATATCACTCTATAAATGTGTTTCTGCAATTTAAAAAAAAGGCATTTTCTTTACCCATCATTGCAATTTCCTGTTGACTTAATTTTATCAGGAAGCATAGAAATAATAATGGACTCAAATTGGGGGTTTTAACATATATTGATACTTTATAAAATCCAATACTCCACAAGAAGACTGTATTTGTAATTCACAGTGTAAATTATCATAAACTATGCTTTCACTTCTTAATGGCAATAAAGTTCCAATCCTGACCTACATGCACTGCTCATAAGCTTCAGTCTTAAACACAGAACTAAATTTCTGAAAGGTTCTCTCTAATACATACACAAATGAAGACCTATATTGGAGTACAAAGTTCCAATTGATTTCAACAGGAGTTAATCTGTTTTAGTCTGCAATACAGAACCACATGTTGACCATTCACTACAGATGCTACATGCACCATATTGCCCACTCAAGTTACAAGGCTGACTTGCTGCTGCAGGCTAGAATAATACTTTTTCAGCAAATGAGTTTTGTTTACCGCCTTTGCTGCTCAATGAGTTAAAAACCATCAAGTTTGGAGCTGAAAACGCAATCGAATCAGTAGATAAACTGTGGATCCGTGCAGCTAATTGTTTTGCTTTTGGCTATGGCATATGTATTACTTGATTGCCAATTTCACGCTCTGATACTGCTTCTTTATAGCAGCAGATGAAACTGAAGCTCAAGTACTCT
The DNA here is from genome assembly GCF_041296385.1 of Aphelocoma coerulescens. Lineage (NCBI taxonomy): Eukaryota > Metazoa > Chordata > Aves > Passeriformes > Corvidae > Aphelocoma > Aphelocoma coerulescens. The sequence goes on along the minus strand of NC_091020.1, from coordinate 13,770,535 downwards.
GTTCAAAGAGGCTGATAAATATGTATTCCGCCCCTTTGCAATGTTTGACACACTCCTCACCCATTGTTATGCTTCCCTTTTATGAAGTGCAAAACAGGCCGCTATTTTAGCTCTTATTCCTGCCACTGTCAAACCCAATTTATATATGCTCTTGGCTTAATCAGTATGCCAAAAGGCATTTTAATTTTCCTGTTTACAGAAATCCTCTTATAATTTGTTGTGTCTGTAGAGTATTTAGGCTTGAGGTGGGGATTTGCACAATTGCTGTGCAATTCTAAAAAAACCACAAAAGAATAGCAGCATTTCTCTGCAGATGGAGAAATAAGCACTGAAGAAATCACACTGCTCCATGTGCATGACTGACCTTGCCAATTAATGCTGAGATTCAGATTCCTTCGAGGAGCAGCAAGTATTGCTACTGTAGTTAATTTAGACCTACCTGGCTCTAAGGACTGCCTGAGATGAAGATACAGCTCTGTAGGACAGCCTAAGAGGGTGGTGAGAAAACTAAAGCTTTAGCTGGTCCCTGTATTATTAGAACACAGTGAAGTCAAAGCAAAGGTTCTAATGTTACCTTTAATGAAAGTCAAAGGAGAAAAAAAATATTTAAATCTATCAAATTCATAATAATTACATAATAATGCATCAGACAAAACCAATAAAAAATGAATGGTTGTGCAATCAAGAAAAAATGGAATGAAACCAAAAAGCAAGTCTAAGGAGACAAAACCTACTGGTTTAATTCAAATATATTTTTATCTTCACTGAAATATTTCCACTATATTTTTATTGCCATATTATAATAAGATTCTATGTTATTACATCACCAATATACCAGGAACTATCTATAATATTTTAGCTGTCAAAGAACCCACAACTTCTGCATTCCAGCATTTTGTTAAATGGAAATATCTCCCCTTCTTTTTTCCCCTCAAGTTTTTCTTCAGATTGTTTTATATTTAAGGAGAAGAGCTTTCTGTATAATTAAGAAGCATATCTAATAGCTAGAGTAAACAGGAGATGCAAAGTGAGAAACAAAAATTGGGAAGAACTGAGGCACTCCACACATGTCAAGAATGAGAGGGCTTGGAACAAATGAGTCTGCTACACTCACATATGAAATCAAAGAAGTGGAAAAAAAAAAACCAACCCACTAGTAGTGTATGCAAACTTCCAAGTTCATACTTATTTGTGAATTTAGCAAACATATATATGTATATACACATATACACACATGCATTCATATATACAGAAACAAACACACACACAACAGGCATACAATTTTAGATCCTAGGCAACACAAATCTGGTTTCCTATAGAACAAATCCTCATCATTGCCTAGCAACCAGAGCTATTTTTATGTCAAACTGTAATAATTCAACATTTCAGCTGTCTTTATGGAGATATGGGGGTGGGGGAGGATCTTAATCCCATCTCTTCCCATTTGTCCCTCCAATACTCTGACATTTGAACTTTTCAAACCCAAAAATCACTCCTTCATAGAAGTCAAGTTAGGATAATTTCACCATATAAAGCACCATGTAAAGTTGGAGGAAAATTCTGAGTGACAGAAAAGGACACTTTAGCAAACCCTCTTTTCATTCCACATATCGATATGGTTTATTATAATTTTTATTACTCTCTATAGGTTCTCATGCAATCATAAAAGGCCTATGCAGCTAATACTGCCTAATAATGTGTAGCACAACTGGTCCTTATTTTAAGGGCTAAGTCACAACAGTATAGTCTTCGACATAAAAAAGAACTTTACTGCACACTATTAACTGCTGTATTGCAGTTTAATTACAAAATTCACTAGAAGAAATGAATGAATACTATTATCCTGGGATTCTGTACATAGTTAACTGAAACTGAAATTCCCTTACAAGAATTATAACACAAACACGATGGAGGAGAAGATGGGGAGTTTAAAGCAAAAAACAGGTATACTGCTTTCCCAAATCCAAAGCTGTTTCAGCCTACAAAAATAAAACAACCAAAAAACACCCTAGATATACTGTGTGAAATACCATCCTTGCATGTACATAAGGAAGATAAAAAAAGATGAGGTATTAAAATACTTAGTCTTATACATTCAAACTGCTTGGGCTATCATGAAGATAATATTCCCTTTCTCCTTGCATATCAGACTTTTATACCTCCTTATCATGTTATATGATTTACTTTTTGAAAAATCATAATCAAAAAGACGAGAAACACATTTTTATCTTAGGTGAAAAGACAAAATTCTGATGCATCCACACAGCACCAGGAGGTAAAACGATGTCTCTCCAGCAATTCTCTGATGAAAAATAACAAGAGCTCTTAACATTACATAATCTGAAAATGCACAAGATTGAAATCCCTGAGAGAAAGATGAACCAAAACACAGCCTTTACCTACAATTTTGCACAAATAATACACGGAAGCAAGAAACTTACAGAAACTTACATCAAAACATTCTCCTGGCAAGGTTACTGCTTCCCACCAAATGATATGCTTTAATCACAGTATACAACTGCCTTCTGTACTGTCCTCAGGTAAGGATATGAGCAATAACTAAATAAGTCAGATTCCTCTCAGATATGCATTATTCCTGCTTCAGGAACAAGGAAACGGGAGCACAATGGAGTTCAGGTATTTCCCAATAACACTGACCCTAGGGCAACTGCGAATTCCAATGCTGGGTTCCAAGAAGGGAAACTACCTGAATTGCAATAAGATGCGCTACATTTCAAAAATGGGAGTGGTTAGAAGACTGCACAGCAAAGAACCAAGAGAATTTGGCTTAACAATTCCTTTCAGCACGCTTGGAGACAAATCAAAAGGCAGATGCAGTGGTTTCTGAACTATGAAACACACCAAGTACTCATTACAAAGAAACTGGCCAATTCCAAACCTTTGCTTATTTAAATTTACTATGGAAGTCTATAAAACTGCTTTTCCCTGTAGAAGTTTTCCCAGAAATAGGTTTAGGTAAGAGAGCTTTTCTCAGCTGTTCTTTTTGGAATTTTAATTCTTTCTATGGCATTTCCAGGAAAGTGCTTTTTGATGGAAAACACAGCTGAAGCCTAAAAAACCACCTTCAGTCACATTTCAGAAAATAAATTATAATTCCTTAGAAAAAACCCTATGGATCTATACAAAACTAAAAACCAAGAGCATAGTACGATCCTTTAGAAGTTCATTGCTGTCTGCCAGTAGGGTGGGCCAGTATTGCATCAAAGCTTTTAACTAAATATGAACACAGCATTCTCTAAAATTGGTAGATGGTTTAAAATAATGTATTCCTGACGCTTATAAAATTCACCCATAAAAAAAACAGCAGAGAAATACAATTCAAAGACTACAACAAGAAGCCAAAGAACACACAGACAAATAAATTCCAAGTAGAATTTCAGTTGGCATAGGCAAGACAAATGTCCCATGCTACACAGCAGGCAATATTTCATTTTTCTTACCTAAACCGAAAAATTCTCAAATGTTATGTGTACCAACTCTGTTTGGGATCTCCAGGAACAATCAGGGCTTTGAAAACTGACAATTTAAAAGTTTATTATTGCACGTAATACCCGTCCCTTAAGAACTTAAGAGTTTTAAAAACACAAAACACACAAAGAATCGAGAGCCTGAGAAAGCATAAACCCCTTCAACGAAGAAAATTATCACAACCGACAAGTAATTCACATCCAAACATTCTCCATTTGCTAGCACATTATTTCCTCCAGCTTTTGCTTTTCTATACTCTTTATTAGCAAAATTATCACAAAGAGCTGAAACTTTTTATTAATTAGTCTACTACCACTTGCTTCTCTCTTTTACGTCAAAGAGTTCAGATCATTAAAAGGTGCCACTTATACAACGCATATACATAGGTATTGGAAACATTCGAAATTTCATTTCCCACACAGAAGCTCAGATGTCTAATGACATAACAAAGTTCTTTTCCTGGCTCAGATGCTATGTAGTTATGGAATACCTCCTAACATGGAGGTTCACTTTAGCAGCTCTGGGAATTACTATAATTGCAATTTATTATTTCTTATATTAGCTCTGTTCTTCCAACAGTCATCCAAAAAAGATAAAAGGTCCTCAAACCCCATCATTATTTGCCAGTCCCAGTTTGTCCCAGTTTTCAATTTATTCAAGTTCAGATTTCTGGCATTACACGTATTTTCTAGAATATTATTCTGTGTGTGGTAATAGCAGTATAAATGAGGAGTAACGCCAATAAAATTTTAAAAGAAAGAATAAGCACATACAGCAGTAGCCCTGGTTTTTCATACAAAACAGTCTTTACAAGTCAAGTGGGTAAAGCAAGTCCCAGCAGGCCTCAATTACCTTAATTTTTAAAAAATAGTAACACCACCAGTAACAAGGAATAAATGCATTATTTGTTTGAGGTTTGGTTATTTTTTTCTAGTACTCCTCCTTTCACCTCTTTGAGGTACTGTCCATCCCAGTCTAGCTAGGTAATGAAATGATAATTCATTTTCATTCTTCACAGCTAATACTTAAGGAGTGTAAAGTCCCTGCTTGTAGTATTTACCAGTAGATGTAGCCGTGTCTCATTCTTAAACCTGGATATCAATGTGTTTCAACAAAGCAAAAGGACTATTTGATAAATTTATATTAAAAGTTATTAGCTTCTACATAAATAAACTAAACAACATTTTATGATTATTGCATTTGAAATCTTAAAAAAACACCATAATTAAAAAATCAGATAGTATCTACACATTTTAATATTTTTCTAATGCTGCTACTGCAGTCATTCAAGCCTGCGCAGTCTATGAAAACTAGGTCAGGCATGTAATCTCATTCATGTAATTCTAGTTTTGTCTATCCATTCAGTTTTCATTCTTTTGTGGCTTCAACCCAAGGAAACATTATTTCAAGGAACAAATATGAACTGCAGTTTGATTTTTTTCACTCTGTATGACTGGCTTGAGAAGACAACTTAAGCCCAACAGATGCAAGATGAGGTTCATAGTATAGACAGGTTTCTGAATAAGAATAAAAATATACAGTTCTACTTGCTAGAAATATCCTCATTTAAAAAAAAAAAAAAAGGATGCTAAGAAAGGTTACAGTACTCGTCTCAGAGTCATGCAGCTATACTGCAGCAGCAGGGGCAAACTGCCACATCTTCAGCCAGAGCTTTCCACCAGGAGAACTTTTAAATGAGTAATACCTGTCAATTGGTGGTTTAGGATTTCCTTCCTAAGCACTTGAAGGAAATAAAAAATAAAATAAAAATTCAAAAGTTGCTGTGCTATGATGAAAAGTATGGCATCATCTTTTACTGTTAACTTTGCCCATGTTCTTGCCATTATCCTCATTTATGTCAAGTGGCGAAGAAACATCCCTGGGTATGAAATAAACGTAAGCTATTATGTCCCTTTCACTGTAAATGCAACCTAATTAACAGAGCACAGCAGAAATGAAAACTTTTTTTTTTTTCATACTTCAAACATGCAAATTACCACTCAATTCAGAAATGTAACAAACTCTGATATGTCTTGATTAAGAAACATTTAACATGTATTTAAATAAATGATACAACTAAAGACAAACCACACAACATTATATGGATCATCCATCACAAAACAAAAACTCCACTTAGCACTTACTGGCTTTTCAAATTTGGTAGCTTACAAAATACTTTCTGCCATTATTTCTAAACAAAGCTCTCTGAAGGATGGTTGAGTGCTGCTGCCAGACAGGCCAAAAATAAAAACCTACCAAAAAACCCACTCACACCCAACTTCACACACCCAGGTTCCACCATGTGTTCTCACAGACTAATACTTGATTTAGAACACAGTTTGCTTTTGGCAACTGCCCTCCCCAAAAGGATCAATATGGCAAGCATTTTTCTTAATATTTCACAAACAAATTAATGAAAAAGCTTTACATTTTGCATCAGAAGTCTTGAGCAAAGTGGAGAATATTTTAGAAGTGGAATATTATAGAAATCCTTTCATGAGATCAGTGCTAGAGGGCTGAGGAGGATTTTTTTCCCCTGCTTATTTTTCTTCCATAAGCTTGCTCCATTGGAAGAAAAATAAGTTCTTATTTCAGGATTTCTAGCAATCAACATAACACCCTTGAACAAAGCCTTTTTTCATTTTAGAAGTAATTACTAGGAAAGAATGCAACATAATCTTTGCCTTTAACACATTTAAATCCTATCCATTGCACTAGCTTCACTAGAATTTTACTCCATGTGTGTTAATACATCAGCTTATACAAGTCATGACCATGTTTTTTTCACAACAGAACTATGTTTAAGGAGTTTTCCAGTTTGAGAATGGTCACCGTTTATTGATGTATCAGATCAGAAAGACCTTGTTTCCAAGCTCTAGGGCATTTCCCAGCTGTTTCTAGTAGAATGGCCTGAAGACCTTCTCCAGAGGTGGAGTTACTTTATTGCCAGGTAAAACTGACACTGCAGAGACACTGAATCGAACTCACAAGCAGCTCAGAACTAATGCTGGATGAAGTACCCTCAAGTGTTTGACAGCATCATTACTGCTTTGTCCATTCAAAGGAATGAAAAACTACTTGTTTTTTTTTTTCAGCTAGGATTACCTCATCATCAGATAAAATTTGATGATAACAGAACTAAACTTAAGAAAATTTCAAAGATTATAGACTTGTCAGTTACAGAGTTCTACTATTTTATTGCCACAGAATCAATATTAGCTAAAGTTGTTGAAACAATTACCATTAATGATACATATTAAAGCTATGAGGCTGAAATTGGTAATGCCTTAAGTAGCCTAGATTTTTTTTTCAGATATGAAAATAGCTAAGCATATACCTTCTGGGGGAAAAAAATAGTTAAAGCACCTTAGAAAACTGCTAATCATTTATGAGCCTGTTTGGTGGGTGGGGGGTGTTAGTTTGTTTCCATTTTGGTTTTTTAAATTACAGATATTCCACCTCGCTTGGGTGAAAGAGAAAAGACCTTCAGAGAAAAATGATCAAAACCATCCATTGGCTGAAACAATTACTTAGGAAGAGGAAAAGATCACCAATTTATGCTGAGTTGATTTGTCTCAAGTACCTAAAGATTTCATAAAGTCACGAGGCAAAAATAAGACATCATCTACCTATCATGGAAGACTTTCTGACAGTGTGATATGGGGACGTAAGATGAAACAATTCTCTTAGTGATTGAGGAAGAATTAGTCTTTCAACACTAGCCCAACAAATCTGTTAAAAAACAGAATACAGAAATAAACCTTCCTACCACTTTGCAGGATGATAAAGATGAAAAGATTTATTCTAGGCTATGCCCAAAGGAAAAATTCTGCAACACTTAGGCAGAATAAATGTGCACCATAGCAGCTAAACAGCTAGAAATGTAATTGAGCTTTCTGAAATCTTGAAGTAGTATACAAGCTTATGAAGTGATAAATACAACACTGCTGAATTTCTAAGCACAGGCATTAACCCAGAATTACAGGTTAATTTCACATATTAAAAGGCAGAGAAAAAAATATTATTAGCAGCAGTGAAAACATATTCATTTTGAAAAATACAATCACAAATTTTATGGAAGTTAATTTCTGGTCACCTTGCTCTAATACTTCTAACTACAGAATAATTCAAGTACGTGCCACAATAAATAAAATAACAGTGCTTATTCACCAAGCACCATGTGGACCTGCATTGTCCACATAAACAAGGGCGAATGGCAAACAGGAAAACAAGTCAGGAAAGATTTAATTGGCATCCAACTGAGCTCTTGGCTTCTGTGATTCAGATGCTCTAAAAAACGTTTTTTCTTCCATATAAATATTTCAAGGGAGACAGGATCAAAGCCCTTTCCATTTTGCAGGTATCTCACAGCTTTCATCCAATCTAAATATAAAAATAGTTAGAAATTATATTCTGAAATAGCAGCCAGGATAAATCTTCCTTAGAAAAAGGGCTAGGAGTGGAACCATCTAATCCAATTAGAGGCACCTGGTGATATGACTGGCACTCTCCAGAGTGACATCCAAAGCGGCAAACATCCAGCAGAGACAAATTAGGATTCACAAGAGAGAAATGTGAATTTTTAGAGACTCAGATGATGAAGTAATACCTCAAATGGCAAGTACTCAATACTTCAATGTTCTCTCCCTCCCTGCCCCCTCAGCATAACCTCATCTAGGAATTTCATGAAAACAGATTCTTGCAAAACTATTCTTGCACAGGAACAAGAATGGCTGTGAATATTGCCTTTCCACTGCACACCCCATGCAGACATATCCTTACTATGTCCACGTTTTTGTATTCCGCAGTTCATCAGCAACTCCTCTGTTCTATTTCCATGTAATTCTTAGTCACAGATGGATTGCTTCTGTGACAATACCTGTCTGCTAGACAGAAGTAGCTTCACTTGCTTATCAGAGCTCTAGTACAAGATCTTTTTCAGAAAGCTGAGAAGCAATAATAAAGCTGGATAAATCCACAGACTTTCTGATTTAATGTGCATGCATTTTATTTATCCAACTTCAGTTAAAACAGCAAGTTCTCTGCTGAAGCATTAGGACAACTTGGGTTTAGTTGAGCCAACATGATAGAAAATAATAAGATTATAAGCAATTTACTGTGGTCAGGATCACATGTATTTGAGCTATTCCTTGCATTTTTTTTTTTTGTGTTGCTAGCACATGTAGGTCAATACAGAATGCTGGGGAACACTCCTTACTTTGTGATGAGTGAAACAATTCTATGGATATATGAAACCTACTTGCCTATGCCATGGTTGCCTGCAGAATCATAAAAGCCTTACCTGTTTTCTGTTACATTTATAGGGTTTTTACATAGGAATAATTGCATTGATTATGTACAAAGAAAGACGTATTTTGATTTCTTAACTCCCATTAGAATTCACAGGGAACTGAGAACAATTCACTAAATCTCAGGTCAACTAATAGTAGAGATAATTTATTACTACAGAACAGGCAAATTCAGGCATTAAATTCTCAGCATTGGTAGGCTTAACAGGTTTTTATGTCATGTCCTATCAGTGTTAGCATGATAAGCATCATTTACTTACACATATTAGCTCTACCTAATTTTAAAAATAATAATTATACATTGATTTTGAAAATTACTTTTCAAGTCAGTGAGCACAGAGGAAGTGCACAACAGTATAGATTTTATGAGGATTAAAGAAAGCAATGAAAATTATAAACTAGAACGACAAAAACTATCTAGAGAAATGGGATGAGCTCCCTTCAGAGTCTAAATGAAACAATACTTGTAAATAAACACTGTTATAATCATAAGTGCCATTTGCATTGCTACAGCATGTCACTTTGCATATAGAACCAGATTTATTTTATTACATCTCCATGCAGGAATTGAAATGCTATGTAACTTCATAATGGCCAAAGGAGCCATTTATGGCCAGCAGAAGGTTAAAGGGTTCTTCAGCAACAGTCAACATTTTCAGGGAATAACACTTAAGGATTGCTGATGCTTAACACTCCAAATAAACTTAAATAGTAATTTTGACTTGCAGAAGATCAGCTACACGAAGGAAATGGAACCAAGGCTACTCTTAGTGTTAAAAAAACCACTTTCAGTATGCCAAAGTGAAAACCATATGAAAATCATGTTTCAAAAGCTCAGTATATCAAAGATGCTTAGATGAAGAAAGAAGTATTGAGAATTCCTTACAGCAGCAACCTTAAAACCACCAAGTTCAGTTTATCTTGCCCACTCACCAACGTCCCATTAGACAATTTTTATGTGAAAACCATATCTGGTGACTGAGCTCAAAGACAAAACTGCCTTGGAGTTTCGCAATTAAGCTTAAAAAAAAGATGACATAATCTATTATTTTTGCCCAAGCACTCAAGTGTTGCAACAGTGAAGGAGGCTGTGAAACTCTAGCTAGCAGGAAGGACTCTAACCAGCCTGCAATGGAACATAAAGTGCTCCTCACGGAAGAAATTGTAGTGTAAGTAAATTAAAGTGTACATAGATTTTGTATCTCTTGCTTTCTTCTCATGCTGTCCATGGAGTGACTAGATTAGAAACTATGTTCTAAGGAACAGCACAGATAAAGCATGTTTATGCTAAACATACTACTAAATAGGGATGCTATTAGTAAGTTTAATTTGGCTACTGATAAAAATGAGATGGTACCCTCCCTAAAAATCAGCTTTTGCAGCCTTCCTTTCTTCTCTAGTCTCCTAATATCACCACAAATCACAATTCAGTTTAGTACATCAGTACTTTAGGTATCATTACAATTCTTTCCAGTTACTTGCTATCAGTTTTTAAGTAAAGCTGTTTTAGACTCTCATCTTTCTGAAGTTTTTTTAACTTTACATTAGAAAAAAAAAAAAAATCAAAGCACTTCATCAAGCTTTATTTTACTTCATATAGAATATTTAAAAACATAGACATGACTCAATCATTGGTTACCCTTTGTAAAAAAATTGTTATTCTTTTTATATAACACAGTATTTCAAGAAATAAAATCATGAAAATCAGGATACATCTTGAAAATGTGTAGTTGGCACCATATGCTCTAGCATCCTGATCCCAAAAGGAAATCAAAAAATAATTTGGAAGATATAAAATAGCTTATTTTTCATACATGAAGGTTTCACATTCTCTTTAGCAAAAGGGAGTTTATTAAGTACTTTTAAAGGTTAGTAGTACCAAAAAAAAGCAACTGCTTTGCACTTGACTATGTGGTAAACCACAGATTTGCTGAACAAGAAAACACTGATTCTTTGCCCATATTTCAGTTCGCAAATCTGGCCCAGCATGCATGGCCACTGACTTGCTCCTGCACTGACTTTCCTAAAATCATTCTTCACAAAAGTTATCACACTGTCATCATCATAGTACAGAGGCAGGAGGAAAAAAAGAACATCAGAAAAGGAAATTAACTAAGGAAAAAAGCAGAGCAATCAAAATATATTGGCAGTGTCCCCAGAAGGACTGTGGAGAGTGGCTGCATCCTGCTAACACCTGGAAATCCCTGCCCAGGAATGGCCACTGGCAGGCTGCCAGCTGCTGCCAGCCATCAGCACGACCTAACATCACATTCAGTGATGTGATGTTTTCCCAAACCACATAGGGGAGATGCAGAAAATGGTTTGGTATTGGGTCACTGTTAAAATGAGACTTGTCCTCCTGTGGAGCACTTAATTAAAACCATTCGTTAACAGTATAAAACAAACAAAGCCCAACCAAACAAAAAACCCACAAAAATCCGATTATGAAATATAAAAAGCCGCAAGCATAGGCTGTACTTTATTAAAGGCAAGAGATGCTTACTCGTAGTAAAACAAGAATTAGGCCAAGCCTTAGAGTTTTTTTTTCCTTTCTGCAGTATATGGAATTCAAATAACCACAAAATGACATATTGTGTGATCAATATTTATCCCTTCCTGGCAAGGATCTACCTTTCCAAAACTTCTCTGCATTTGAGGATTTCAGAACCACTCATCCTAGTCCTTGATTACAGCATAGTAATTAAAAAATGCAAGAAAAATAAATCTCAATAATGCAATGTTTTCGTTATTTTCAGGTTCATTAGAAAGAAAATCCACTTCCTCTCTCCCTTTTTTTTGAATGAGTTTAGCTATGTCCAGATTCAACCACAGTGAATTGGTGAGTGAACTGGGTTCCTTCCTCAGTTCTGGCTTCTGACAACACAGTAATCACAGCATCCTTACTGCCAGCCACTCAGTATCTTTCAGTCATCAATCTTATCTTTAGCTGCCAGTCAAGGAGAGAATGGGAACATAAAGCATCATGATGTAGTAACCCAGATAAAACTTATCAGTGATTTAAATTGCACCAAGAAAGAGAAAAAAAACCACCCAGGGAGATAAAACTTCTTCAAGAGGCCTATTGGTAGTAACTGACATCATCTTTTAAACTTACCAAAATCATTCTATAAAAACTTCTGAAGGACAGTCTACTGTTAAAAGCAGATTAAGAGCTTCATTCAAGTTTACATTTCCCATCAGAGATATAAAATTCTCCTGTACAAATGCCATTCATGCAGTCTACTGTAGATGCAAATTACCTTTTTCTAAGGAGTTGTTATCAGGTAAATATTTGCAGGAGCAAATTGGAAGCAGTATTTCCATTATCAATTACTTGTCCAAATATCAGATAAATTCTATTTCTGGAGACCATCAGGAAGGCCTCTGCTACAGTGTGACTCTACATTTCTTCACAACTTTTTCTTTACAGAACTGCAAGACCATAGAATTACTCAATTGGGAAGGAGCCACCGACCCATCAAGATTCTCCCAGCGCCAACAAAGAAGCCTGTGACACCACAGAGGTTTAACTGAGGCCTCATGTCCAATACCATATATAACTACTGGACTTTGTCAGCTCTCATGTTTTGCTTTCTACAAGAATAAAATTAAATAACACTAAAAGCTGAAAAAAACAGACTGTGTAATAGGGATACACGATTAGGGAAAAATACTTTCTTCAGAGATATTAAGCAGCAGGGACTATTTCAAACATAATTCTCAAAATAGCAAGTTGGAAAATCAAACAAGCAGGAAATACTGCAATCAAATTTCAGTCAAATAATATTTGGGTCACATAGTTCAAGAAAATTTGGATAAGGAAGTTCACAGAGGAAGTGCTGGTATGACCCAGCAGGTAAATGCTGCTCAGTGCAACCCATCTTCCTCATTCTGGAGTTCCGTTCAGTTTTACCTCTTTGGTCCACAGCCTCAGAGATTTTTAAGCTGAGTCATATAGAATTAAAAGTCCATAAATACAGACTTTATTGTCTGCTTCAGTAATGACACTACTCTGAGTTAAACCAACTGTTCTGAAAATCTAGTTTTCTTCTAGTAAAACAGGTAAATCTTTCATCTTCACCCTTTAAGATCCCTATGCATGCATTGTTAGTGGTTTGGGTTTTTCCTAGTAACAGAACAAGAAAACAGGCTTTCATCCTTCTGTACTAATTTCATTCAATGTTCCACTTAGAGGGAAAAGCTCTGGAGCACAGAGGTCAGGCAGCAAGCTGTTTCAGCACATCTCCACAGAGACTACACAGCACAAGCGTGTTGATAACAATAATACAAAAATACACACCAGAACCCAATTGCTTTCTATCTTTCATTCTTTAGTGTGTGCTCTTATTTTTATATACACCCCTATATTTTCACATCTTCTCAGATGCTGAAATTTCTTTCATAGGCATTCAACAAAAAACACAGCAAGCATATCACTCATACACAAGATGCAAACAGAGCTCTAAAATCTGAATTCTAAGTACCCTGTGGGAAATGTTGCTAGAGCATGAACATTCATTAATTATAAAAACTGATTAAACTTTTCCTTCTTAAAGCCTTAAGGTTATTTTCAGATTCTGCCTTCCCAGAATTGGGTCACCTTCATGCCCTGCTCCCCACCCCCTCCCCCTCAATACATAATTTACTGGCATTAATTACCGTAATTTAAAATAAATTCAAATAAGCAGAGCTTGAGGAAAAGTATTCCAGAATACAAGGACTGCTTTTAGAAACATCAAGGGGATCAGAAGCAACCAGGAAGCAAACTAAACCCTTTCTTCTTATATACCAATCAGAAACCCATATGGACTTTCAGGACAGAAACTACAATGCTGAGTACTATCTATCCTCACTACTTTCTTGACAATTGCTTTACTAATAAACTTTGACAAAGTCTGCCAGCACACAAGGCAATAGTACACCGTGAACAAAAGATACTGTAAAAATCCATTAGAGTTTAGGTATAGTTCTTGAAGTAGAGGGTGAACAGCAGCCCATCCTATGACCTCCCCTAAGATGACCAAGAATTACAAAGGTAAGGCACACGAGGCAGGCCCACCTGAGGAGCAGTAACACATTTGAGGCACAGGGAGACAGTTTATTTTTCTAGCCAAAATTGTGAACAAAAGAGAGAATGATAAAGGAGTAAGAAGCTGAAAATCCACTGCTAAGACTTGAGGTTGGGGGAGGAACAAAAAAAAAAAAAATCTATGCAGCCAACACAGCAACAAGTTCAGAACTTCCACTTGTCTGAGAAGGTAGCTGATGTAGACAGAGCAAGAAAAGGGGAAAAGTGACAGTATTAAGGACTATGGAAAAATGGAGTCAGTTCTGCCAGTGATGAGCAATTAATAGAACAAGGGAGTACAATCATACTAAAACTATTTCCTAATTAAAATAATTATATTAGCTGGCCTTTAAGAAGATTTATTTATAGTAAGTGTGACAAGCTATTAAGGATTCAATTTAGATCAGAAGTCTCGAATTATGTCTTTAGGTATGGGGTGGAAGTGAGCTGCTGTCAAGCACAATAACTCATCTCACAGAGTAATTTGTCTCTGGCAAGGGACATAACTGGAATTATTCTGCTAAGATCAGAGTTCAAATAACTTTTGTGCATGTGGACACACGTAGATTGCGAAGTGTGATTGCTACAGTCAAACTTCTGAAATAGTTGTCAAATGACATCCAATTTATAGGAATTACGCCGTAAGTTTTCTTATACAAATAGTGCTTTTAAAATTCCTATACTTATTGTCTTTTTTTTACACCAATTTTTATCCCATATATACTGAAATCGACAAGGTTCTCGTGGTTGTACATTTTCCTGTATTTAAGTACTGCTGAACACATTTGGAGTCTCTCACCTCAGATCTCTCTATGCAGATCCTATGGGCTGTCAAAATGTCCAGAAACAGTACACTAAGACTGAAAGCTCCACACCAATCTATCTAAAAGGCATGCAATTTTAGAGGTAAGTAAGGAAGGAGGGGGAAAAAAAAAATCATTAAAAAAGTCCTAAAATGTATCTAAGTTCTTAACTTTCATCACCAAATGTATTAGAACCGCTGTCTAGAGTGGCAGATAAACATCAAACAATGGGCATCCCAAAGTCAGACAGTGAAATCAATAGTTTGGACTTGCTCTCTCTAAACACAGATTTTCTGTTAGCACAAAACACTTCTCCTGCCATGCAGATCGCTCATCAGGTTAGTCCTAAAGGATAAATACACTTTGTATTGTACGGAAAAATCTCCTGGAACTAGATCAGAGGAAATGAAGGTACACCAAGAGCTTATTACCAACAACACTCAGTAGAAAAGCTCGTTTATGTCACTCAGAGCTGGTAGCCTATAGACATATAATTCAATTACTGCAACCTATACAGGTAGACTTCTTTTTTAATTAATTACTTAAAGCACACATTAAGAGGTACAGCAATATACTAAACAATAATGTATATTATGAACTCAAGGAGAAGTAATTTCACTGGCATTTTTAAACTCAGCTGTTGTTATCAGTATCTCTTATCCAGCAAAAGCTTTTTCTCATTAGGTTTCCAATGCTTGTCTGCTCCCTAATCCTAAACCCTTGCCTCCAGATACTGAAGGCCATTTGATTCACCTTTCTGATCCCATTTCATTCCACAGGTGCTGCAATTTCCAAGGAGCAGTCATTTCCTCTGTAAGCCCTGATCATCATCCCACGCCAAGTGCTGATACACATTTTTCTTCTACCCCATTGTTATCTACAGTGATTTACTGATGAAATTTATTTTTATTTGGCATATTAGTAATCCAATGATTACTTTAGTATGTCAGGGTTCCCTTTAGCAATGAGGGAAACCCATTTACTGCCATGGATGACAAAACAGTTCTGGTGACAGCAAGACTAAATGAGATAATCTAGAATCCTGAACTTGTTAGTATCACCTGGAGTGCAACATACTGTTTAGTTGGCAATTAATAGACATCATCCTCCAGTTCAAAAAGCCACTAAAAAATCCAAAGTTTGCTTCGCACTTCAGAATGGAAAGACCACATAGAGCTAAAAGAATGTTTTCCTTCCTTTTTATTCATTAGAAGTAGTGAGCATTCAGCAACCCTCATTTTTCTAACAGAAGAACAAACTGGACAGAAATGACAATATCCATAGGGCTACAAAGGTTTTATTTTATGTTTCTTTGCGATCTTCATGAAAAATGAAGCAAAAATAAGAAAATACCCCACATTATTTCAGTTAACTACTAAGTGGATGGAATTCATAGCTAGACAGATCTGACAAATTCACCACTGGATCAGGCAGTAGGAAAACATGCAGCCAAGCCGCTTCAAGGAGCCCAAACTTTCAATTGCCTCTACTACCTGTTCTGAAAACATTACCATCTGAGCATCATTCATTATCTCCTTTTAAAGCAATTGGGTATGTTACCTTAGCTTGACCTCTTAGGCATTCGCTGCCTTCCCCTTCTATGTTGCAGGCAATTTCCATAGCAATAAACCATGTCAGACAAGATGACAGCAGTCCTAGCCCACGTAAGCCAATACCAAAAAGCTGGCACTAACTTTTAGTCTACTTTTATCACATTATCTGCAGAACTGTCATCTAATAAGCCTATGGGTAAACTAGATCTAGCTCTCAGCAGTTTTCAAATGTACCTTAGCCTATGAAAAGTACATACAGAAGAATTGAGAAAATAATTTCTGCTACCAACAGCTGTGGTTCTGACAACTTTAATATGGAACTCAACGAACAGCAACAAGCCATTCCACACCAGTCATTCAAAAACCTATGCCGGGTTATATAGTCTCTGAAAGTATATGTTAGATTAAAATTAATAATGAATTCATTAGATGAAACTTTCGACATATCTATATTTAACTGTTTAAATACATTATAAAGCAATAATCCTTTTAAGCTGGACACATATCCTCAGCTTTATCTTTCCACAGCACATTTACACTTTAAAGGATTCACTGTGCACTTCATACAGCTATTAGTGCACCACTGTCATGAAATTATCTCCAGTTAGCAGTCTGCTACCCTAATATTAAATACACAGCAGTATAC
Organism: Aphelocoma coerulescens; assembly: GCF_041296385.1. NCBI lineage: Eukaryota > Metazoa > Chordata > Aves > Passeriformes > Corvidae > Aphelocoma > Aphelocoma coerulescens. Next base: position 13,753,667 of record NC_091020.1, on the reverse strand, counting down.
AAAACAGTTGCATCAGTTCTGGAATTTTAAAGTATTCAATAATTTAATAGCACATAGTCAAAAATGAAAATATTTTTAAATTGCATATAATAGCCCCTCCCTGAGTAACGTAATTTTTTTTCCATATTGCTTTTCAAATACTACAGTGAAAACAGCAATAGTAACAATGACCTCCACCGACAGATTTCAGCTCTAATTTAAATTTATCTGATCCTAGAAAGGGAGGAAGAATATGCATGTCCTCTATAACTTACATCAGAAAGACAGAGCTCTGCTTTTATTATGACAGTCCAAAAACACTTTATCCTACAGCACTGGAATGAATTCTTAAGTCCCTCCATTTTATTTAATCAAAGCAAAGAATTCATTCTAGATTTGTGTAGTTCATTCATCAGACTGAAGTAAATTTTTGATAAGCCATTGTTAAATTTTTCATAACATAATGATCTGCACTTTAATAGCCCTTTCACTTGCTTCTCCTTTATCTTCCAAATTTCCATGCTATGAGGCACAGTGAAGGGCCTAGAAACTGCAGAAAACAAGTATGACCTTCTTTAAAGTACAGAATATTAGAATAGTCACAAAGCTTCAGAGATTAAGCATGAATACTCACAAAGTAGTAAACTAGCACATATTATATCCTTATTAGAACCAAAACACTGAATCTAGGAAACAAACTTTTGTGAGAGTATATCCAAATGTAATTCTGCAAGTCTATCCCTCAAAACTCCAGATATAAAAAAGTTATTCTCTTACCTAGAATCCCACCAAAGATAGTACCAGAAGATCAAGAGAAATGTCATTTCTACAGACATTTTTGTATGAAACGCTTATTCCATCAAGACTAAGCATTTAGAAAACTATCCTGGCTTTTCTGAACTTTCTTCACAAAACAAGCTTCTACCCTTTGTCTTCTACTGTTTCAGCTGTTCATTCTATGAAAAATCCTCAGTCTTTATTCCCGAGACACCCACGATCACACCAACTGCACTCAAACTCAGAGTTCCTGCCTCCTGTTAGCCCTATCAACCAAATCTCTACTACAAAGCCAGCTCAGCTTTATTACACATAAGTTAATATGGTATGAAAAAACTTAAAGTCAATTGATGGGATGGCAACCAAAAGTAAATAAAAAGCAAATAGTCTCCCAACTCAAATTACTTTTTCTCACATGGGGTATTTGTTGCAGCTACTCCCAAAATAGATGTTTTATTTGGTATAAGGAAGAAGCAGTAGAGATAAGTATCTGATTTTTTCTGATGAGCTTCCAGAACTAGTCTCCACTCAGCTTTTATCTAATTAATTTGCCCAAGTGCTCAAAAAGCACTTTGGGAGGGTTTTTTTAAATTCACATAGTCAGCAGAGATTTACATTTTATTTTCTTTAAGTTCTCCACTGTATTAATGATATATCAAAAGCAACTTTTAAATCCCAGCTCCCACAAAATCTTTCACAGAAAGATTCAGGCTGGCAGGCACCTCAAAACGTAACTTTGTCCAAACTACTGCTCAAAACAGGGAAAATACTGAATTCAAAATTTCAAATTCAGGTTGCTTTGGACTTTGACCAAGCAGGTCTTCAAACATTGCTCTCTGCCCTGAATGGTGCTCCCTCTCTGCTTCTCCAGACATTTTTGTCAGAACATACAGAGGCATATGCAATAGATTTTGACTGCTTTATGAAGTAGGCAAGTTAACACCATTTTTTTCATGCTGACTCAGTTTATCACAGAGCTAATAAAGGGATCCACTTATGTCTCTAGTTCATGCACTTCTGTACTCATCTTAGAAATTAATAGTAAGAGAGATAGTATTTCTCTATATTCAATAATATATTAATTGGCTTATGCTTGAATTTAAAATGCAGTCTTTGTGTAGTCTTCTGAAAAAAACACAAACCCCAGACCCCTAAAATAAAAAACAATACCCAAAAGACAACACTCCCACACCCAACACAATTCCAAATGCAACAAGAGAAGGCAAAGAAAACAAAAGAACCCTCCCACAGTTCAGCTACTCCTGCAAACATCTTGCACCTCTTAAAGAATGAAGGACCTGGTTTTGTCTGAGGCTCAAGAACAGAACCAGAGAAAAAAGTAAAACACATTTCACTTATTTTTTTCAAAAGATCTCCAGCAAAAGAATCTACAATTTGTTATACACAGGGTATTTTCCACTTCAATAGCTAGGTGTACGTATAAACAAGGTCCTTCCTAACACTGCCTGTGTCCATTAAAAGTGTCCAGCAAATCTTTCTCCACACTCCCAAAGCAGGAACTAAAAAACATCCCCAGGTGCAGATGAAGAAGTTAAGGCTTGGAAGAGTGGCTGTACTCTTGATACTCAGACTCAGACTCAGCAGCATTTTCACTGGGACAGTCTGTGGTTTGCATTCCACTGTCAGCTAAGGCTGACACTGTTTGGTACACCCAGGAAAAAAAACAGAAGAGCATAGCAATGGCTCAGATCTACACAGTTTTAATCCCATATAATTCCACAACAGGCCCCATGCCTGTTGGTTCTCATTGGTTGGCCCCAGGCTTCCAAAGGCATGTAGCCAGTAGGAAACATTAGACAAAAGGACTTAGGTGGAATTAGATGGCATTTAGGCTGGGTGAATCTGGGCCACACCATGCTATCCCTTTTCTGAAAGCCCTGCACACTGCCAGAATATGTTGACCAACAAATAAGTAACAGATTACTGGAAAAGAACTACATCCAAGTCATGCATCATACTGTTCTTAGCACGTACAATCGATAAAGATTTTAAGTTCCGTTTCTCCAAAAGCACTGGGTTTATAGAAGTTCATGGCTTCTATAGAAGTGGGATATGACGGAAAAATCCAGTTCATAAATTGGTTTTTTTCTCACTGATTTAGCCTGCATGTAACAACACAAAAAATTGCTGATCTGTGACAGTCCACTTGAGTTTCTGCTCTACTCTTTTGCTTAAATAAGGGATTCAATCTACCTGAACTGTTACTGTTCAAGTACTATAATAAGAAAATAAGGCATCAATCCCACGCCGCTACAACCAAATAATTATCTTTCCCCTATTTAAATCACTTAATTTTAATATACATCTAAATAAATTAGAAGCTATACAAACTGTCAAAAGGAATTTGGTTGAGTTTCATTACAACCCCTACGTAACACTCTCATCTAATTTTGTTTCTCTGCTTTCTAGCCAGGTTAGAACCTGTAGCGAGACACAGAGATACCAATCTTTTTACAGGTATGTCCAGGAATAAACCCCCCCCCAATCATAAAATTAAGTGTTTCATCATATTGAAGATAATCAGAGCTGAAAAAAAGAGTCATAAAGTCTTTTAAAACTCTAACTCAAAACAACTATTTCTCTGGTCATTCATACAGGAAGTATGATAAAACTGTCTTTTAAAAATTTGCTTGAAGAGAAGTGGGAGATCAACAGTAATGCTGTAGTGGTCCCCAGAGTAGGCTGTTCAAGACAACCCACTGTGGTAATGAAGAAAATATGAGAACTTCATCAATACATGTGTATAATTTATAAATAAATATGCATATATCAGGGATGCACGTTCAGAATTTTTTATTGATGGGGTAAACACTAACCTTGCTGATTCTCCAAATTATTTTGGGGCATGTGATTCAGATACTCCTACCCCAGAAACTCAGTGGCAAACGGAGTAAAGTAAGAATCTGCCTTTGCAGTTGATGCTTGCAGACCTTCTAAGCTTTACAGGAAAACACTTCACTAAAAAGGGAGGTAAGTATTCTCAATCAGGTTAAAATGCTTTCCATCACCATGAAGTAGGTAATAATTTAAGCTTCCACACTACCTTTCTTCTTTTAAGGCAACACTTCTATTTGACTTTGCCAAATTTGAAACTCATCTGGCTTCACTGCATTCAATTATTAATGCATTTTGGTCTTCTGTTTTGGTGGATTTCCTGCTAAGTCAAATCAGGTATTTGAGAAACACATCAAAAATCTCAAACTTTTCCTAGGTGTACTGAAATGAGATCTCTATAAAACTGTACATTATTATAATAATTGAGTTGGAAGCTTCCATCATGTATATTGATATTCTTAACATTTTAAGTTAATTCACTGAAGTGCAAGTGCATTCACTTTACTAAAATGACCAAATCTGAACAAGTGATACAAGGAGTGACTTTTAAATTGAAGTCTGTGCAATAAGACAGATGACCACTGATGGCAAAAAGACCTGGAAAGGCCTAGAAGAGAGACTACTGAGAAACATAAATTCTTATTTTTGGAAGACCTCTATCACACTCCGCAGTATTGTTGCTGGATTTTCGTACAGCATTTTATAACAACTGAACTACAGGAAAAGGGCTTGGAATGATAAAACTTAAGCCATATCACAGACAGATGAAATATTTTTGTGACAAGTTTATTGGGTTACTTGCAGAGAAAGTATTGGCACCCTTGGTTAACCTACTGCAACTCTGTTTGGGATTAGATTTATAACAGAGCATGTATTAATGGTCACTGACACCATCATGTCTATACCATGTTGCGCTTTTGCAGAGATTTGTTTTCAAGGCAGAGAGAAGTTACCTATCATTCTCCCCATGCAGACTGTCCAATTTAAAAGTGGAGGACAGAAATTCCTTTGAAGGACACTGAAACAATACTAAAATCAAAACATATGGCTTTGGATAGACAGCACAACTCTAAGAAATTTTCCATAAATTACGTGTCTTTAATCCACAGACAGAAACATCAAAGCAGCATTAGGGATATTGAATAAACCTCCTAACTAGTCTATACATATCAATACCATACTTAAACCTTTAGTTTCTATAGATGCAAAGAGTAATTTTACTTCTTGAGATAAAAAAAATTCAGAAAGAGGGAATCTTAATGTATGGCAAAACTCCATAACCCCAACACTAATGCTCAGGTCTTAAAACTAGAGCATACTGAGATATAGTGCATTAAAAAACAGGAAACCCAACTGGAGTCAATATGTATTTTGAGGATCTCAGCTGATCTCACCTACTCCTTATTTCTCTAAAATAGCTCTAGTTTTACAAGTTAAGAATTATAACCTCACCTCTGACCAAACTCCCTGTACAGTGGAAAAGATGAAGTTTACAAAACTGATAAAATTCTGAATGTGCGTCCCTGACATAATAACAACATAAATATGCATATTTATTTATAAATTATATACATGTATTGCAAATAAAGGAACACAGGCCATACACAAGAAACCTCATAAAAAGACTGGGGGTTTAAAAAACGGTTAGAATTAAAAATTAAGGGAAAGGGGATAGGGCAACTTCTGTATTTAACAGGTTTTAAGGTTTGAACATGGTTTTTCTTTATCTTCCTGAACGCAAGAGTCATTTGAAGGGGACACACTATAAACAGACAGAGACTTTAACCTTTCGGTCATCTGTGTTAATGACTAGCTTGAGCTATTTAGTAGCCTGAGATAGTAAATCTCTACAGCTAATCACTCCAGGCCACAGAGAACAATAGGAACTTTTGCTGCAAACCTCTGTGAAAAGGCCAAGAACCAGAGGAATGAGGAAATGTAACAATCTTCACAAAGCCTCAGGAGGTATCTTTACAGTACAGCTTCTTGTTCTCACAAAGGAAAAGTTATGCTGCATTTTCCTTTGCAATTATACATTTTGTACCAGAAGCCACTCCTGCTAATGCCAAGTCAGACACATTTCACAGCAAACAGATCATTTCAACAAGAACAGCATATCTGAAGACTGAAGTGCAAGGCCTGATGCATAGCTCTGGCTTCCTGTTAAGGAGGCTTGTTGATCTTACCTTGCCCATTCTGCCACCTAATTACATCTCATGACAGCAGCAAGCAATTTTCTAAGTCCCATATTCACACCCCATTAGTCTCCATAGCAAATGACTGGTAGACAACATTCATAAGATACCAGCACCATAAATCTTACTCTCAAATACTTTCAAATGAAAGTGAAATTTTGCTATCATTTGGAGCACTATTTAACAACTTTTTCTTTGGATGTGATAACAAGCAGACACAATCCATTAGGTGTAACTGGCCTTTGCTAACACTGTTTAATTTTCCAGAGACAATGCAGGACGCTGAGCAAGGCAGGCTGTGTGCTTTGCACTTAGCAAGAAATGGATACTATCAATCAACAGCGGCCACATCTTTCTTTTTAATCACTCCAAGTAGCTGGGATGTCAGGAATGACACAAAATGAAAGGGTTAAAGAGGTGGGAGAGGGATCACAGTATCACACTGTTGAAAACTTCAGCTTTTTGTTTCGGCAAAAGACTGATCCTCAACCCTCACATGGATAATGTAAAAGGATCTGTTGCCAGAGTACACAGTGCATCAATAGTGACCACCACATGACTTTTTTGACTTTTCTAACTAGTAAAGGAAACAGTCAGACTGAACTTCCATCCTTTTGCATTTGCCTCATTAGATCAATGGTCTCCTTAATGGGTATATAAAAAAAATACCCCCAACCAAATTAAATTTCAGATTCTAATGAAGTATTTAAAAATGACCATGACCTGAGTCTTAGCACACTGGAAAAGCATCACCTACAAGCAGAAATATAGGAAGATTGTATTTTCCAGTTAGCACCTTAGCACATTAATCCTCTGTTACTGAGACATGGGATATTCTCACACTCACAATACCTGTAGCATTTACACTAAATCTATCTACATTTAAAAACAGCAGATGCAAAATACATTTTTCTACCTCTGCTTCTCAATGAAATTCATACAGTATGCATTCTAAACATGTTTCAAATGTATGTACAGACAACACCAAGATGAGAGCTGTCTCAGTCCTAGAGAATTAGCTACAGACTGAATAAACAGGTCACCGTATTGTCTCAAAATACAGTTTAACCTCTCTTACCCTAGGCATATAGGAAACACTTGAAAAAAGTCACTAATGTAAATACAGCTATGCTACATCTTTAGTTACATCAGGAACTGCAGCTTGTGCGAGTCCTGCAATAAACTGATGCCGAACCTTACCAAGTTGTTGGTTTTGTTTTGTTTTTTTCCCCTCATGGAAGGTTGTTCAAATGCAGGAAAATTACCTTGCTTTACTATTTCTAAAGTATGGGGTTCTTCTATTGGCATTTTTAAGCAAAATTGCATTGAATAGAAAAGCATGCTATAACTAAACATCATTCAAATTCTCAATATTGGATTTTTCAGCCAGACTTTGGTTCTGTTATTACACAAAACAACGTTGCCTCCTATTAAACAATCAAGTTCACCAAGATTGGCAGAAACACAATAATCACAAAAATATGACAGTAGCACATAAGAAATATTTCAAGTAGCGTTTAAAACCTTGGCACGCATTGAAAAAAATTGTGCGTGGTGGCACACTAAAACATGATTAAAAGATATTGCAGGGCTATGGTTCTGTGCCGACACCTCAATATAACTCTAAAAACACACCCCCAGGCTTAAAGGTACTGGTTTTGGCTGAAACAGTTATAGGTTAACACCCAGCAAATTTAGGCAGCCAAGTAGAAATTATTCCAGAAGTTAATATAAATCAGTAATTAAGTGACATTTTTCAGAAATATAATTTTAGTTCTCATTTCCTTTTTTTCTAAATACTTTCTGGGTTGTTATTTTGAGATGGCTATTAACCGCTAGGTTATTTTTAATGCCCTGCATGTGACAGATGTCTCTGTAAGAAAAGGCAGCTGAAGGACAACAAACTCCTTCTCCAGGATGGGTTTTATGTCCAGTGCTATTGTAAGGATCAACCTCAAATATCCTCTAATAAACTCAGAAGTCACAATGACAACTTGCATATAAAGAATTATTTAAGACTACTGCTCTTTTTCTTTCTAAAGGAAGCCTATATTTGCAGGACATTTAGCCAAAGAGAAGGAAACACATCTGACAGGTTGGAAATGCACTAGCAGTGGAATCTGATTTGAGACAGGGAGAGTAAGGGAACTGGAGTTAAAGGGTATCCTACAGAGAAATCTTTAATTGCTTTTGGTTCTAGTGTCATTAAAATGACAAAAGGGACCACCATACAGGCTCTCAATTCAGCAGTTTCCTGAGCAGGTTGCCAGATACCAAGTAATTGCTATGGAGAAAGTGAGGAAAAGGGAGAAGAGAGCAAAACAGGTACAAGAAAATTCTCTGTAGTAGAAGATACCCTTAAAAGAGTAGTAAATATGTTATTCATTAGTCTGAGCCATTGTAAGAATTAAAAATTCTTCAATAATACAGTATCAAACTGAGCCTGCAAGATGTACACATTTCTGAAGATACCAGATAAATTTAGCACTGAAACAATGCAATCAGACAGGAACACAGAAGCCCATCTCTTTGATCCAGAAAAAATAGAAAAAAACTTCAGACTACTCTAGATTAAATAATAGGTTCTTTACTGAAATGCTTAAAAGAGAAGTAACAGGCAGCCTTGCTGGGTTTAGACAGAAGATCCCTTTCTCTGAGTCAACATTTGGGCCTGGCATGAACTTGAGTTTGAAATCTTCCATTACATACTAAGGAGTACATCTGCACAAAGTCCATCCTTCTCTGAAAAGACTCCTCCCTGCACTGACACCACTACACTGTTACTGCAGTCTAAGTCACATTTGGGTCACAATGAAAGGATAGCTAAGATGTGATGAAAAACACAGGCCATCATGACTTTTTTTCAAGTAGGTTACATCAGTCCTTCTGGATGTTACTGAGGCAGAATGTACAACAACAGGTGCCAGAGAAATCCATCTGTACTCCTTGGAAGTGCCAAAACACACAGAACTGGAAAACGTTGCTGCAGACACTCTCAGGTCCAAAATTAACACAAAAGATGAAGCAAACCACCAGTCAATGAGTCTAGTAATTTATGGCAGCAGTTCTGTTCTTGTCCCAATTAGAAATAAAAGGTAAAGGTTTCTAATGCCACTGTTTAGTTGCCTGGTATTCATTTTTAGACCAATATTTAAAATATACAAGGTATTATTACAGCTGCTTTTCCTATCAATATTGCACAGAAAGTCACCCTAGAGACAAAAAGGACAAAAGTTCCCCATTTCTCTTGGATCCAAATATACTAAAGAGATCAGAAGCTTACTATCAACATAAACATAGATTTGTAAGTACTTGCTTAGAAATCGGTCCTGCTTTCAATTCTGATCAGACATAACTCATTCAATGCCAGTTTCCTGTATATCACTTTGATTTATTTGACTGACATGAAACAGACTTAAAAATCGGGATATTTATATATCTGGAACCTAAAAGATCAGAAACCTTACCACTACCCATAACAAGGATAATGGAAGGAGGAGCTTACTGAGCCTTCAAGTTAGATTTGCTGTCAGCCTGCTAAACAGACTAGAAATTATTAGAAATTTAAGCCCTTATTTAGAGTTTAGTGACTTCCCAGGGCTTAAGAGCCCTAAGTTTTTGCAACTGTGTATAGCATTGTAAAAAAGCAGTTTTGTCTTGATTAACATGAAAAACTTGAAGGTGGCAGCCTGTATATATTTCATCAACACACCACAATCAATCGTGCATGAACCCTAAGGTATAACAAAACAGTAAAATTGAAGGCTTGGCAATGTTGACTAGCATTCAAGAAAAAATTAGAATTATATTTTTGTCTCAAGCAAGCTACCTTACTTTTTCAGCACTTAAAGACTTCTTCTATTGCTTTCTAGTGATAATGCAGTTATGAATTCTATGTACAATTCACCTTATTTTTGGAATCTTTAATTAGACTGGCAGACACAGGTGGAAGAACACAACTTAAATCCTAATGACTCTTTAGGTCAGTTTAGGCTCTGTTAAAGACAGATTTATAAGAAGGTATGAAAATCCTTTTATTCATGGAGAATAAAATATAAATACTTTTCTACATCATTTTCTCATTTGAAGTGAAAAAGACAAATAAATATATGACTACACATCAAAAGTCTTGAATTTCACTTCAGTCTGACATGATGTCCTTTAGTAAATTTCTAAATCTTTGTAGTCAAGACATTTGCTTACTTGTTAATTTTATAAGATTTTTTTTTTAAACAGATTAACCTGGTTGTACTAGAAGACAATAAATCATTGGTGAGCAAGCAAAAATATCCCATTTATACAATGCTTTGAAGACAGAAATGACTAGATAATGTGTCCTCAAATGACACAACAGGGAAATAGCTTACTTTGTAAGGATATTCATTCACATGATGTAAAACCCACAGAGTCACAATGCACAATGAGTTTTTTGTTTTGGAATAGCCTCAGGGATGTGACAAGCAAATTAAAGCTGTTTCTACTTTGCTCCCTCACATACCTTTGCTTTCTTCCTCCTCGTGCAAGACTATGAAATTAACTGCTGCCACAATTTTGACCTAGTAGATTTTCTATCTTTAGTTCAGCAGGACCTAAATATTATCTCCATATCTCAGAACACTATAAATAATTCCTGCTATTCCTTACCTGCCATTAAAAACTATAGAAGACTCTCAGAAGTTTTGTACAGCCCTAGCTGGAAAGTCATTTCTAACTCTGCTGAGATTCAGCTTCACAGTAATAACTGTTCACAGAGCAAAGTTTAGGACAATCTGAAGTTCTAAATGATCTTCTGTAGCAGAGCTTCTCCCTGTCCCCTAAAATCTCAATTGATTTCAACTTTTTCTGTAATTTCAGCAGCACCTTAGGCTCTTCCTTATTTCTGTCCTTTCCACTTAATTCAGTTCTCAGTGAAAAATTTCACTTGTTTAACAACTTCAAAATATGAAAAATTCAAATCTATCATTATTCTCCAAGACCTGAAGCTAAAATTTCCCTCAATTTAACTTGCCTTTTTTAGCATAGAAACAAGACAGAGTACATTCAATAACATATCAAGCAACTACAAAATACTATTATTCCTGTGTATGTACCTGATTTCCTTCACAGAAATACCATTACAATAATTGTTTTATTTTTAAAACCAGCTTTGTGCAAGAAAAGACTGCCTTAAAATGCCTTAAGCATTTTCTTCAAAATAAATTAAATGAAGTACTTACTGGCTAAAATGAGGGAATTCAGTATATTTTTCCAGGAGATCTGAAGTTAGCAACAAAATACAGACCAATTAAATATAGGACCATGGTATATGCACTTCAAGGAAAGGATACTACACTGAAAAAGCCCACAAGGGTTTTGCCTTAGTATATCTATCCATTATCACACATCCTTGTTTCTCACTTCAGAACTGTGATCTTGGTTTTGGGGTCAGGGGAGCATTTTATTTAATGGGACAAGGGAAGTAAGGGAAATGCAAAATTATCTAAGGCGTTAAAGCAGCTTAAAAGCATCTAATGCCATAAGCTGCTTTCAATGCCTTTGATCTGTTTAAAGGAGGAGGGGGACCAAAAAACCCACAAGCAAAAAGTATTTCTGAAAGAAAACAAGAAACCTTGGTGAAATAGTGGTTCAGGAGGCATACTGATATAAACTTTCAAGGAGGACATTTGTAATATTTGGGGGCAAATATATGAAAACTCGAGATTAGCTTCCAGGAAGGTACAGTGGTGGAGCTGACATTAACAAGTGCATAATTTAATCTTGGTGATGAATGGTTACAACTCTGGACTAGCTTTGGACAGCTGTTTCTAACAGAGTAGCTGGAAAGGGAGAGGTGAGGGGAAGCAGAAGAGACAACCAAACACAGTAACAGAATGTCTGCAAGCACAAGCACATACAGCGAGGCAAACACCAGAACAAGTCTGCCCCATGGACCTTCCAGGGCAAGACCTTTCCACACTGACATAAAGTGGTCTTTTATCATTATGTTACTGAGCTTCCACATCTGGTGTCAAGCACAGGCAGAGCTGTCCTTGGAAAGGCACTTCCTTGAATTATCACACATATTTTAACTACCACCACTAACATTCTCAGTTGTGGTTTTATCTCATGCCTAGATATACCTTGTTAATCTTGGCAAAAAATGACAGACAATATTAATAGCTCGAAGAGGTGGTGTATTATTAGGAATAAATGCATCTTGTAGTTAAAATTTTCTAAGCAATAAAAATACTCTAGCCTTAGTAATTTACTGGAGAGCAGCTAGCATTGCACAGGCTGCATGTTAGAACTGCACTGATAGCCTGTATTTTATTTCTCCCCCCTTAGGAAAACACTGGAAATTAATATTGCCCAAATACTGTTAAGGTTTTACAAAACAGGTCTTTCTTTGGTCCTTGGAAAAAGCAACAACAACCCCTATTCTTTTTAAATACCATTTTTAATTATTTTACAGGTAGATTCTGTTGCATTGGTAGACCTGAGCAGAGCCTCATTACTAAAGAATATTACTCTCTATTCCATGCCAGCCATCATTCAAAACCTACATACGCAAGATGAATGCTGGGAATTTTCTTTTAGGAATCTAAACTGAAGGGCCTTTGACAGCTTTTGAAATCAGGCCTTTAACTGCTCTCAGATATCTGTTTACTACTCATCACCTACCTTGCATTACTGACAAGGTTCTGGGGCTGAAGCATCCCAGTTCTCTGTACTTTATAGAGATGTATCAAATAAACCACATGATGTGTCAGGTATGGAATTTGAAGCAACCAGTACTTCTGGTGCTTGTAATTGAATAACTGATGGACATTAACTTGTGTAAGCACTTAGAAATTACCCAGCACAGGGGACAAAAGAGCTTGAAACACCAGGGGAACCAAGACAACTGTTCAGGTTGTGTTGTATCCTTAAATCGCTTGAAATCCACGTTAAGCCAGAACTAGAGAAGACATTTTGAGGACTCTCCACAAGATTAGAAGCAATGTGGTTGACTGAAGTGGATAAAACTCTCCCTTATTCTCAGTGCACTCTTACCTTACAATCACTAAGAGAATATGTCATGGTATTTTTCCAAAGGACTGCAGGGCTGAAATCCACACTTCCACAGTTCCAACTCTGCTCACGAGGATTTGCTTACTTATTGGTTCCATGACCATGTAAAAGGCAAATGACCTATACCAGGCTAGATATAAGACCATGGCAACTGTATATTGCTCAACACACAGCTCAGCTGCAGGAGACATTCACCTTTCAGAACAAAACTTAAAAATATGTTCAAGTCTCCCAGTCCAACCAAAAAAAATAGCACTTAGGTGTTTTTCTGTATCACTGCTACAGTTCATCTGAACAGTCAAAATGGTACTGGACAATTCCCATCAGGAGGCAGCTTCAAAGAGATGCAGGGCTGATGAGTCTAGTCACCAACCAAAATCTATTCTGCTCTAACACAGTCTCACAACACAACAATTCAGTTGAAACTTTGGGAAATTTTAGCACAATTAGCTCAGAAAGAGATCGTTTTATTTGCTTTTTTAAAACACTGCCCAATTTTTAAATCATACTGGAATGTTTTCCTAGATAAGTAAATCATCTTCTTTTGCCTGTTACTTTTGCAGTTATTGCATACTGCTCACTGACTATCTCTTCAGTGACCTTTTTCATTTTTAAAATTTTCAGAATCAAAGTACTTCAGGATTATGTCAAAGTCAAGCCAGTGAAATGTGAAGTTATTTTTATGCTTGTATTGAGTTGGTCATTACTATCTGACATTCAGAGAACAATTAAGGACACACAGCCAAGGTAATTTTTCCTAATTAGAACAGTATCTGTACAGTCTGAGATGACTTCTTCCAAGCTTGAAACTGAAATCTGCTTCCTCAATGAAAAAAGTTGTTTCCTCTACCTGAAACTGACAGACAAAATATATTATTTTGCTAGACTGCTAGAACTTAATGCATTTATATTTATAAAAACAGCATGAAAGCATTTTCAAAGTGAAAAGGAGAAGTGGAAAGGTATTTTGTTGACTCAAAAAAAAAAAAGCTTGAAAAGAAGAGTATGCATAAATTAGACAAGGTCAGTGCTGGGAGACTTGGTTTTTACTTCTCTGGACAGCAATATTTACCTACCAAAACAATCAGAGGTGAAATCATTATGTAAAATTACTACTATGAAGAATCATCATTATTGCCATAATAAACATTTTCTTTAAAAGGGTAGTTCCAATTCAAATAAATCATTTCAGATCATCTTTGAATTAAGGAACATGGAAAAATATCTGGTTTTAAGGCCACAGAAATGCTTGTTGAAATTCATGTCAGCAGCACAACTTACAGGTCTAAAGGCAGAAAAGTAAACAAATTCTACCCTCTAAAAACAGCATCTGCATCAAAAACGTGTGGTTTTATTTTTTCAGGCAAAGATTATGTGGAAAGAAGAACATCCCCATCTTATTTGCTCACTTCCGATTTCAAATGCCATTAAAATGCCACAGTTTCTAAGCTGTACTTAGAAACACTTCCAGGAATGCTTCGTTTTTCACCATCTGATGCCGCCCACTGATAAGCACAGTGACATGTAAATCAATAGGCAATGCTCACTGAAGTAGTGAGGGTTCAGATGCACTTTACAGTGGATAAATTGTGCCCTAGTTAAGAAAAACCCTACCCTTACCCCATCCTCACTGCAACTAGTCAAGAATTTCTACCAAAATACAAATACATTAACCATTCCTGGAACTATTATTTGTTGCAAGGGCTCAGCCCACACCAGTGCTGAAGGCTCACACCACCAGCCATTCTGGATGCCACCTTCCCATGCAGTAATGATTTCTGGTTTGTGTGGCATGACGTCACCACCCTTTGAAAAACTCTGCTTCAGAAGACCAGAGAAATATTTCAGAAAATGGCTGTAATAACAACACAAAATTATTACAGAATCTATTTCTGAAAAGAAAAAAATTCTAGAGCTTTTAGCTTCATGCTTTTCCCCCCACTCTGTACTGCTCAATCATTAGCATATTCATATTTTCTGGATCGTGCTATCAAAATCTACATAACAGAGATGAACTCCCTCACACAGCAAATACGTGTGAACATCTCTTAGCAACGACCGGTCATGAGCCAGCAAGGAAACTTAACAGTGATCCCACTTAAAACATCCTACTTATGCATACCAAATGATAATACCATCAGTAAAAATCCAAACTGTTCACTAAAGCAGCATTCTCCTGAATGCTTGAAATTAAATCTTCCCCACAGAAGCTAGACACCAGAAGGAGCTGTGCTTCGTCCTTGACAGCCATTCCAAGAACACTTGCAAGGGAACAGTAATGTGTGCTGCTGTCCCCAACTGCTTCAGTTCCAAAATTCACATTCAGGCACTGCTTAAAATTCACTATGCACAGAATGTGCCTACATTACCATCACCAGAGAAATAATGGAAGAGAAAGAGGGAAAATATTAGCAGTTTTCTGTGTTACTCAACCATGTGGAAAAGCAATTTTGCCAGTCTAATACAGGTACCAACCAATGCAGCAACAAAAATCAAAGTTACCAACTGGTCTCTGAGAGGTCTGAAAAATATGAGCAAGCTTGATGTCAGCTGCCTCTTAATTGCACATGTAATAGCAAGGGTAACTATCACAATGAAGTAGAGGGTTTTGTTAGTCAGGCCAGCTACATCTACTCCTCCAACTGAATGGAGGGTGCCATTAAGTTAAATTAAAAATCTGATCTCCCAGTAAGCATAGTCTCTTCTCTTTTCTGCCCAATAAGGCCCTTAGGGGTAATCAGAACAATACTTATAGGTCTAACTCCTCTCCTTTGCCATCATATTGTTCATTGCTTCGAGGAAGGTGAACCTTTAAAAAGTCAAGTCACATTTATATGCCTACAGATGAACTGGGTGAGTTGTTTCACACACACACACACACACTTTGTTTCCTGGTATTTATACTGGCCAGAAGGCTCAGCTCCTCATGGTGCTGAGAGTTACACAGCAGGTAAAAAAACCTCCAATGCTTTTTCATTTTACTATGTGCTTAGAATATGCTTAACTTTATGTAGCATACTTTTCACAGGGCTGCTGTACATTAGGTAACAGGCAATTAAGTATTCACAAATCTATATGGGGTAGATGAGAACACTGCCATTAAGCATAACTCAAGAAGCGATGAGTGAACTAGTTCAGAAAGATGGATAGAAATAAAGCCTGACCTGACTCTCTGTGGAATACACAGACCACACTAAGAGAAGAGGGACCACAATAAACTTCACAGGAGTGAACTTCGCCCAAACAAGGTAATAAAAAAGACAAAAGCCAAAGGTGCTGTGTTGAGGAAGTGAAATGTAATGGAAAAAAACATCAACAAGACAAGAAATGCCTTCATTAAATTCAGTCCATTTTCCTGAAATAATTCTTTAAGGAAGGCAGTGAGTTTCAATTGATTGGAATGCACCAAAGAGGGACACTAACTGCTTGTTACCAACCTAACTACTTCTTAGTAAAAAAAACTGAAAAATACTTTTAAAGTAGTCTTTAAACAGAACTTTCATCTCAAAGAAATGGATCTACACATTCTTGGAAAAAATGTGTGATACAGTTTTTAGGAAAATGCACTAAATACTTTTTTTAACGCAGCAGTTAGCGCTTACATTAAGCAGAAAAACTAAACCTGTCTCAGCTCATTACATTTTCTATAACATCTAACATCTTCTGTAGTATTCCTCTTTCCTTATGCTTTTGTCAACTTCTGGTTGACCTTAAGTCAAAAACAGATATGCATTTTTCATCTTGAATCCTTCAATACACACAGACTTGTTTGAATTACAATAGTTTCACTGAAAATTATGTTGCCATTCAGCTAGCTGTGACAGAAATAACTGTCTGAATATGATCTAGGGGAAGCAGCCCTCCACTAAAGTTAAGACCATTATCTCTGCTAGATACTTTATTCAAAACCATCCAGCTTCAGTGTGGGTTGTATAGCTTCATCACTTTTTTGTACTAGCATATCTCATATTGAGTAAAAACGAAATTGTTCTTAAATACTCAACACAAAATGATCAAAATGTTTCATGGCTTATCAGTTCAAACCTTTCATATTCATTTTCAGCATATACCCTGTAGAAGTCTCTGAAATTGCAAATACTAGTTTTAAAAATATTACTTGGTAGGTTTTGATAGCTGTTATCAGGCATTAAAGTATTCAACAGAGAAGTTATAAGCCATTCTCCTTCATATATTGTACCACTTGTACATTACTCATACCTCAGGACCACAGACTCCTTAGTTGCTTTCCCACCAATGGCTTAAGCAAAGTATTTGTTCGTTGGAGAGCTGAACAGGATAGTTATTGTCCAGCTGGGAGTCTGTGAAGCCATATGTCAATAACTTGGGAGTAGTTTCAATCAAACGCTCTAAGTAATAAACTTAGAATTAATGCAGTCTCTGTGAGTAACTCAAGATAGTACAACAACTGTATGCTGAATAGCAAGAAAGTACGATTTATAGCTACATAAAAAAAATACTTCAACCACCTTGACCATCTTTTAAAATAATTTTTAAAGAAAAAGAAAATAAAACATGTTTCTGATCTAAGATTTACTACACAAAATAGCATTTTGCTGTCATTCTACCAGTTTCCAAGAACCCTAACAGACAATTATGAAAACAGCCTTGAGATGAAACACAGCATGAGGCTGCACTTTACTGCATTCCCAATTTCAGGTTCCTACACCTTGCACGGAACTTTGCAAATAAATTCATTAGAGCAGATTTATGCTTTTAACTTTTAGCATGTCTAAGATCAAGGAGTGGTTTAAGTGAAGTAAGCATACAAAGCATACTACCAGTGCTTCCCAGGGATAATTAAACAGTGGAAGCAGAGTGCTGGGCAACACCTTGGGGCATCAACAACCCAAACAGCATTTTAAGAATTCAGAAGGGATACACGTCCTGCCTAACTGCAAGAGCAAGTCAGAGGTTGTATCACTGGGTGATGGCTTCTGGGATGAGACTGACAAGGTCTAAGCAGTGCAGAGCATTCATAGTTCCAAACATCTCCCAGATCATCCCACAGGCAAATGGGGACGCTTGTTGAGAGAGAAGTCAGTACTGAATATACAAGGGTAACGAGTACCCCTCAAAATTAAGCTGTCAAAATAAAATTAACAAAACTGACAGAATGGCAGTAGGAATACTCCATCTATACTGCATCTTATGATTCATTTCACGTCCACGTGATATGGAAAAAGCAAACATGTGTCTTTTCTGAATTATGATGGCCCATTTTTGTGGGACAAAGCTACATTATTAGCAATCCCCTGAAAAGAGGAATTTGCTTGTAAGTCTGAAAGAAGACTTATTAAGAGTGAATCACTTATCTGCTGATCAGGTATTTTGGCAACCACTGTAAACTAGAGATGGTAAATGACACTACAGACACAGGCTGGCCACCACCAGTACAGAGTTCTGTAAGATTTCAAAGAATGTCTCACTAAAGTCCGTCTTAAAAAGCACGATATGTTCATAAATTGGAAGAGAAAGTATACAGAAAGGAACTGGGTTAAATCCAGATGGATACTTTCAG
Organism: Aphelocoma coerulescens; assembly: GCF_041296385.1. NCBI lineage: Eukaryota > Metazoa > Chordata > Aves > Passeriformes > Corvidae > Aphelocoma > Aphelocoma coerulescens. The sequence continues at coordinate 13,735,271 of NC_091020.1, read as the reverse complement.
AGAAAAATCCCTTACCCACAGTCTAAAGTAATAAAATTCTGCAATTAATTTATTCTGTTCTAAACAATTAAAAACATTAAAGATGCATAATTAATAGATTGCAGTCAGAGAATAAGGCAGAAGCCCCTCTCAGCCGAAACAAGTAATTATGCATGCCATTTGTTGTTATGCAGCTGAACTGACTCAAAGTTCTGCATTAGCCCTCATATTGCAGCCCCTTTTACAGAGAATTGCCAGCTTGAGTCTACTCCCACAGTGCAATGAGCACGCCATGAAGTGGCTGTGAATCACAGATGGTGCCAGCAGAGATCTCTCCATTCTCATCTTTAGTCATTCTGCAGGCAGGGAAATGCACTGGCTGCAGAGCCCCCATCTCCTGCAGCTCCAGCAGCAGCTCAACCCCGCTTTGCCATAGACAATCAGCTCACCTGCCACTGCCTGGCTCTTCGGCCTGGAGACGTGTTCTGTGTTCGCTGCACACTAAATCCCTTGTGCACTGCTGACACTGCAGCACTTCAAAAAACCTACAGATTAAGCCACTTATCCCCTGCCTTGGTCTGCAAGGCAGTTCTCACTCACAGGTGAACTCCCTGCAGACATCAAGGGCACAGTGTGAATTAATAACGTGCCACGCCTGGTAACACTTCAGGTTTTCTACCTTGTAACTACTTCTGCACGTGGTATGGTTATGGAACATGGAAATAACTATATAAAAAATAGAATCAGAAGTTTCAACTTTCTAAAAGCAGCAGGATGAAATATTTCAGCATACCTAACATTCAACATTTTAAAGTAGCCATTTGACAATATGGAAGCATAAAGTATTTGATGCCATTAACACATGGTTCCATCTGCTGTAAAACTTAAACTCCCAAAAGTCTGATTTTGTCTCTATATTATGCTGAAGAAACAAAATTTTTTGGTGTCTTGGCAAGCAGCATTATAGGAAACATCCTGTTCTTCCTTCCTTTTCATGATTACCTCCCTACACGCCCAAAGGAAGTCAGAAGCACTAGCCTAGCCAACCAGAAATATCAAGTATCTTTACCAGAAATCAGGACAAATATTCTCATGGCACAGAGTAGTGCAAAGCACTGGGTTAATATAAAGGCTGAACAGGGGAGAAACAAGAAAAAACCCTCCAAAGTACTTCACTAGCATAGTGTTAGTGAGCGCTGAGACAACAGCAATATCTGTGTGACAGACCTCTGGCCACTAAAATCAACACTGATCGCAATGTGAAAAAGCAGAGTCCCTAAGATAACCTGCCAGGGAAGGATCTGTTGTGAAGCAACAAAGGAACTTGGGCAGCACAGGCAGTGGTGAGTACAGAACACAGCTGTGCAGTACAACTGCATCTGCTTTGCTGCTGCCTTGCCAGGAGAGCATACCAATACCCTAGAAGGCTACAACATTTCTGTTGTAGATGTGACCTACATAGCGAAATCAGATCTTGCAAGTCTTGTCTGCAATACCAATATACATTATTCAGAGCATAGCCAAATCTCCTACTGTTCTCAGAAAATTCAGGATAAACTATGCTATGGCTACATGCTTCCTCCTCTCCTCACTTGTGCAGAACCGACGCTTACCCATGTTGAAAGCTGTCAAGGAGCTGGTACACATCCACATAGAAAAAGTTAAATTCAGTAAAAATGTAAAGCCAGTTCTGCTAAACAACAATACAAAAATAACACCTGTTCCTCCAAGGAGAAAATGCATTTCTGCTTGCTCTCCTTCAAACTGGGACAAATCAGCCTCCGCCATTACCTGTCTCCATCCCTAGACTGCCAATGCTGTCACTTGGCTGTAATCTTCAGCAGGAATGGGCAGTGGTTTGCTGAACTGTGTATCTGAACTCAGTATGATTAGCTGAGACTCTGAATTTTGAATTTCACTTCATACACAGAGTAGATATTTGTACATACACAATATAGCATGTGCATGTATACACACACAAATACGGTAGAGAAGAAACACTAATTTGCTCTGAACAGTTGCTTGATGAGTGGAAACAGAAATCCAAGGTTATCTGAAATGCGTTAGCACTGTTAGAAACGGCAGAGTTTATAACAAATAGGAAGATCTACAATGCTTACTTCACCTTTACCTTCTTTCTATCTCATCATGAAATATTTTAAGCTTCAGAGAAAAAAAATCATGGCAGATTTGAGGCTACAGTCCTACCTAACATTTTGCACTGGCTATTTAACAGCTCATTAGCATGAAACATGCTAACACTTTTGCATTTGTAAGAATTAAACAGCTTAAGGACCATCTCCACAAACAGACGTATCAAGGAGGAAATATTTTTATTATCTTGGCAACATCAGAAAGAGTGGAAAAAACCCAACCCTATGACATTAACAGTTATTATCTACTGAAAGTTTATGATCTGACAACAATACAACTAAAAATGTACTGCATAAATTAAAGACAAAAATACTCACAGATCAGCTAAAAAAAAGCATAACAGTTCTCTTCCATTTACACTTTTCTGAAAAGTTTGACACTGAGTAATAAGGTAAAACGGGATATCCCTAGACTTCATGACTTTTAACCTCAATAGCTTTTTATTCCTACAAAAACTAAAATACTGGCCACTGGTACTAAGCACTATTTTCTTAACTGAAAAATTATAGCAACAGAAAACTACACAGGCTCATTCAGAAAGGACTTTGCACAAAAGGCTCTTTGAAAACAGGTATTTTATTAGGGGTGTTCACATTTACCACTTGGTAAATGTTATAAACCAGACAAGTATTAGATAGTATCAAAGTGAGAATGGGCAATACCACAGCATTTAAATTTTAAATTAATTATCTGAATCTAATTCAGATTGGCATGTATGCATTCACCTAAGCACCACAGGCAACTGCAATTTTATAAAAGAATATATTGCCTCCCACATGCAAACAGCAGCTTAGCACACCAACTAGTACAGTATAAGGGAGTAACAGTGGAGTATGCCTGGTTTTTTCTTGAAAGTCAACAACCATAGACAAAATAAACTTTAAAAGCAAAGTTAGAAGAAAGTATTTTTATCTATTTTCCCTTGTCCTACAGTTTCTCTTTGGGACAATTTATGCCCACACAACTGTGGGATCAAAATTTGAGCAAGTTCACATTTTTTCCAACTAGTATCACATAAAACTGCTCACGCATATCACGAAGCCTCAAATTTAAAACTGAGCTAAAAATGCCTCTTGTTTTCCTTCCCAAGCTCTTTAACCACAACCTACACTGAATAAGGTGAAGTAATGAGTACACAGTATCACACCTTCTGTATCTCCTGAGCAGCTGGTTCTCCAAGACTCAAAGAGATACAGGAAAAAGAAAGGTGAGAGGAAGAAGAGAGAATAGGGAAGCAGCAACTCAGCATCAAGAGATCTCCACCATGGTGCCATACTAACCAGACAATGATGTTTATTGCTGAAGCAGGCTCATGACATAAGCTACTGTCCACGACCACTGTCCACAGAACTCGCAGACAGCTTGTAATTGGCATCTATTCTCAGCCACACAGAGCAAATACCAAGTTATTTTGAGACAGTTAAAACAAAACAAAAAGTCAACAACTAAAAAACTTTCACCATTTAACATTTTCCTATATAAGCTGGGAAAACAAAACCATTTATAAATTCTCTTTCCCTGTTTATTTCTCTCCCTTTAGTAAATATTTTACTAAATCCTCAGGCAAGGTCTATGCCTACCAAAATATTAGACACGCAGGCTAGTCTTTGTGCTCTTTCCTAGAGCCTAGAGAGAGAAATACTTTTTATGCTGCTCTCCTTAGAGCCAGCAAAAGCCCTGCTGGAGGCAGAAATACTCCATCAGCTGTGGGAACTGGTGTGTACAGCAAGTCTAGACATGATCTTACTTGAGCAGCACAAATGCTCAGAAAAATCTCTACCAAAAGGCTTTGGAGGGAATCTGGCATTTACTAGTGATCTAGTACTTGTAAATATTTGGCATTTTGAGTTTTGTTTATTTAAATAAGGAAACAGAAGAAAAGTGAAATATTATGTCACCCACTAGTGACTGTTCACAGCACAAGGCTGGGCAAAATCCCTCCTTCAAGAGGACAGAAAGAGAACTTTTCACTCTTGTTAAATCAAAATCAGGCCTTTTATCCTAGATTTTGCACATTCTTAACCAGTGTCTTAACAGTTTTGTTGCATCACAAAAAAACAAACACAATATTGAAAAACAGAAGATGCCATCAAAAACACCTGTCAGCCTCTGTCCCCCCAGTCTGTAACTGACAGAGTGTTAAGAGAAATAAGTCATTCATACAAGTTTCCATCTTCAAGTTACTGGTGAAGAAAGAAGATAAAACAAGTAAGAAAAAATTCAAAGTACAATTTGCATCTCTGAGCAGGATGACAGTTACACAGCCCAACAGTCCACATCATTCATTTGGACGTGTGAAATACCCTGTGGAGAGGTTTGAATCTTAAAGTAGTTCTCTCAAAGTAACGGATGAAATAGTGCATGATAAACCAACTTGTCAGGAATCCTTTTACAGCTAGTCCAACTGGAAATAAGCAGCCTTCTCAAGGAACAGCAAAAGAAAAATAGTTATGTCTGATATGCTTTGTCTCTAAGCCAGAAGAAACTAGTCTGAAAAGGCTATTTAAAATCTTTAAGATATGTATTAATACAAGGGGACAGGGAAAGATTCCTTGCAACTGCTGGGAACTAACTACAGAGGAGAGAAAAACAGAATAGTATCTACAGGAGAAACAGAAAGGCCAACAGTAAAAACTGATAAAATTGACATTCTTAATTGCCCAAAGGGGAAAGGTATTGCAACTTTTTCCAAAGGGATTTCAGAGTGTGCTAGATAATAAAACAGAATAAAAAATTCTCACACCCACGCTTAAGGGAATGAAATACATTCTAAATTTAATACCAACCTAAACCTAAGATTTTTTTTCTTTTATAGACCATAGCCTGTTTTTTCTCTTATGTGAATAAGCCACTGTACAGTAACTTATATATAATTGGTCTTTGTTTAAGATACATTTTGATAAGAACGTTCCTGTTTCAATTAAATTCAGTGGAATTACCCAGGTGAAAACTGACAGCTTAGTCAATTATTAAAGTTTTGACCAATAGTTCCTGTTGATAACGATAACAATAACAAAAGAATAAGCATTAGCAAGGAACTGAACATTTCAGCAATTTACTATACCCACTAAACACAGGAGCAGGCAAAAAGCCAACATCTGGCTTTTTGTATGTAGAGTCCCCCTCTGAAATCACTGTCACTTTCACAGATTTAAGGTGAAACCTGATGCTGACTGAAAACCAACCTTTAAGCTACCAAAGATCTCTGAGAAATCAGCACTTCAGAAAACTCTAGAGCAGATTTATCATCAGAATATAGCTTGTAAATAATGCTAAAGACTCCTTTTCTTAATAACACCACAATTGCATTTGATGCCCAGGTTAACTCCACTCTGTCCTCTCAAGATTCATTTAAGTGGAGGAGGTAGGAGAGAGTTAAAAGAGGAAGTGAAGAGCCAAACCAAGGCACACTGGTTCATGTTTGGTCCCTCAGCCCACGAGGCCACAGATCCTCCAGCTCCTCTGCACAGGGAGCATGGGCAGCTCTGTCAGACCATGCTGGCTTTACTTTCACTTCTGAAATCTACAACCAGCACTTCTCCACCGTGTTCTGAACACTCCAAAGAGGTTTCTGTGGAGAGGAAAAATTATGGCTTGCTCCCTTTTTCATTTTGAGCTAATCTCTGCCTGCCTGGTTATACTAAACCATGCTGTATCTTCCCCTGCTGAGGGCTGTCCCTCAGGCAACTTCAATATCTTAAAACATTTCCTAAACCCTTTTTTTTGCAGGGCACTTTTGTTACACATTAAACATGCGTCACATCTTATCAGCAGTACCTTCCGTAGCCATCTCCTGTTTTCAGAGGAATATGAGAGGGAGAAAAAATATCAAACATCAGCTAAAGCTGTGAAGACACAGTACAAATCCAATTTGGATTTTTCTCCTTACAAACTGAAAGTCGTTAAAAACCAGATGCTTACTACATTAAAAAGCCTTTTCTTCCATCCAGACACTGACAAGTGAGGCACATAACTCTTGTAAATTCTAAGCAAGAGGCTTCCTCAGAAAAAGCAACAAAAAAGTTGATAGAGCTGCTGCCTATAGACAGGAGAGAATGTAAGAAACTCCATGGCATGGTAATGATACATATTGAAGTATGCAGCATGGTTAAGAGCTGAGAAATAAACACTCTTCAAATATCAAAGCTTATGAGAGTTTTATCCTTATTGTCCCAAGTTTTATTTTCAGTATTAGTTCAATAAAGAACTAGGAATCATAACTGCTGTGGATTAAAATCTGAACTTGTATGAACACACACAGTATAAAGTGTGCAATGCCAGTTTCTACCATTGAAAACTGAAGAGGTCAGTTATACACACATTAACTTACAAAGGCAAATTTCCTCTTTCAGCCAACAATCCTGCGGTTCTGTAAACACAGTTTTTTAACTATGAGTAATAACTTTACTATGAATAGATTTCTCTTCACTGTGCTCTTCACAACTCAGAGGAGCAGAAAATTCTCCAAATGGCCATACATCCCAAGGTGAAGAAACAAGGTCTGAAGGAACAAAGGCTTGTGGTATTACATTGCACTGAAATGTTCCTCCTCTGTGTTTAACACAGTCTTTTATATACACATAGGAAGGCAAAGAACTACATTTTCTAGGGTTTTTACATCCAATAAAAAGGATTTTCCTGTAAAAATCCCCCTAATTCATTATACTCTGGCTTGCTGAGAATTTTCTTCCATCCGACTTGTTACCCCATCCTGTTCTTCCTTTTTCTGCATCACACTCTTGTCCCTTACAGTAATTTATCTTTTGATGGGCCACTGCAGCAGCTGCATTTTTTACTTCCCCTCCCCCCTCTCATCTTCCCAACTGCAAGACCACATTTTATTATTATAATTTAATGTCTGGACTGTTACAGCATAATTTATTGAAACAACTATAATTTCTCCTGTATTTCACAGCTAAAGTACATTTGAACCTATAACTTAGAACTTATTTCTAGAGCTGTACAACTTGCCACTCATACCTGATCTATCACCTGTATGGTCAAAGAAAAAAAGGGAGTGCAAGAGAGACCATGAACTGCTATTTCATGTGTATATTTGCAAGGTAACTTAAAGTACACAACATATAAAAATTGTTGCAGAAGACTCATGAAGTAATTCTGCAAGAATTTCTCTGGTAATCTACACAGCCAAAAATAAAGGAGATGCTGGTTTAAAAAAAAATAAATAAATAAAGTCAAATATCACAACTCAAGTTGTGACACACAGGTTTTATGTAAGACATCTGAATTGACCTACAGCGCAAAACAATTATTTTTTCAGTTTTATTACAGTGTTTATCCAGCACAGAAAATTAGGTCAGACTCTACCACCTGGATGCGTCAACCAACAACCCAGAAAATGTGTAACTCAGTCCAATAGTGTTTAGAGCTATTTTTTGTGTGTGTTACATGAAACAGATACAGCAGAGGATAAATTCAGAACTCTCTGTGGCACCTACTCTGTCAGGCACTTCAAGTGCTGTTTAGTGAGATTCCAACAATTCCTTTTTTCTCCTAAATTTTAAAAATCTTTTCTGTACCTCTCAACGTTTACTCTAATGAAATCCATTGCCATACAGAGACTTCTGAAACAGATGAACTGGCGTAAAGTTTATTTCTCTGTGCCAAGCCTGCAATTTACTAAAGAGATGTGCTAAGTCACCAGGAGGTTTGAAAGGACTAAACCATTTTTATTCTCTAGATGGCATTACTGGCCAGCTGTGTTCTCTCTGTTTGCCCTGTTATCTTAGACTGCCAAGTCTACAAAACCTTTCCTAGTAACTTTCTAGCCATCTAGTGCTCACCAGTTCCAGTAGTGGCTGAAGGACAACAGATGAAAACAAGCTCAAAAGTGAAAACTGACAATGCTGTAGGCACAGCAACTGATATGCAGAAAACAAAATAACAAGGAAAAATAACTGGTAAGGTTGACCACTAAGGAGGGAATCTACCTCAGTTCAGTGTCCACTCCATAAAATTGAACAGCACAATCTAGACCACGCTACAAGAGCAGTCCAAAATTAGCTTTTTAACTTTTTTCCTAAATAAATAAGGAAAATACCACTGAAACTGCAATCACAGATGTAAACTTTTATTAATGCCATGTTCAGAGAAACTCTGAATAACCACAGGAATTGCCCAGAATATTAGAATATGAACTTTGAAAAGAATAAAGACACATACTGGTGTGAGGGAAGGTGACACATGACTGGGCCTCCAAGACTGCCAACAATGATCCACTGCAAAAGTAATAAATTCACCTTAAAAAGGTTTAAATAAACTAAGTGTATCAGCATTTAATATAACAGGAACTACCAAAAGTTACTACTGTAGTTACACTACACCAAAGATGAAATACCTCAAAATAGTAGCCAAAGAAAAGGAGGTACATTAAATCTAAAAATAAATGTACTAACAACTTGTCTTGTAGCTTTCAGTGCAGAAAACAAAGTTCTCTGACATCTACGGTTTTATGCTTAAGATTTCATGTATTTAGGAATTCAGTTCTCTTCTATTATCCAGGCAACCTATGGCTCATTTATATGTGTGCTTGCATAGGAATACACAAATATGGTTAATGTATGCTAGCCAAAATTCAAATTTGACATCTAACAGGTCTGAATAACAGTTGTCATTATTATGAACTTAGGCTATTTTTTGGTTTTTTTTTTTAATACATCCTAGGAGCCTTTCCCAAGCCCTTAAATGGCATTGGAACCACCATTCAAATGTTCTGAGGACAATAAACATGCAAAATGCTTTTGCTGAATCAAAACATCATCTGCATCAACTCCTGGAAACAACCAACCCAATTAACAACAGAAATTTATTCTCATCTTACAGAGAAGTGAACCATCATTGCACTTCTAAACAACAGGGGAAAAAAATCCCACCAATATAAAGGTATGGTTTATTTTAAAGGTATGGTGTATCTAAATGATCAGTCTGTATTACTAGAGCGGTATGTATTTATCATCAGTATCCTCCTTCCTTGAAGAAAATAAGGTTGCCTCTTAGGAAAAAGTCATCTTCAACTGAAGGGTCAACACCAATACTTCAATAAAGGGTGCACGGAAATGCGTACGTGGCTGTTCTGTGATAGCACCACAGAAATCCTTACAGTGCTTAAAAGCTTTTTCTTAATAATGAAAACACATTATAACACCCATGAAACCTCATCATGTACTACAGACCTACAGTGTGTTTACTGCCACTTCAGGAATGGATCTACCATGCAGACCAGGTAAGTTTCTGTCCTCTAATTTTATCCCCAAGCTCCTTCGTGTCCCTTATGTCAGGAAAGGGAAGACTGCAAGAGGGACAAATCTATTATATCATTTTTACCCAGATTTCTTCTTGCTTTGCCTCTTAGAATTGGCACATTTGGGATCCCAGCCACACTGAGACACTGCCTTCTCCTAAACAGGGACTACAAAAATCAGGATTGAGCACAAAAATGGAGAAGAGTCATTATTAGAAACAACTTGAAATTAAATTTCTGCAGAAGTGGGACTCCCAGGGGACTCAGTTTTGGCCAAATTCTGTTCCTTTTACCACTGACTTCAGAAAAATCCAGATTAGGTCAAGTCCATATAATTTGACTTGTCAACATGGAAATTTCTTACATTAAATTTATTTTCTTTCCTAATTAGTCTTGTATTTTGAAAAGTTCTCAATACTCCCAACATATTGCTACTACTTTCTTCTTTCAGTGGATGACTGCAATTCTAGCAATGACAGAGCAAGTTATTTGGGAGTTGCAACATACATTCTCAAATGAGAATCTCATGTGATCAAATACTAAGGCAGGCCAGACCCTTTCCACTGAAAGTACTGGAATGCAGTTACCAAAACCCTTGGCTTCAGTTCTGGGAACACTGTGAAGGGCAGTAACATATAAGTCCCCTCTATGACACTGGCTTTCTTATTTCCTAATATACCAGTATCTTTTAAGCAGCTTTAAAGTGAAAACAAAAGAATGTGCCATGTACCCTCATCATTTTGCAGTAGGTTATGTTAAAGTCACCATGAACTGAGGCTGAACCCCCTACCCACCCCTCAGTGTTCCTGAGGACTGGCCAAGGACATTTACAGCAGGGTTTGGTCTCAAACTGCAGCAGCAAGAACTACACTAATATCAGGACACCTCCAAAATACCATCTTCTGCCTGTTCTGTTCTTTAGCTCCCAGTATGTGCATATTTTCAGTTCTAACACCTTATTTATAACAGAATGAGAAATTTTTATTTCAGTTGACATTATTTGCCTCTTCCAAGTTTTTCCTCAATGACATTTACTCATTTTTAATTAGATACTTAAACATTTCCTCTGTCTGGCACCACTGATGATGGGCAGTGGAAAAAAAGAAAAGCGTAGCAATGACAGTCCGTGTTTTGTCTTAACCTCAATTTCCATTTCATATGTTGTGGTTTAACCCCAGTCAGCAGCTAAGTACCATGCAGACAGTTGCTCACGCACCTCTCACCTACAGTGGGATAGGGAGAAGAATTGGAAAAACAACGAACTAAAGCAAAAGATAATGGTGATAATAGCAATGAAAGGGCCAATAACAAAGAGAAGGTGGGTAACAAGGGCATAATAAAAACAAGTCATGAAGGTGACTATTGCTCACCACACACTGACCAATGCCCAGCCTGGCCCCCAGCAGCGACTGGCACCTCCCAGCCAACTTGCCCCAGTTTACACACTGAGCATGATGCTCACTGTTAGAGAATATCCCTTTGGCCACTTCGCGTCAGCTGTCTGGCTGTGCTCCTTTCCAAATTCTTGTGCACCTCTCCTTGGTGGCAGAGCACAGGAAACTGAGAAGTCCTTGACTTAAATGAGGCACCACAGGACAACAACTAAAACATCAGTGTTATCAACATTATTCTCATACTAAGTCCAACACACAGCACTGCAGCAGCTACTAGGAATAAAATTAACTCTATCCCAGCCAAAACCAGGACACCATACTACCTTCCAATTTGACTCAAACAGCAGCTCTACATCTGAGCTAATTTGCTGTACAGGTTCTAATGTTGCTCCTCTCAGTGACGTTTAGAATTGTGAAGGGAATGCTGTCCTTAAAGGACATACTAGACTAACAGGTTTTTTTATTATTATTTTTAATTTATGACTAACTTCGTCAAACAAAATAAATGGCCATTTCTCCAGCCTCACAGGCCTCTTTCAGAAATGACTAATAATTGCTGCTATTAAAGGAGCTAACAGAGAAAGCACTATCCAAGGTCAGGAGACTGTTGGAGCACATTTAAAAACCTCAACATACGTAAGCTTTGCAATCAAATTAAAAAATCACTCCCTGTTCCAGACATGTATCTGTGCAACTTTATTTATCCAAGACAGATGTTCTTATTACAAAATATATGTCTTGTTGTTCAGTTCTTACAGAGATGGCTTTTGTAAAAACACTGAAAACAGCCCAGAAAGAGTGAAGCTAATTCCACTGTGCTTCTATGCATCTAAAGTAATGTTTTATTATTATTGCAGGTGATGATTAACCATCTAATTTGCTATGTTTTCAGAACCTTACTCTTTAATTCTTTGATTCTGTGAAACTCCAGTATTTCTGGTAACATTTCACCTACCAGCTTCACAGGGTATGAAGTACTGCTTAAGGCCAAGATTTTGTTTTCCTGAAAGACACTCAAGACAGGTACTGCCTCAACGCAGAATTTCTCACTCCATGAGAGAGGACACTCAATTCACAATTTCTAGACCTCTCCCTAGCATATGGATTGTTGCAAAACCTATCTCAAAATTATTTCACTGGTGCTTACTAGAACTGCATCCCTGACATTATTTCAAGAAATAAACTCACTATTATTATTATTCCCCTTCCTTCACGTTTATGTTATTGTATCTTCCAACTGTATGCAGGATCCTCATTTCCCAGAGTCTGTTCAACAGCTGTAACCAAAGAAAGTTCAACTCAAATATAAGCTTCTCAGAAACACTGAAATTAACATGAAACCCATCCTAATGCCATCTCTCACCTGTGCAACAAAATAGAAAATTTTTTCCACTGGGACCTCCAAAACCAAAAGGGTACAGGCTGGAATCATCGTCTTTCTTAATGTACCTACAATAGATGTAAACCCCCAAATGGTTAACTTGGCCAGACAGATGAATCTTAACTTTTATATTTCAAAAGAGAAGGGTCCTTCTTCACTAGACAAGAAGATCTCATCTCACCACTGTATCACTGTATCCTTATCTGAATCAGTTTGTCCACTCTTCTCAGGTTTTTAAATTACATAAAATGATGAATTCAGGGTCTTTATATATCTTCATATTCAGCTGGAATGTGCTGTGTAAGGATATATTGCTCTTCCTCTGTTTTAAGTAACAGATGTTGAACTTTTATCAGCAGGTTCTTTATTGACTTTTAAATTAACATAAATAATCTCTAATCTTGAACAATAAAGAGATTTTACAGAAGAAAAAAGTTAGTTTCAGTGTAATTTGTGTAAACATACAGCAGACAGGATATTAAAAAAGATTATTAGAGATTGATTATGAACATTGGATGCATATCAGATATATATATATATATACACACTTTGAGGTAACAAATAGTAAGAGGGGTAGCAGTTATTCCAAATCACACTGATGTCCATCAGATACACTGTGAGGATGTAATAAGTTAAAGCATGAATCAGCCACAAGCACAAAATGCATCTGATGCCCACAGTTTTGTCACTGAATTAGTCACCAGCAATTCCTCCTGCAATGCTTCTGAAGTCTTCCACACCATGGTATATTTTCAGAGCTTTCTGAGTCATTGCGCCTGGAAGGAGACACTCCCGAGCACATCATCTTCCTGAAAAAATGTCACACTAAACAGTATTTACCATTATAAAGTACATGCTTCCCAGTGAAATCCAAATACTGCTTCAGAGGGAGAAGCCCAGAGGAAGAGGGGGAAAAAAGTCCCTCAAACAAAGGAAATTTTAAATATGACAGCACAGATATTTCTGTTGGTATTTTGAATACAGTTCAATGCTTGCCTCTGTAGCATATTCTCAGCAAATCCCAGAAGTACCAATTAAGCTTTTTCAATTTTATTGTTGTTCAGCTGATACAAACTAGAAGCTGGCATTTGGGCTAGATTGTATCACCTTTGGCCACGCTAAGTAATCTCTCATCCCTGAACAGTGTCATTTATTGCAATTTACTTAATGAGTACTTAACAAGAGTTAAGACATCATTCAATGACACGAGGAGTATGAAACAAAATTTCTTATTCTTAGTGTAGTGGTTTGGGCTAAAATACTCATTACTGACATTAGTTAAGGCATTTTTGTGTGGCATTTGCAAATCTGCTCCAAGTATCCTGAAGTTGCTTTATTCTCTGCAAGGAAAGCAAGGGCTCCAGTAAAACTGGTTATTAGGAAGAAGTGCAACTTCAAGAGGAAAAAACCAATGACCACTATGAGAGTGAAATTGAAGGTGCACTAGAAACTTCCATCACTCGATACCCCAATTCCTGTTATTCACTACAGACCTGACAAGTTAATTTGCTGGTATTCTGCAAACTGGTTAGAAAACATGGACAAGGTAGAGTTATGCACACCAGCTGCAAAATCCAATCATGGATTTAACTGGAACAGTCAGAGAAAAGTCTCTGCACTCACACATGGACAACAATTTACAGGGTATACACAGTAAATACGCCACGTGAAAAAAGGCACATCCACAAAACTCTCCATTCAAAACCTTGAAGTATTTCTCATCAATCCCTAAACAAATAAAATTCCTTACATTTAGTTACAATTTTACTTTTTAGTGGCTCAGTTTATTTTTTTATTTCAACTTGTTTATAGTCATCATTTTTTTTATTAACCCCATTTAAAGACACTATTCTTCTGCTTCCAGGAAGCAACTGTGAACTGATTCTTACATAAGTGGGATACGTTAGTGCCTAAGACAAACATGATCTAGTATTCCTAATTTTCTAAATATTATTCATACTATCAGTAAAAAACATAATTCATATTCAAGATCACAGTTAAGTTTTAGTATTTTTATATAAGACAAAATATCTTCTCCTCAAAGGCCAGAATTAACTTTTCTTTAGCACCTCCATTCCCACCAGTCTGCCATTCAAATACCAATCAGGTCTAAAACCAAAAATCTTTAAAGAATCACCAAATACCACTACAGACATATCTCTAAGGCACATCATTCAATCTAACAGAAAAAAAAACCCACTCACTGCTTTTCTGAGGGAAGTTGCCATAGCAGGGATGAGTCACGCTGGTTTATCAAAGATGTTCCAGATCAGGCCATCTCCATTTTGGTAGAACTTAAAGGATTTTCAGTAGTTATTTGAATACTTTATAGCAAATACATTAATGTAAACTAGCTTAAATTGACATAAGTAAAGCTAAGCTGTCACACTACTGAAAACAGAACAGGAAACCATGATAAGCAATGTGAGGGAATTTTCTATCAGTAGGCCAGAGAGACTAAAGAACAGAAATACATATGCATATTAACAGCATGTGTACTACTATACTTCATGATAATAAAAGAAAAGCTCTCTGGGCTTTTGAAGTGACCTATGAGATTTAGAGGAATTATCCTCTCTTTTCTTTATAATTACATTTCTCATATACATTTTCATTAAAAAGCTTTTACACAAAACTATTTGGTGGGGCAGAGGTGAGTTGGCTCTATTTTTCCTTTTTAGCTAAGGTTCAAAACTGGAACCAAAAATAAGACTTCCTTCATGACAAGGACAACTTAAAACTAAGAAGTTGCCAAGGTGAAAAAGACAAACAAAGACAAGTCTAATCAGCAAGTGAGTTAGGATGTCCCTTTCCACAACTAATTTCCTTTTATTATGATTCCTGTTTTTCTTTCCCGCTTATGACTCATTTATCTGGATGACTCTACGTGCTAAATAACGCATTGCTACTGTGTGAATGTGTTCATCTACTCCTTTCTGGAATTCTGCATACATTGTTACAGTTTCTGCTCTGTGTCCTATAAAGTCACATATTTATACGCAGTATACATGGAAATAAACAAGTTCTAGTCATTGCTTTATTAAAATAAACAGCCCAAACCCCATGAAGAGAAAAAGAAGCCTGGCTTTGCATGCTGTTGTGTAGTCAGGGGGATGGCAGCAGAAACAACTAGGAATAGACAAAATGCAGCATGACAGCCTCCCACCTCAAGAAAACCACCACTGACCTTTGAGATGCTTCAAGTGGTTAACGGCACCTTTGCAGTACTTTAAGTGTCTGAAAGGCTCCATGAAGTTTATAATTCTAAACTACTGCCAAACAAGTAAACTCATATTCATACTGTTGGAAGCACAGAGAAGTGCATCTGGAATGCTTCCTAGCAAAGTGCTGCAAGTTGGGCTGCTCATGCAGCAACGAAATGATTTAGACCTGAACAACTCTCCTGTCTATCAACATTAGTTATTGATGCCTCCCTGTGCATATATGTCAGTGAGAAGAAAAAGGTCTGCTGAGGACATCATGAGTAACAGCTGGCACAAAAAAGCTCACCAGCTCTTTTCAAATCGTATTCCATAGGCCATGCGTAACCATGGAAAACACTGCAGAAGAGATAACAAGATCCTGATTATTTTTAGGAGTACCTCCTTTGTCTTTCTATGTTGTAACCATTATTTGGTTGCACCAACTCTGAATTTTTTATATTAATATAAAGTACACAAGCCAATGTTGTTTTGATAAGGAAAGGAACACAGCTGTAGATCACAAGGGGAACAACATCAGAGGTAAATGCTTCTGCAGGTAAATGAGAAAAGTAAACTTCAGTGATAAATTTGCACAGACAGTGGGAGTAAAATCCTCATTATAGTAGTTTCAACAGCTGTCAATCTTTGTCAGTGATAAAGTTTAACCTTAAAAAGAGATTTCAAAACAATGTATTCTGCTGACTATCACAGCATTCATCAAGCAAAGGCAGTACAGCTCTAGACATATATTGTGATCAGAGGAACAATTGGTGGTAAAACCAAAACAAGACATTGGTTCACAGAATGGACAGGCAAAACCGCCCTTAGAAGCTAGGATTAAATCATTCTGGGTCATGCATCATCCATTAAGATTATTATACTAATTAACAATTCAATACTTACATATTCTTTAGCACTATCATTAGAAGAACTCTTCTCCAGGTATATTTAGGAAGTGCTATCTGCATTAGTATATCATTTTATACCTGCTCTTATTATGAACTGCTGTCCTGAGTTATCTTAGGTTGCAATTTGTTTTTTTTAACATGCCAGTGTACTTAAATATAAGCAACAACAAATATCACAGTGTGGAAAACAGCAAATTTTTTTTTCATTAATTTATGGTAGGATGTCTTCTGAATTGCATCTGTGAGTTTCATTTCAATACCATTACACTACAAGATGCTCACAGAAGAATTTGTGTTTTCTTCATGCTTATATAAAGTACTGCCCATACAAATAGCAACACAAACATCAGAAGGTTGCTCTGGAAAAGAAAGCCTCTATTAATCCACAGATCAAGTTCAAAAAAAGATGGCAATTGAGTAAATATTTGTACACATAACATCCTAATGAAAGCTCTCTGTCCTAAACCTGAGGAAAGAACTTTCCTGATGTAGTATTCCTGTGTTGTATTTCGTTCCCATGTCTGCAAACTCGTTTGCAGTGACTAAGTCACGTTATGCCACCATTTGTTTAAATTGTTCCTGAAAGCAAAATATTCAAACTAAAATATCAACTCCTCAAACTCACCCTCTTCATAACACCTTCTTGGCATACTGCACAGACCAAAGAAAGACTGCCCAGAGCTGGGCTAGCACCTTCAGCTCCAGCAACACCAGCCACATCAGTTCACTCTGAGCAAGCAGTAAGGTCTGGAAAGCCCCATGCTGGCCAACCCCTTGACAGCAACACTGGATCACACAAGGAACACGATTATCCTACTGAAGTCACCCTCATGCCCTTGTGAAGTGACCAGGGGCTTCACTGGCCCCATGAAAGAGCCATGAGTTCCAAGCTGCTGGTCACAAGGCACGTGCCTGGGGGACAACCACCGAGGCACTGCGGTGACTCAGGCTGTCAGGCAGAACACCCGCAATGACAAACATCAACATTTCTGTTGAGGGTTAGCTGAAATTTTTTTGAGGGAAAGAATTAATATAACATACACAACATATCATTTACCACACTTCCACACTCCTGTAGGTCAGTAAACTTTAGCAATTTATTCCTGACTTTACATTAAAATTAGGTTTATACAAGAAACCAATTTCTGTCCTTGTCAAGTCTGTCAGACACCAAATAAACCTCCCTGACAGATTTTCTTTCCCCCCAAAACTTCCCCCACAGCAGTAGCCTGCAGAAGTCAAATCATTACTACTAATCAAATTAAAAACATGATGCTGCAAAATAGTGCAACTATCTTTTCTAATGGTTTCTATAAATTCCAAATGACTCCCTGAACCTTTTCTTAAATTTCCAACCAATTATGTTTTTTCTTTGTCAGCTAAGATTTTATCCTAGGACAGACAAATAATTTCAAACATTACTTATTATGCAGCATTTCCTATACTGATTACATTATAGCACTATGCTGACCTCATCCTTCCCCTCCTGATGCATATTTATGAGAAAAAATAAGGTTTTGTACTGATTTCTGGTTTTTCAGGTTTTTTTGATACACACATTTACTAAGTGAGCGCTCACATTTTTCATGCCTGAAATGCAGAGTATTATGTTCTATCTCCTTGCTTTGCCACATGTCACTTCAGCCATCTACGCTATTTCTCATGTTCAAGAATTTTCCTTTTAGCAACACAATTAACTTTTCACTAATTTGTACAAGCTAATATCTGCTGAGTTCTGAAATCATAATGACAGTAAATAAAACCATCTTTTTAGCATGCTGAATAATATCAAAAGTGTATGAGTGCAAAATCCTTGTACAAGATGACAGGGGAAATGAAAAAAAAAAACAACAAGATTTCCTTTAAGGGCCACCCCACTATTATGGCATAACCAGATCAGGGCAACTGTGCTTCTTCATATCATCAATCTTACATTCACCTCCCTTGTTCTACAGCAGACACAGGCAGAAGCCAGCAGAGCCCTCTAATTTAATTTCTGCACAAATTCTCTGCCAACTAGATATGAAAATTGAGTTTAACTCAAAATCCCATAGGCTACTCTGGAGAAAAGAAAAATGCATGTAGAATATTACATATTCAGGTCATAACTGCAGACAAGCACTTGCTTCATAGCCGTAGAAGACTAAGTTTAGAGGGTTGAGGGAGTACCATACTACTTCCCTTTATTTATTTATTAGTAAAAACTATTTATGTTCATATACTATCTAAATGGTTATGATTTCAAAATGTTGCCCAAGATGCCATTTTCATAATCTGTTTTCCATTGAATGCAAAAGCATAATTTTTAGACCTTGGTTAGTTGTTTCTGGGGTCAGGTGAGAGTTGTTTGTATTTTGTTTTGTTTGTAGTTCTTGGGGGAAGAGAGGCACATTTAAACAGGTTTCACTGTCCATTCCTTGCAGAGCCACCTCTGTTTATAATATTTCATTGCTTTGAATTCCTCTGTTTAAGTAAATTTAGACCTCTGTGACAAGCCCCTCATTTTTAAACCTGATGAGGTACTCAACTGAAAAATACATATAAACACAATATACATACATACAAAGAGAAACTTATGTTCATAAAATAAGTGAAAAAAAATCCAGGTTGATTTTCCTGACTATGCTTTCATTGGGACAGGCAATACACAGGCTAACCTAACTTCTTCTGACCTGTTAACAAGACCTCCTTTTTCCACACACATTATGTATTCCACACTAATTAAGAAAGAAAGTTAAGCTGCACTCTGTGTAAGGCAGTCTGCTTGCCTTGAGAATAGGAGCTGCACTTCATCTCCTCTCCAATCAATAATCCATAAACTGGGGTTGAATGTTCAGGCTGTTTGCCAGTCAGCTGTAGCTGAGATCTCCTCTTGTCTAAGCCCTTCCTTTTCTTTCAATCAGCTCTGCCCAAAGGAAACATTTCACATGAATATGACAAAACCCCAGGACTTTCAGTCCTCTAGTTTGTCATTTATTCCCCTGCAAACCAACATTTTTCACACGTAGCAAACCCTGATTTTAATGAATCCTGGAAAAAAATCCTATGTAAAGATAGATTTTGTCCAGCCTTCCATTAGAAATGCACAGGTTCACTGTAAAATGTAAAACCATACAGAGCACCTTGTGTCAAGGTTTAGGTTTTATTTTCAAAACTATTAAATCTCTGGAGGTTTGTGTATTTGCAACTTTTCAACTTTACAGGTATTCATTAAATATACAATGCACACACAAGATTTCTGTGTGCAAATTTCTGTGCCTTCAAATTTACATTAAAATTTCATTTACCACTGCACAGGCAAATTTGGAAAGCTTCCTTTTAAAGCATCACTTCAGCATACTTGGTTTTTAAACACTGGCATCCCTGAAGCTATTATACTTGGCTTTAATTAACTATTCAGGCTGGAGAAACCTTTTCCAATTACCTCAAAATTTACAGTCAGGTATGCAGAAGCTATATCTTATATATATGTTTTTTAAAACAGTCAGTAGAAAAACATAAAAAGGAGTAGAATGGTATCCTGTTGATGATAAAAAAATGACAAAAGGATCCAGATAATGACACCATTAAAAGCGTAAGGACAACAAAGAAGTACACCTATAGCTCCCATACCAATAAATCTCTTCAATACAAGATTTCATTGGGAGGGGGAAGTGTGTGTGTGTACACACAAGGCATTACACAGTAATAGCTTGAATCGTAATGGACACCTGATCTTTCCAGTTTACCTTGAGATAAGAAAAGGAGAGACGGGGATGGCAAGCAGTCTTACAAGTCTTCGTTTTAAATTTTTAATTTTAAAAAGTGCTATTTCAGCTGCAGCGACAAAATTAAATCAACCTATAAGTTTAAATTATTTGTTAGATCCTGTGCCATGGTAAATTTATTATCTGACAAACAGGTTCATTTCAGGGTTCTAAATTCACTCAGAGCATTTCAGTGAATAGTATTTCCATTGAAGAGCCGTTTTTTGGAGGTATTCTTGCTTTCGGGTTTAGCCATGCACCCCAGGTAAGAAAACAAAGCTGGCTTGCAGATTTTTCTATAGATCATCTATTTTAATACACTTCAAGCAACTAGCAGAGTAGCAACGTGATATAATTTCAAGTTTTCAAATGTATCATAGTACTAAGATCAAACTTAATTTTAGAAGAAAATACAGAAAGAATATGAAGGGGCAGTACACAAGTTTTGTTATGATTTATGGCTTGTGAGATACCTACTAGATTTACAAAACTAACTTTTGCATGCAACTAATCTGTCTCAACAATAATTTTACCTTATCTGTCATTACTCAATTTGTAACTTTGGAAGTTTAAATAAGTGCAGATTATCACCACCTGTTTCTGTGGAAGTCCTGCCATGGGTGCTCATTAGTTTTAGTTCCCACCCCCTCCCCACGCCTCCAGCTAAGACCTGAAATGTGGTACTTGGCAAGAAGACTGAAGATCCAGCATTCCCATCTCTTGGCATTGTTTCTCAGCAACTGCCACTTTCTACACAGGTGTGGACTCAGTCATTAATCTAAGAAGGGACACAGAGCATGTCATACGTTTGGAGGACAGCATTATGGCCTCTCCATCATGTTGTGTCAGACCTTATGAAAGGTACACAAGTCGTGGCGTGTGGTTTTTTTTTTTTTAAAGATGCCAATTCCTGGTCTAATAGTAAAAAAAAAAAAAATTACAATCAGTGTTTACACAAAGCAAATGGGGAAAACTTTCAATTAAAATAGGCTTCAAAGAGCAATCCATACAATTCTTTTATTTTTTTCCCCAAAGAGAAGTATCTTAGAAGAAAATCACACATTTCCTGTCACCTCCAGTCTCTCACAAGCTCAACCTGTGACAGAATGTTTCCACTTTAAATGGAAATACTGGTGGGGTCATGGGAATTAGGGATCTCCCAATCTTCTCAGATCTCAAGGCATCCTACAGATATTTAAAGCTGCACCAAGAATAGTATCCTAAAGGAATGATTTGGATTGTAATATAAATGCATAGGAGGATGCACATCTCCATGAGGCAAACAGCTAAGCCTGTCAACATCTGCTGCAGAGAACCTGACTGTGGGTAAGAAGCTCCACAGATATACTTGCCACAGGATGTAAATTAAAAGAATTAAAATTCATAGGGCACAATAGAAGTATAAAAATAAAGGAAGAGGGACAGCTCTAAATCTAGGAGAAGAGATCAGGTTTTACATTTTTCCAAATGAGTTCATGCTCACAATTCTAAAACACTTGCCACCAAACAAGTCATACATACTGCTGGCAGACAGACACTGCCTTTGGGACTCTATCTTCTATTTTTGATTTCTAGGGCATTGTTCTACCCAGCAATCAGAGGAGGAGGGGAAAATTCCTTAAACAAAGCCCTACAGAAGACTAAAGCCATTCAGCATTAAAGTCATCTCTGGCTGTAGCGAGAAGGAGAAAACACATTTTTTTTACGAAATAAATCAATCACCTGCATAAGAGCTGAAGGTAATCATCTGCTTTTACAAACCTACCCATCACACCCGACTCAGTTTGCTGTATTTTACATAGTGAAATCATGATGCAATTTTGCTGCTGTGGTTGCATGGCATGTAATGATACCTGGACTGTAATTATACATGATGCAACACCTATTTGGATAACACAGCCATAGTGCTGGATGACAATGTATTGTACCACCTATTCAAGGTTACTCAAAACATACCTGGCAGGAGGGAGACCAATGCCCCTTCAAACTTGGGAGCTAACCCAAGAACAGTAATTGAGAAGATTTTATTCACTGATCAACAACTTATTTCAAAAGTAATGATTAAAGAGACTGTGCTGGGACAACTCAGCCCTTACTGCTGTCCTCATTACCATTTGTACTTTAGAAGAGACACTGAAATCAGTGCAAAGGAGAAAAAAAAAAACTAAAACCAAACCACTTGTTAAATGGCACAGTGTTATTGAAAAACAAGTGTGCAGCCTCCCCCCAGGGGATGCCTTATGCTCGCAGAGAAGCACCAGATCCCCTGGGCAGGACAGTGCCCTGCCTGGGCCAAGGACAGCTGCAGGTTTCCCAGGAAGGGGAATGGCAGTGGGGTCCAGGAACCGTACCCTCCATGTGAGCCGCAATCCGCAAGCGTGGCTTCACCTTACAGGAAAGCTCCTGCCACTCCCTGCAGCCCAATGAGCCCAAAACTTCACCTGGTGAGAAGCATTTCTGGCCACAAGAATGCTGTGAAATATTTTTGGAAGTTTCTGATTCCAAGTGGCATTTCTGGAACAGCCAGCTGCCGGGAGAAAAGCCCACCTGTGACTCAGATACAGCCAGAGCCTAATGCCACACCAAGGAAATCTGAAGTCCAAGCAAGTATTCTGTCAGCCAGTTTTTACAGTTAGAACACCTCTAAACAAGATCATAACTCATTTACAAAATAGACAGCTCCTCTTTTTAGTTATATTTTAATGTATTGGAGGGGTATTTTTTCCTCTACCAACTTAAGGACTTTATGTAACAAAGCTTTGAATAAAATCAGAATAATGTTTCATTACCTGCTGTAAATAACAAATGATCTACTAACTCAGAGCCTTCACTGAACACTGGTCTACTAAAAACTCAGGCATAGAGCCAAACTCTGGATTTGTGAATATGCATGTGCCTCTCACGAACCTCAGTGTGAGCCACGTGAATGAATCTCTAAGCTGAAGTTGGCTCTAATTCATGTTTTAAGCCTAATGAACTGGTAATAATCAAATTATTTGCTCCATTTTTGTCTTGTATATTTAATAAGACTTAGTAACAACAAGATTAGGTAAAAGAAATGCAACACACAAAAACAGCTACTCACTGGTATTCAGTATCTCTGATAAAGTCAAAGGATTAGGCAAATTTTGGATAAAGAAAACCACCCCAGAAATCGGGAAATTAATTTTTTCTTTTATATTTTCTGGTTTGTGTTTGATATAATTTAAACTGTGTATTTACTGCATATATGAATAAGTCAATACAAACCAATTCACTTTGCTTTGTTTGAGTTTAGTTTTACTTACTACGCAGCAATAGAAAAAAAAAAGGAGTATCCCATCAGCCAAAAGAACCAGGGCAGAACAGTGAGAGGGACTGACAGATAGTAAAAATAGTAGGGAGAGTCAAAAAGAAGAATGAGGATCAGATGGACTAAAAGCAACATGTCCAGTGCAAGGGAGAGGCAAAATAGGAGGTACCAGATGCAACTCCACTCTCTGAGCAAAGGGACATGAGATTGGATTTCTCCTATTGTTGCTGCATCACAGCTTGACTCCATTAGTGTGCTTTAGATGTTTTATATTTGCACACACACATGCTCACCTAACAGGGCAACTACACCTAAAAACTACCAGAGAAACCAGTTATACGCATAGAATTGGACTCCTGGGATACAGACTGTGGTCTGAGTTAGGACTGCACACACACACTGCAAGGATGAAACCTCACCTATATTCCTTAGTTCTAATATCAGATCTGTATTTCATTAAATAATTTCAGCAAGACTTGATATTGTGACTTATCAAACCTACCATGCTTGCTATTTCAGTATCTTTGTTAAAGAAAATTAACAACATTTCTTTGATTTATTGCAACTCTTGTAATAAATGTGACAAACTGCTCCACCACTGCCATCCACACTCATCTCAACTGGTAGCTTCAAATCACTGCCATTGATTCCTGAATAAATATATTTTAAATCACTCCCCATTTAATGTCCCCTTGAGGAAGTCTTGGCCCATATAAACACAATTATTCCTGATTAATTTATAGAAACTAATTTAATTGAATAAGTAATGAGTTTCTTTTCCCAGTTGGGTAGGAAAACTAAAACAAAATATGCATGTATCCCTTGAGAAGATGCAATAAAATGAAAATAGTTATAAACTAGGGACTTCTTATTTTTGTGTATATAGTGGGAAGCAATTTTTCAGAAACTACTGCACCTTTGTATTTCTCATGTGAAATAACAAATCTGCAGATGACATTACTGGTACAAGAAAATATTTAAGTGAAGATCATTAGGACAAGATCCAGGATCAGTCCAGCCTCTGAGACAGAACAGAGTCGCCCTTTCTTGAAAGCAAAACAGTGCAAGATCAACCAAACGGCATATTCCTTCCTCACCAGCACCAAAGGCAGTTGTGTTTCCCATCACTGACCCAAAACTCCCAAAAATTAAAAGTAGCTCTTCCAACATGAATTGTAAGCACTTTCTTTCCTTGCCTTAAACAGTATTTGACAGCTGAGGCAAATATAACTGAACTGAGATTTGGCTGCTTCCATGGATTCCACTTCATGGCTATATTTACAAAAGTGAACTTGCTGGAAGTTGCTAAAAGGATGAAAAGATGAAAACTACTATAGTAATGCTTCAATAGAACTAAAAGAAACAGGCAAAAGATAGACAACTGCTGCAGCAGATGGGAAAAAGGAAAGGACATGACCCATTTGCCAGACTTGTTTTCCAGTTGATCCACTCCTTGTTTCTCAAGTTGAAACAAGCCTCCACATTCCAACTAAAGTGTTATAATTGGCTAAAAGTCTGCTTCTTAAGGGAAGGCAAGGTCCCTCTTCACCACAATTTATCTTGATTGGTCTTCCTGCTGTGAGCATCCCAAATTCCTATCTCTCCAGCTGTGTCCCTTCTTCCCCCTTGTACTCCTGAAGCTTGTTGTACCTGAATAAGTTCATTGCTCTCAGGGAAGAAGAGTACTCCCTCCCCTCAAAGGGGCTGTTTGATCTGACCCAGACTACCAAAGGCTGCACTGCACAGAATGATTGTCTGACTTCTTGCCAGACATACCCTTCCCAACAACTCATAACATACACATAGTAAATAGACATATCAATACTTCTACTACCACGAGGACTCGACTGAAGACACCAGCATGAAGAGCTCTCCTTCAGCAAGCCTAACTGATCCCAAATGGTGGGCAAGTCCCACATCTCCCCTCAGGTGGATA
Source organism: Aphelocoma coerulescens (assembly GCF_041296385.1). Taxonomy (NCBI): domain Eukaryota; kingdom Metazoa; phylum Chordata; class Aves; order Passeriformes; family Corvidae; genus Aphelocoma; species Aphelocoma coerulescens. Next base: position 13,710,017 of record NC_091020.1, on the reverse strand, counting down.
TACATCTCATTAACTTAAAATGATCTATGCCAAGTACTGATGGGAGTACAACTATGACAGCCTGGAGTTCCACATGGGCTCCAAAACTTGCCTAGAAGAAGTGCCTCGGCCAAGCAGAGCTCTGCATTGCCATGGCTACACTGCTGTGATTACTCAAGCTGTCCAGTTTAAAGTTAGCAACACTGTCCCCATCAGCTCCAGGCCCACCTGTAACTGCTGCAAAAGATAGGGAGTCTGATTATGCAGAACACACAGGTCTCCCATGAGGAGTAATTTTCACAGGGTCTACAGAAAAACACAGTTCAGTACCTCCTTTCCTCCCCACCCAGCTGCCAAAGCAGCAGGCATTTCCTTACAAACGCCCTACTGAATTTCTAAAGATGGTGTGCATGTATAAATAGAAGTGGTTTGGCATGATGAGATCCCAGGGAGCAAAACTGCCTCACTTCAATTTGCAACACTGAAGAGCAGCAGTCTAACTTTAGGTCAGAAATCTGAGTTCAAAATTGCTTCCAAACGATGGAGGAAATACTCATTCTTGAGTATCTTACAAACTTACAAAATAATCAGAAATTTTGAGAGATCTTCTGCTAAAGCAGAGCAAGGCAGCTCATTCCCAATGGTCAGAAATGTCAGCTGCCTGTCTTCCATTAAGGAAAACTACTTGATCAGGCCCAGGGTTATTTTTGTAACCTGTAACATCCATTTAAGGTAATTATCTGGTGCAAAAATCTAGGTCCCTTTTACTGCTATTGATTAATTCTACCCATCTTCAAAAATTCTATTTAAATTATTAAGGAGAAAAAAAAGGGCACTTTTCTGGAGGTGTTCATGATATTAAAGGGTTTTCCTCCTTTTGAAACACCCTGTATTTACACAGAATCTTGAGGATAAAGATTACTAACACACACTTTACACTTTATGTAGTGGCATAAACAGAATCTATTAAAACCAGGTGCTCAAAGGCATCACTTTCTGCACCATCTCTCTGCGTAAACCAGAGAGACCCAGACAGTGACTAGTACTGCTCATAAACACTTATTCCCAACACTAAAACATCCAAAATCTATTAGGGGAACCAAATAAATGGCTAGGACACCAAAACACTAACTTTCCATTTCATTGACTGGTAATTTTATCTTTGATCCAGCAGCAATGCATAAGCCCAAATCCTCCCAACAAGCTCCATTAAGGCAAACAACCATACTCTCTAAAGAATACCACTGGCAGATGTTAATAGTTCTAAAATTTAAGTGAGGAGGGAATTCTGTCTGAAAATACAGAGCTGGACCTGCTGATCATTACAAAGTTCAGAACCTCCAAATCTGAAACTCTGTGCAGCACAAACAGCAGAGGCTGAAAAGCGGGCCCCATGTTTCTCTAGCAGAGATGGATTCACCTCCCAGCTGTACTCATGCAGAGCCATGTCTCTTCCCTCAGCCCTTTTATGTTTAGAAGCACAATCCTCTATTCATTTTCTCCATACACATTTGCATGACATGTTTTGTAATACAGGATGCTGAAATATAGCCAATATTTACACAGTTTTTATTTCTGCCTCTCCAGAACAGGAGCTGATAAGTTACTTTTTATTTCAGGTTTTGTTACTTCTAATTTCACACAGTGCAGATAAAACTAATCTATATGTCGTGCAAGGAGCTAGGCCAGATAACAAGAAAAAAACATTAGCTATTCCACTGACAGCATTATGTAAGTATTTGATGATGCCTGTTACTGCCTCAGCTGGGCTCCTGCCAGACTGGTAATATTCCTGTTTCAGGTTACCTGTGTTAAAGGCACCAAAGATTTAGGGATGGATCTGCACTAGAATGTGCAGAAAACCTACTGCAGTGATGAGCTGATATTATGTGTATATTCACCTTGCTAGTCAAGGACACCTCTTCCTCAACAGCATGATGTAGTCAAGAAACCAGGCACAGAAAACCTGTAACAACCTCTTATCCAGAATCTCCCAGAAATTGAACTGAAAGGAGGTACAACCACCACATTCTCAGCTGAGGTTCACTATGTCACACTCAGTATCACAAGGCAGGTCTTAAGATGGCAAGAACCAAATTACTACTTTTCACTCACTAAACCTGGATGTTCCAGCTTGGCCTCAAAAGAATTTCTTAGCTTGTTATGAGTATCAAAGTAGCATACAATCAAACCCAGTTTGATATCTAAGCAATCCCATTTCTGCCTTTTAAAAGCCTTCCTACTTTGACTTCAAGACATTTGCACTTAGAAATCTTAACTCCTACCTCTTTTTAATACTTTTTAAATATTCACATCTTTTTAGTCACACTATCATCAGCACTCTATACTCAAATTCCAGCAGCAGAAGCTACACATTTGCCACACTGCATGCTCCAGTCATTTTTTGCTAACAGAATTTTTACTGTTTTTTACAATCTAACAAAGCAGACTTGGCACTCTTTCAATACACACCTCAATCTTCCATTATCAGTGGGCCTCTGGTAGCGTCTAAGTTAATTTGGACAGCAACCTCCTCCAGCAGAGTTAATTCTAGACAGGGATAAAGCAGACAAATTGCACAGGACAGCAAACACATGGGAGCAGGAAAAGTCATGACTGACTGCTTGACCCTGAAAAGCCAGGCTGCTTCTGCCCACCACTGCTATGACAAAGAGGCTCAAGCACAGAAGGCAGCAGTGACTGCTGAGAGCCATGAAGCAGGAGACACTGCTTCATCCTGTTCTTTTACCAGCACTGCTAGCCCATTCTTACCTGTCCTTCTACCTCTTTCCTATCCTCATCCCCAGCACAAACCACCAAGTCCTGGTCCATCTCTGGTATTTCATCCCAGGACATCAAGCAAAAGCCCCAAATCACAGCATCAGTGGCAGGATTCAGGTACTGCTTCTTCTCTCCAGCCTGGCCTCTCAAAGATTTTATTTTTATCCTCTTTCCTTTTTCTTGCCCCTTAGATTATTCTCTTTTAAAGAAGTCCACTCCAAAACTCAATGCAGCCACAACACACCAGTTGTCTGCCATTCCACTGTCCATCCTGCTGAACTTTTCCTTTATGTGGTATCTGCCTATTCCAATTGGTCCGCAAACCACTCAGAGCAGACATGTAATACTAAGTTTTCGTGTACTAATTAGACTGTGACTTCACAATTCCAACAAAAATGCTGCTGCTATTAGATTTCATCTAAGTACCTATATATATAAAACTATATTTATGTTTATTTTAGCTTAAATGGAATGATAATATAAGTAGAGATGTTTTCAAATCTATGTTCTTAATAGCAGCAGTTTTGGTTTTCTAGATTACCTTCCTTTTTTGATTCAGATCAGCCTTTCCCTTTTTCCCCCACAAAGATGATCTAAGCTTTGAGTTCAAGTGGTAATGATTTTTAAGAAGGGCAAAGAAGCCCCTGGAAGTCATCTTGAAGAATGGCATCTCTGACTTCATTAATACTCTCCTGATATTCAGGCATTAGCATCTCTTTAAGTGTTCTACAGCTACAGGCTGCTGGTGGCTGTCAGGTCTCAGAAAGGTTAGCACTGCTGCTATGATAGGGTTATGCTAAAGGTGGATGCATTTTTTTGACAAGTTTTTATTATTTCAAGCACTCCCATTACAATATAATAGCTAAAGTCAAGCCCAGAACAGCATTCTAACACAAATACTCCTTCATGAAGTAAGTTTCTGTAAAAATATTATTTCAACTATCTGTAACTTCTGTCCTGCCATACATTATATATGGGACTGATAATGCCAGCTGAATCCCTCCATGATACCTATCAGGAAAAACAAAAAGTTTTCAGGGCAGTTTTTGACTGGCAGATTACTGTATGAGGGAACTGAGCTCTGAGCAAGCCCAAATAACTGCAATGGAGACTTTAACTCTCAAAACACAATAAAACAGGATGCACTTGACCATTAGGAATCATGCTCTTCAATGAACCCTGATCTTCCACTCAATGCAAGAACTAGGCCAAATCCATCATCAAAATATGCTTGCTATCAACAGTTAAAGGGAAGAGACCAGCTTCAGACAGATAACCTGTCCTACTCTCAATAAAACAAAACACTTTACAAATATCCCACAGTGACAATTCAGCAGCTCACTGTCACATGTCTCATGTTAGCTACTCAGGTATAGTCTTTTGCTGGCCAGAGATAACCTACTTCCAGGGCAATCAGTGACATAATGAAATGAAGGATTCTTAACAACAAACTGAAAGTAACCAGGACAGCACAAATGTTTTTCTTCAACCATGCTAGAGAGAAACTTCACTTCCATAGCCACTCCACCAGTGATAGTGGAACTAATACATCTACGCAATAACAGGAGAAAGGTATAAATTGTGAGGCAGTTGCTTCAATTGTTTTCTGTAGTTGGATATTATAATCTAAAGGAGCTTGATGATCTAGACCATCCAGTCTGACCATCTCACCCTTCTGCACTGGTGACATCTGGGTAGTTTTCTTCAGTATCCTTAAAGTCATGATCACCATGGGAGTCTCCCTGGTTTAATTAACAACAACAACCACACACTTTACTACTTCTGGGGGGGAAAAACCCAAAAGGCTGCAGGGCTTAAACACACAAAACATTAGCCAAAAAGCTAAAATGTATTTTGGAACTTGGCATTTTGGAGGAGCTGTCAGCATTTCCCTACTCTGCTTCATAAGGTAACCTGCAGAAAAGTCAGCCAACATTAACAGAATCTGTTCCAAAGCTTTAAATAAATTGACCAGCATGATATAGACCACTCTTCCAAGGCTGACAGTGCCCAGTGCTGCAAGCATACAGCATAACCCTCATCCACAACCAGGTCCTTTGGCAGCACAGCCATTAAATGAACAGCACTTCAATTTTCATAAAGCTGCAACCTACTTTTCTCTGACTGATGTCCAGGTAGCCCATTTTGAGGTGAGGAAGTACTGACAAAGTCTTTGTTTTACAAGCATGCATTTTCTTTTCTTACATTTCATAGGTTACTCATATTCACACATGTTTTTCATAAGCATCTCAAGTACAAATCGTTCATGCATTTTGTACTTCAGTATGTCATGAGTCTACTACAAAGTGTGTTCTTAAGATACAGACTGTTGCATCAAACTGCTTATATTTTTTTTAGTGCTCTAATCCAGCCATCTTCTTAGATCTATTAATTTTTTTAATGTTAAAAGGACATATTATATGCATGAGACAGTTACACTGTAATTTTCATCTCCTTAACTAGCATCACATGCCAGTGTGGCCATAAACTTCATATTGTGTTTTGCTGGGTCAGTAAGGGGTTTATTCAGTCTGAATCATTATTTCATTATTGTTTCACTGTTTTCATTACATTCAGGATGAAATGCTAGCTGGACTAACACCAGTGACCTGCAGGTATCTCCAAAAGCATTCTGAAGGTAGCTTTAATAACTATGCTTACATTAAAGCCAAGAACAAAAAGAAATTTCATGGCAGCACCAGTAAATGAATGATGAACTCCAGGGCTAAGATGTAATGAGAGAAACAGCATCCCCAGCAAAATAAGAGTGAGAAGTCAGGGATAGCAGCTGTACTAGCAGCTATCCTATTTATAGCATCCTGAACTGGGGTATTGGGGTATACATTTTGAGTAAAACTAATTTAAATCACTGGAGTTAAAAGCACAAAAACTGAACACTGCTGATTGAGATAAGCTTCAAATGAACCTTGGATTCTACAATTGACCTGAAACTGCTAGGTGAAATTGTTCTTTCTTTTGAATTCATAAAATCTTTCACATCTCTTGCATCACTCACTCTTTTAGATCCACAACACTAATGAAAAAGCACTAGATGCACTACATGCTCTAGAAAAACATGATCTGGCCCTTTTAAAATATGATCAGAATTAAATTATCAGTTCAAATCAGCAGCGATAAGTGAGAATCATTATCTGGCATCTGCCACTTAGCAGCCTGTGATACGTACCAGTAATTTTACTATGATTCTAGATAGAAATATTACTATCATATTATCATAGTAATCATAATAGTATGATTACTATGATTCTAGATGGAAATATGCCCAAAAAATGCTTCACATAAATAGCAATACTTCTTGTCTTCCAGTACTTTTACCTGTGTTAAAGCTCACACAAGAATATGGAATTGCAAAATCCTCTTTCCTGAAGCAAACTGCCAGCATTTCTCTTAAAAAAAAAAAGATGTTAATTTCAGAGTTAAAAGTGTTAATAAAATGCCAACATGTCAGATTATTAAAAAGCCCATCTTGGTATTTTCCTTTCCTCTCTCTTTTTTCTTTTGACCTACATATAAAAATGTGTGTCACACTTCGCTTGGGGTTTTTTAACTAGTTTATGCAAAAAGAACGTAAACATAAACTCACCAGTTACTCACAGTGAGTTTTCACCTGCACCAACTTGGAAAAAAGCTTTCCTATCAGTTTACCTGTGCACAGAAACACAGCTAAAGGCTTTTATGCTGCAATCCCAATTCAGTGCTAAGTGACAAATCTACATACATAGTCATAAATCTCACACAGACCCCTGTTGTTTTTTTTCTTTCCCTTTAAAAAAATAAATAATTTTCTTCTGATATATAGATCTGGAGATCATAGTCATTCAAAAAGGTAGCAGGCATTTTAAATAAGTTCTTCAAAATTTAAAAAAAGCTGAGTTGTGACCATGCAAAAATACAATGTGAGGGAAAGAGGCAACTGTGACTTTGGGGGGTGGAGGTATTTTTTTAAAGAAAAAAACCACAAGCTGTCTTTATTCAGTACAGCTATCCTTAAAAAAAGCAAATAGAAATAATGTTTTTCTTCAGCTTTCTCTTTATAAAAACATTCAAAAGATGTTTAAGCACGATATCACAAAACCCCACTTCAGAAGAAGCTAAGCACACTTAATAGTATTAGCTCTTGCCATTACAAATAGGAATACCCTACATACTACTGTTTTATGTAAGTAAAAGAGATATAGAACATATATGAGCAAGTTATAAAGTCAGCACTTAAACATGAGCATAGATAAAGCAAGCATCTCTATATGTGTGTGAGCTATGCTCATATCACCTCCCTGAAAAAAGCACTTAAAGGTCACTACTCAAATATTAAGAGCAACTGAAACAAAAGTTCTGCACTTGCAGCACCACTTTAAGGAAGTGCATAGTAAAGGCATTCTGCTCCCCTCCCATATCCTCATTTTGCCACAAACAGGTGCTGAGACAGGGAGAGCAGTTCCACTTGCTCTGAAGTGTAACCCACTTGCCAGACGTGAGACAAGCCAGGAACTCTCTACTAATCATCTCAGCTGAGTGTTTCAAACAGGAATCAGCTTACACAAGCTCACCAGTGCTGAAAGAGCTGGAATCACTCCCCAGCTGCCTCTGAAAACAGGTGACTCTCAAGATGAAAGAGGCTTCCATCCAAGTGATGCCAAGCCATTGCTGGCACATTGAATGCATACAAGAGAGTCACCACTACTGTCTCGTAGATATTAAGTTCACGCTGGTTAGAACATATGCCGTATGTCTGGCTAGAGCACAGCATGCTTCATGAGAGCATCTTCTCAGCTCCCCACAGCTCCACAGCCTGCACACATGACGGCCTCCACTGAGAAGCTCAAGTCCAAAGGTCATCCCTCTGAATTTCCCTTGGAACAGAGCAGGACATGGACATTAACAGCCCAAACACCATGTTACAGTGTCTCTAAGAGTATCAGAAACCCTTCTGTATAACAAGGACTCCTCACTACCAGAGTCACTGGTCTTAGAAAGCATTTTGCAAAGTCTTCACCATCCTTCCATCACAGTTTTCTGGATATTCCTTAAGTCCTTGCTTTCTCCACTGCACTCCAAGAACAATCCCCAAGATCAGAAAAAAAACACCTTTCATAATGAGCATATTACTCTTGAAAGAAGATTTATTCTGGGAAGGCTGCAGGTGTTTCTCTTCTCTTTTCTTGTTTTTCATTAAGAAACAGTATATAGACATGTAAACATCACTTTCTTTGAACTCATTTCTTGCTGGAAAAGTTCAGTTAGTTAACAAAATCCCTTATTTTAAGGACAATTCCACTTTCTCCTCCTAAAACAAATGCTGTCTAGTATGCATGTTTGCTAGTTATTTCTAATCGTATAATCATTTCATTTAATAAGGTCTATTCAATTTTAACAATAATTCTTACACAATATTTAATGTTTCACATACCCAAGACCTTGCACCTCACCATAAGGTAAACCCTCATTTCTTTCTCTAGCTTCCATGAGCACCCCTTTTAACTATAGTAAAGTTCTCTTGGAAACTGAAAAAAACATCACTATAGCCACTCAAAAGTCCAGTATGTTCACAGATTAAAAATTTGGAACCCCACATGAAGGAAGATTACAGAGACAGAAAGCAGTCTTCTTATGGATCAAGCCTTATTAGGACTAGAAGACTGCCACTGAATGGGACAGGTGAGAAGCAGCAATATTGTGGAAGGAACACAGCTGCCCTATGAAGCAGACAGGAGAAATTAGGAAGTTGGAGGCACATAACTATCTGGCCAATTCTCATTTTACTTAGGAAACTCTTGCACCCAAGTCTCTTTTATTTTGATACAGACTTATGTGAGAATTACATAAAGTATTACATACTTTATATTTATCACCATATGCATAATGTTTTTATCAATCTTAGACTAAAATTTCATAGAGCAAAGATTCAGGTAACATCTTTGATTTACTCCACTAAATGAAGAGATAAAACATAGAACTTGAGGTGTTTTATCCTCCCCTCTTCAAAATGTCACTTAATGAACCGGAGCACCTTCGACACCAAAAATCCCAAATTAGTTTACACACTTCAAGTGTCATCCATCTTGTAGAAAAGCCTTCTACAGGCAAGAACCTGGCCAGATAGAATCTATACCTCAAAAAAACAAGTCTTAAGAATTAAAGAGCGAAAAACTGAGTCTCTTAAAAGCACATTTTCTTGTAGCCAGACAGAACAAATTCAGGTTTAAAATACCGGCCCAGAACCTTACAGTGTGTTCTGTAGAGGTGTTGATTTTTATTCACTGAGGTTTTCATTACCAGTACTCGTCATCCCACAAACATTAGGACAGGAACACACAGACTTTTGGTGGAGTTGGTGATTCACCACCACATACATACTTTCCACCTAAGAAATGTTTGTTGGTGGGGCCCTTGTGACTCACCTCCAATGCACTTTCTTCCCCATCATCATGGTCCCTTGGTGGGGTGTCGGTGATTTATTAACCAACAGCCTGTCATCTGAACTGAGCAGTTTGCCAGATGACTACACAGTGACTTCTGCTTCCTGAGGGAATTAAAAGTGTTCTTCCACACCAGTCTGTATTAGTGTATAGTACTCACTTCTGTACAGTAGGTGAGCTCTAAAAACAGAGCTGTTCCACTGCTATTCTCATTTTGCCTTGTCCTGCTATTTCACTGGAACTCTGGGGTGAGGTAGCTACAGAATACTAAGAAAATGAACACTTCAGAAAACTAACAGCACTGTGAAGCCACTTCCAGACAGCCCATCAGGCTGAACCCCAGCATCAGGAACAGAGTCTCTCAGCTATAGCATTACAAAGTTGATAATGCTAACCAGAAGTCCAGTACACATTTTGTGCTCACCAGCTACAGACTTATCCCTAAGAGAGAGTGTTCTCACTTGTCTACTACAAAATAATGCTATTATTAAAAACCAGAAAGGAATCTTGAGGTAAAAGTCAGGAATTTAAAAACAAACAAACAAAACCACAAAAACAAAAGTAACCAACCAACCAAAGGAAAGCACCAAAAAACCCCAAACACAAACCCCACAGACAGTAAACTCCTAAAACGTTCTGTCCTGGAAGAAAACCAGAAATAACGCTAAAGAGGCCAAAGCATAGAGCACACATAAGGCTTGAAAACATTCAAATCCAAAAAGGGCTGCTCATACATATTTCCATATAAGAAGAATTACACTGTTAGTAACTAATGCTGGTGCTGTTATGAGGGGTGTTCCTCGCTACTGCACTCTCCACCCCCAAGATCCAAGTCTTGTGACTGTTCATATCTTAGCTAGTCAGTTGAAGATATAAAAGGTGATGAAAGCTCCAGAAAGGAAAAGAAAAATAGGCCTGTAGTCACAGTTAGCAGTACATACAGGTAAGATTTTTCAGATGGCTTTTAGGACTTGAAATTATTATTGGAGATTACTTTTCTCCTTGGTATCCCATCACAAGCTTTCCATTTGCCCTGTATTTCCACATGGCCTTCATATAGAACAAATAATTTCAAGTATAGGTATTAGCTATTTAAGTACTTTAGAAAAAAAATTTTACTTACTTTTTATGTCATTATCTATGACATGCTGTTTCTTTTCTTCTCAGCTGCAGAAATAAGACTATAGATCAAATCTCTAGTGCCCTGTTCTATGTTCTGCTCTACTTGAGGTTACAGCCATCCATAGTCTCCTTGTTCCTTGCTCATCTATGCCATGAAAACAAATTTAAACAGGTAGCACATTCTGTGCTGCCATCAGTGGTGAAGAGTTACAGCCCAGGCTTGGACTTAATAAAAATAGAAAAAAAAATAGTTATGTCATTATTACTTTGGTTGTGGTCCTCCTTATGTGCTGTAGTGAGAAACTGATGCTATTTAAACTTAAGAACACTGTTTCTTTTCCATCATCTGCCAATCATTCACAGTTTAGATTAGCAATTACTTCTACACATGTATATAAAAAGATCCCTACTGCTCTGAAATGCTAGAACTCTCCCAAAAATATTTTTTTCACAAAGTAGGCCACCCTGCAAAAGCAGACAAATTCATGCCATGTGAAAAAATTCCCGTATCTGTTACTTCCATGACATTTGGAAAGATAATTTATTTATAAGTAACTCACATCTTTCCTATTACTGTTAATTTATTTTCTCATTATGTTTGCACCTATATACTCAAAATTACTGATCTACAAATTAAAAAGAGGCACAGGAATAGCAACATGATTATGCTGTATGCTGCTTATTGCATTATCACTTTGAAACAGGAGAATGAACAGGCATATAGGAAGGCAGCATTTTTATGGCTGTCCAAATCACAGGAAGCAACCCTGACATTTTGGAGAGTCAATGTGTCAGTGACTGCAGACAGTGGAAGAGTCATCAGAAGTATGACTACAGTTAAATCAAAACCCACACCTCTAGCTATAATAGGTTGCAATTGGAAAAATAAACAAAAAAAAATTCCATAGGAAACTAAGCAAGAGCCTGCAACAGCCCACTGTCTCCAAAAAACAAATCATAGCCTGCATTTATGTGCATACCCTCTGACTCAAGCTGGGATCTAATGGAAAAGCATGAATAAAACAAGTATCCACCTCAAGCATAATAAGGAAAGAGGCTATAAATTCTCAGCCAATTGCTCAAACCTCATCAGGATGTGAGCCCATAGCTTCCCCCAACTCCTGCCAAAAGGGATGTGGTTTTCCAGTTGTGTAGATGAGGAAACCCTCAACACTGTTAGTCCATCCCATAAAAACACCTTTTGTTTACATTCCGATTCAAGGAATAGGACTGAAGAGGCTGCATTCATACAGGAAATATTTGGGACAATTGAATCCAGATGGAGGTGGAGGCAGCATGGCTTTACCTCCAAGCCTGTCGAGATGCCTCCTTCCACCCTCCTGCTATCAGCAGGCACAGGAACAGTCCCGAGCCAGAGACTCACCAAAGTGAGCGATGCCTTTTGACACAGCAGAGTATTCACCACCCACAGTAAACTGACAGCACATCTCAATCCTGGCTGCCACTGCCACTTCAGATGCTGCAGGTTATGCTTTCCAGGATGCAGTCCCTACTCCATCAAACCATTTTACACAGAGAGCCCTAGGTATGTGCAACATGGCTCATGATCCAACGCAAAAGCACAACAGAAAAACAGGAACATCCTCAGAACAGTACAAGTCTCTCCCTAGCTGGCACTAAGAAAGCTGTGCTTCATCTGCATATATTCTAGTGCCAGATACATACAGAAAAACAGCAAAGAAAAAACCTCAGCTTGTAATACCTGTGTATTTTACAGGTAAAAAAAAAAAACCTTCCAGCAGACAAGTATATATTGTAGCAGATGCATATCCCACAAAGTAACAAGTCCAAGATCCCACAGCATCTTCTTTCCCTGCTATCCAATTACTCGACTTTCACACTCTTACCTCATGTATAAAACCTGCTTCCTGCAACTTGGAGATTAAATTCCAAAAGCAAAAATGAGACACAAATAAGGACAAATTCAAGAAAATATAAACTAGCACTATTTTCATGTGTTAATAATCACCAAAAAGTTAGGTAAAATACACCTAAATAGTCTTACTAGTGATTTATTGTATATAAATTAAAGGTCTACACAAATTTGACTTTTTCTGGAATACATAATATCAAAAGCTTGAACAATTAATTCTAAAGCATAAAATGCAATTCATATACTTTGTAAATGCCCCTTGCACTGAATAAAACAACCAATGAATTTAAATTGGCTTTATTCCATTTCCATATAGTTATTTTGTACCTAGAGAAACTTTTGGGTCAGAATTCCTTAGCCTGAATTACGTGAGAACCTCCATGAAGCATACAAAGTTTTATCATTCAATACATATAGAATTAGGCTATACAGACTCTACAAAAAACAGCCCTGTATCACCCATTAACTTTGTTTTCATAGCTTCACCCAGTGTATCTTTTGTTATGACAGCTGCAAAATCACCCCATTACTCAGTCCTCTCCTCCCTGCTCAGCATTACATCCCTGTTTGCCTTTTGCCCACATCCATTCACATATGCCCTGCCACACTGGCAAAATCTGAAGATCCGTATTAGCTGTGGTACTAGTATTTACATTTTCGTTCCCTCACAATCAAGCTCACAGCACTTTCCTCTTCAGTAATACCAGTAGTAGAATCTGCATCCTCAGTACGACTTGTTTCAACTACTGCACTTTCCCCTTAGCTGCCTTTCATCATCAAATCTGGTCCATGTCACTAAAAACTGTCTTCCCTTGCACTAGCAGAACCCTGAGGTTGATCACACTCCCCTTATATACATCCACATATCAACTCCATATAGGTCCTTTTCCCCTGCATTTGCCTCTGGCTACTGGGTAGTTTAACTAATTAAGAATCACCAAAGAACTGGCAAAAGCCCCCAATATACCCTGCCATGGCAAAGTAGAACCAATGGTGCCATCTTTTCCAAGTCTCAGATTTTGCAATTATCTCAGTAATTATCTCAATAATTATCTCAAAAAGGCAGAAGGATAAAACGGGAAGGATCTTAGAGTAGAAAACACAGAGAAACTAAAAGAGAGAAGAGAGTGAGATGAACCTTTGCATAGACACCAATTACCCCCGACCCTTAGGGAGAGGCTCAGCAAGTGACCTTGTAGTAGTACAGCTGGGAAAAGCGACTTTCAGAAGTGTTTCACCACATTGTAGGCAGTTACATTTATTTCCTCACAACTGCAGAAGCTAAATGGGGAATTTCAGAGCCACATTTCAAAATAACTCAAAACGTTTTAGCATATTCATTAGACAGCTGTGTAAATTCTGTCTCCTGCCATTTTTCCGATCACTCCAACAGGAAATGCCACTCTTTAAGCTGGCACTTCTGCAAAGCAAATGTGATACTGTATCGACAGCAGACTAGTCAGTGCAAACCTCTGACTCAGTGCTTTCTGGCAGTTTCAACAGCTGCCTCAGGAATAGGGCACTGAGGAGCCAAACCAAAGGTAAAAATCATTAAAATCCCTTCCCTGCAGTTAAGAAAATCTACCTCCAACAAAACCAGGGCTTCATCCTAAGAGTTTTCAAAGATGGTCTGATATGCTTTGGCACCCACAATATTAAGATCTTCACATGGATGCAGGTATGTACAACAGCATTACAAGTGCAAGAACAGATGACAAATTCTCTTCCAAAACACAAACACTGACACTCAATGCTTTTGCCTGCAAGAATTTCAGGAACCTCAAGGAGAACATACGGAATTATGTCTACTCGAAGATTTGTCCAAAATTTTATGGTTTGCATTCGTCTTTCTTATTTATACACACTTTGTAAGCCATCTCCCAATGCTGGATAGACTTCCAAGTATAGCTAATTCACTATATGCTAACAGAGGCAGCTTTAAGACTTAAAAAATACTGCCAACAAAATCTGTAAAGCAGAGTTGGAAAGTTTTCACTTTCTTCTAAATAAATCATACTTAAGCAAAACTTGGTAGACAAGTTAAATATTCATATAAGATTTAGACATTTAGAAGACTTCCATGCAGAGAGAGACTTGTGAGCCTTCGGGCTGCAAGTGCTCCACAATGGAATTGGCATGAACTTAAAATACAATGTAAGTAACTGTATCAAAATGGCAAATCACAAAGAAGCCAGCCTTGTGTGTGTCCTCTCAATGTTCACCAATTGCACTTCATTGCTATTGTTAATTACCATGAATACAGAATGGGCACGTGGTTCAGAGCCAAGGAAAATCCTTCTAGGTTTCTGCAGAAAACTCGTAAGTCTGAATTTCCAATATCATAAAAAGGTAAATAATAGGAATAACATTACAACTCATTTACTAGACATTATCTGCCATTAATAGTTATCTTCCTACATAAAGCTGGCAAAAAGCCCAATTAAGATGCCATTAAAAATACAGAAATAAATCCTGAACAATTCCAATAAGAGAGCAGACTCCAAAGACCGTGGTCTCTTGAAAGCCAGAAAGAAGCTATCCTCCACAGATGAGCTTACCAGAATACAATGACAACATTCAATCTATTTTGTAGAACTTTGTCAGAAATTTTAAAGTAAGAACTCTAAGGAAGTTAGAAAAATACTTAAATTAAAAGCTGAGAGGAAACCAGATAAACTTAATGGCAATGATAGTGTCAGAATTGTTTGGATTCCATTTTAGAACCAGAAAGAATTCAAAATGTGATCATCAAACATAGGCCCAAAGAGATTAAATTTCTTTGCTAGGTCTTGTATTACCAAATAGCCTTCTGAGCAATACATCACAGAATCCAGGAGTTTCTGCATCACAGCTGCACCTACATTCTGAGAAGTCTTCAACACTGCGACTGTACTTTCCCAGCTACAGGTCCAACCTGTTTTCCTTTCATCCGTGCTGGACCATGTGGGACCATGACAGTAGAGGACAGCTCACTTCCTCAAGGCAGTGGCAGAGGTCACACAGGCAGTGTCAAGAGGACAAATCCCCGAGCTACACGCAGCTGCAGCAGAACCCACTGCCCAATGAGCTGCATTCCCAGAGGGAGGTGAAAAACAAAAACCTCCTCTACCTTTAGGCTTTTTATTGTTAATATATTCCTGAAGGAGTAGAAGTTCCCTGCAACAATGATTGTTGCTCACCAGTAAACTGTGGTCAAAACATGCTTACACAGTCTTGAATCTGATCCATATTTGAGGTAGTTGTGTTTTAAACAAATTAAAGACCAGTCCAGGCGATCAGATTTCTCATTTTCTCAATACAACTGCGTGTGGTCTCAAGGCTTCACTCTAGTTTAGATGAACCCCTTGTCCTCTTATTAAGTCAGAAGAGGGAAAGATATTATCCAAATGTCTCAAGTTTTCAATTTGATGATTTTCACCTACTTAATACTACCACCTCTTCTAAGACTGCATTTTCTCCTCACTGACTTTAGCAGCTTGAGCTTCCCACTGCACTATCATCCTGACATCAGCCTGACTGAATGCAAAAAAGCCTATTTGAAGCTTCTGAGCAGAGACAGTTGAAGTTACACTGAGTGCCACAACTCCGTTCCTGCCTCAGATGGGGTATGGTTTTCACATGTCTCAACAAATAAGCCAATAATTAGGTATAACTATAAATTTAATAGCTGCTAGTATCTCACACATTAATAAAAAACAAAATATAACATTTTACAATCCCTCTAAAACCAAATATCCAGCTAAAAGCTGTAACTATCCATCCATAAAGGCACACTATGCTGTGAAGGATCTCAATAGAAGGACCCATTTTCATGTTCTCCAATACATGCAAAGACTGTTACATGGGGCTACGGATATTAGAGGTGCCAGTATTTTATCTTTTGGTCTCCAAAGAACAGCAGATGCCATCACACCAGAAATATTATAATGAGAAATGGGGGAAGACTGATATCAGTCAGCTGTTCTGGGTGCATAGGCATGCTGAATAGACCAGTTTCTGGAGGCTCAGGACACTTGTGGATCTACAGTTAAAACTCAGTTTCCATGCCCAGAGCCTTATATGGGGCCAGGAGTGCTTCTGCCATCTGGGATTCACACAGAAACGTGCTAAAGACCACTGAGGTGTAAATCTCATCCCTGTACAGCTTCGGTGTCTGTCTACAGCTCCACGCTGTGACCCAAGAATTTCTATACAGTAAATCTACAAGGCAGGTTTAATAACTGCCACTCCTTTTTACTTCTTTTCCATGGCACCATAATTTTTCTTTTTAAACATATCATCTACCTTTCACTTATTAGACCACAGCTTTTATAAAGACTTAAAGCTTGTGCTTAAGTAAGGGTCACCTCTTAATTTTCATTCACTCTGTGCTTATTTTGTCTAAGTGATACAGGTAGTAGATCACAGAAACAGATAAAAATTTCACATGGAAAAGTCTTTAAGTTATGCAGCTCTCCAACTCAGCAGCTGCCAGAAAATGTGATATTTGAATAAAAAGGCATACCAGACTTCTCAATTACCTTACTTTGAAGTTAAGGCAAGTAAGGTATTGACATTTATGATTAACAAGAAAGAAGATACTGTGATGCTTGTATTACAGTGTGGGATCACAGCTGTGCCAAGCTTACCTGCTTCTATTAAAACTCCAATCATCTAGTAAGGCTGAGAACTGCAAGTAGGACCATCAGCACACTCTGGCATCATACAGGTTTCCCTTCTTTCTGTAATATATTGTATTCTTACCTTCTTTCATAAAGCTTGAATACACCCAAGAAATTCTGTTCATGCTTTTAGCTTGGAATCTACATAGGTCATTTGTATTTAGGAAGCCCTTTCATCAAACTCAAACTAAAAAAATATTCTCCTTGTACTGCTGCCCTTTCAAAAGCTGTCATTTAAAAAGCAGTGTTTCCAAGAGACATACAACAACTACATAATTTCAGCTTCCATTTTTACCAAGTAAACTTCTGGTTCCTATTGTGGACTTGAACTATGCTTATTTTACTACAAATATTTGTTTCCTTTAGTATCCGAGGCCCATCGTAAAAAAGGGGAACTTTCACAGCGGCCCACTAGCCTTCAAACGCGCTAAAGAAATTTAAGAGGCAATCTATTTAAGGAACTGTTTTTCTAAAACCAGAGAGAAATATTTTGACTTTGGATAAAACACAAAATCGCCACTCAAGTCAGCAAAATAAGCATTTGGATGACAAACCAAAACCAGTAGTGATGTGCCACAATCTTTTCCTATTTACACTGGATAAAAAGAGGGTACTGGACACTGACCAAGCAAATGTAAAAAGAATTCTTTTTTTCTAGCAACTTTCCAGTTCCAACTTTCAACTTCTATCCAAGTCTCCCACCCTCTTTACTGCAATTAATCATCCTGAACAATGTGGTACTTGCTGGGGTTTTTTTGCCTCTCTGCTCCTCATCTTTTAAGACAAACTCCTTGAATGAAAACATTCCACCCCATGAAGGTTCATAGCTGCTACTCTTCACTCCTTTTCTACTGAAGTTTCAATCTCTTGCTTGTGCAGGCAGCAAAAACAAAAGCTGCCCAAATTCCCTGCATATAGCAATTTATCCTTCCATAAATCAGGCCTGTGACTAACATTATTTCTGTTATTGTTGGGTTTACTGAAGCCTGAAGAATATTTTCAGACCATTCCTTGTGCCCATTCAGGACTCTGCTTTCCCCTTCCAAGGCTAGAGCATTCTCCACCCTACCACACATCTGCTGCATTCCTCCATTTTGTGGGAGGTAGGATATGCACCTCTTTGCCTGTGTGACTTTCATAAGCTGATGCTAAAATGCAACCTCTGGATCTCAGTTTTTTGCAGGCAGGTTTCTGTCACTCCCTCTCCTCCTGAGCAAACTTGCACAATACACATATTCAAAAGAGCACACAAGAGGAAAGAAGAAACGTGATCTTACTTGAGTAACACAGACAAAGGAGGCCTTCATTGAAGTTCAAAGGGTAGAGTTTATGACATACAAAGAGAATGAGGAATAGATAGGGGTGGAGAAGTGAATAATGTTTTGTAGGCTCTTCTGTGTTCTGACTTTTTTCATCTTCATACTCTCCAAAACTCAACTTTCCAATGAAACGCAGAATTCACTTCTTTTCTAGGTTCATTCACAGCTCTCAGTAATTATGCGTGTGCATTATGCTTGAGATTATTTCAAATTCTGAGCTTCTTGCCAAATTTCATTGTAGGTAAACACCTTTAAGTACCTAAAGCCAAATTTGTGTTAAGTATAATATTTCTTGTTCCTCTTTCTTTCCTGGAGTGCTTCCATGTGCTCATACACAACTGCTACACTCCACTTAACTGATGACTGATGTTTTTCACACCCATACACATTTTTTCTGAAATGTACTGTGCCCAGCTCTAACTTCCTATTACTATGTAACATACTGAAATTTTAGCAACTGCTGTTGTATTACATGTGGCTGGTTTAGATCTATATTTTTCAGTGATCCTAGAACAACTAATTAAGTGTGTACTGTTCAACATCTCTTAGCAGGGATTCTCTGAAACGCAAAGGAAAAAAAAAAGAATGAAAGTACAGCTACTCAAAATCTGCAACATCTACCCTAAACTTGTGGGACACATTTTCTTGTTTCAATAAGAACATTCTTTATAAAGGAAAATATATAAAACCAGGAAATTATCAGAGCTCAATACACAATTTAAAAAAATATAATTATATAAGCGTCATGTAATCTTCCATTACACCCCAGGATCTGTAAGTAGCTAAAAACAAAATAGTATTTCTGTTACAAGAGAATGCCAACCCTGTAAGCTATAAAAGTACTTTTGGCTGTGAATTGTTTGAGGATTGTTGTTCTCCTTCATTAATTCTTAATCTCAGTAGAAAACTTCTGTTAATCCAAGATTTTCTTTAAAACTAAGAGAAAATTTCATTTCCAGAAGAAGTCTACTCAGGAGATCACAAACCCCTAGCAATCTTAGGTTTTTAAACTCATTAACTGCCTTAGGACTGCTATTGGGAGGCTTTCAGTACTTGCAGAACTAAACAGCAAACGCTCTCAAATGCTGAGATGTCACCAATGACAGTGAATGGCCTCAGACCTGGAATGCTGGAAAGCTACCAGCTCTGGCCAAGCATTTGCTATGTTTACGTTGAATTCTTGGACTGGATTCTAAATCCAGTTTTTATTTTGCTTTCAGGCTTTGGCACTGGCCCATTTGTATCCCTAGCAGTAATAAATTATGCAGTTAAGAATTTCATACTGTTTTAAGAACCTGAACTGACAGTGCCTTCAATAGGAACCAAAGAGTTCTCAGAACATCATGGAACAAGTGCTTCAGTCCTGACCAGATAAAATTACTTAAGTACAAGTTCAGATTTGATTTTGAATCAGGGGGATGGGGAGCAAAAGAATTCGTTTGTTAGGAACAATGCATCTAGCTTGGTCAGCATACCAGAGCAGGAAGAAGAAGATAAGAGACTGCTGATAAAACCAGGGGGAGTCTCAGACAGGCATCCTGCTTCATCCCAAAACTAGCTCAAACCAGTCCCAAAGCTTAAACCCAGGCCAAAGGTATAAAAGAGCATGCGCAGGAGAGAAAGGTGAAAAGTTCAGACGAGGAAGACTCTCCCTGACTTCGTCACAAGACCCCCGAGAGACCCCTACCACAACCACCAGACAACACTGCGCAAGCGCAATGCGGATGTAAATGACTTTTGAGTTCATTATAATACGAAGCGAGGCTGGGCGGGGCTAGGTGATGAATATGTATGAGTTTGTTAGGAAACTTAATGAATATGGAACTTGTAACCCGATAAATACCGAGCTGAAAACAGCTGTAGGCACGCATGATTTTGGAGGAGCTATCCCCCATGCGTCCCAGCGCTGGAATAAAACATACCTACTTTACTACTTTTCTAGTAGTGGAGTCCTTTCCTGCCTTTCATTTGGCGAGCCAGCCAGGAGAGACTCTGCCCGGCTGCAGGATCGGCTGAGGAGCGGACATCCTAGGCGCGCCCCAGGGCTTTCCTGGAGGATCTCCTCCCCTCAGCTCGCTCACTGCAGCGGACAGACAATGACCTGCTAAAGCTGCGGACAAACGGTATGTTTTGCATTTAAGGTGCCTGTAAGTCGTACGCGTGGCCAGGGCTGCTGGTAAGCCGTGAGGAGACGTCCCACGCGCAGCGTAGTCCCTGTGAGGGTAAAGGTGGGGCCGGCAAGGGGGAATCGCCGACCGATAGAGCGGCCGCTAGCAATCCTGGGGGCGGATTGGGTGATTCCAAGGGGGGGTCCCGGTGGAACTTGTTACTGTGTTGGAAAAATACAAGCGGGACCCTGAAACTATTACAAGCGAGTGTTACGAACATTTTGCTACTAGTAGCTGGTTTGAATGTTGTTTATATGTTTGTGCAGACATTGGTTGTTGTCGGATTGCTTTTATGGGTGTGGATGTATATTCGGTCGTGCAGATGTATATTCGGTCGTGCAGATGTGTATCAGGTCGCTTATTCGTTTGTAAAACAGGAAGCTTGCGTGTTGCCGTGTGATATTTGAGAGTGTGATATTGAGACATTTGTTTGGAAGAGTGCTTGTTCGTTGAATTTGGAATCTTGACTGGAAGAACCTCTGCAGGAATATTAGTGGCCTTTGATTGAGAACAACCAGCAGCAGAGAATTTAAAGTTTGAAAGAGTACAAGAAATAGCTTGCTCTTGTGGATGTATCAGAACCTTTTTCAACGGGAGGACAGCAAGTTGCATAGATAGTAATGCAGTGTAAAGTTTGTATTTTGAGCCTGAGATTTTAAAGATTGTGTGTGGGAAGTCGCATTTGGTGCCTGAGGTTTGGGAGGTTCGGGAAGAAAATTGGGAAAGAATTGTGAGAAAGTGTGAAGAAAGATTTGGGTGGAAACGAGATAACGCTAGGGGACAAAACTCTCTCCATTCATGTGTCCTATCTGCTCGAGTGATAGAGAGGACTCCCTGCTTGGTGTGTGGGTGTAAGTTCAGTGTAGATCTTGTGGAAGTCGGAGAAAGGAAAAAAACAAACAAACAAACAAAAAAAAAAAAAAAAAAAAAAAAAAAAAAAAAAAAAAAAAAAAAAAAGGGAGATTTCAAGCAGCCTTGGCAAAAGGCATAGGATACAGGTGACCCGAAGGGGGTGGCACAGTATTTGAGTAAGCTCAAATAGGATGGGAACCAGACAAAGTAAGGAAATCCCCAGAGCAAGCCCGCTCGGCTGTATTCTAGCCCATTGGAAGGAGATAGTAGGAGCTGGAGGCACAGAAAATAAAAAAACCCTTATAAAATATTGTACCCAGTGGTGGCCACTGTATAAATTAGAAAATAAAGCTAAATGGCCATCTAACGGAACTTTAGATTATAATACTTTGCTTCAGCTAATGCTGTTTCTGAGGCGGGAAGGTAAATGGGAAGAAGTTTCCTACGCTGATGCATTTTTCTCTCTCCGAAAACACCCTGAATGGCAGAGAGACTGTGGAATCAAACCCCCCAGTGATCCTATGGTGTTAGCTCTGGAAAAAGAAAATAAAAAGGGCCAAAGAAGAATTAAGCGCTGCTGCTCGTCGTGCAGCATAGGTCAGAGATGCATAAGGTCAGACAAAGTCTATCAAACAGCAGCTCAGGGACAAGATGATGATGAATTAACCGATTTGCTTAAGCCTCCCCTTAGGAGACAGGAAGAGGATGCGGACTCGGAAGGAACACCAGCGCCAACCCCCTCTCCCCCGGGCAGTCCTGTCTCGTCCCGAACCAGGAAACAGGTACTGATGGCACCCCTGAGAGAGGCGGTGGCACCTGATGGGGATACAATGTTGATTAGAGTACCTTTCTCTACCGCTGACCTAGATGCATGGTATAATATTGCCAAAAATTACCGAAATGATCCAGCAAGTACTGCTGAGCGCTTGCGACTTATAATTAAACAGCATAATCCAGATTGGGCTGATATACAATTGTTATTAGGTGGACTAACAGAGACAGAAAGACAGTTAGTTTTGAAAACAGCTCGAGACTTGGCAGAGGACTATTACAAAACGCAACAATTAGATGTAAAAGATTACTTCCCACTCCAGGAACCACACTGGAATCCGAATAGAACAGCTGAATTAAAGAAATTAAAAGGTTATCAAGAATGGATAGCAAAAGGGGTGGAAAGGGCTATTCCCAAGACCCTAAACTGGTCAGCTTTGTACGCAATAAGACAGGGTCCTTCCGAGTCACCATCCGAATTCCTGGATCGTCTGAGGGATGCAATGCGCCGTAACACATCGCTGGATCCTGGGACCGAGGTAGGGGTACAACAGCTAGTATCTTTGTTTATAGGGCAATCCACAGGAGATATCAGACGTAAATTACAGAAACTTCAGGGGCCAGAAGGGAGGAATTTAGAAACTCTCTTAGATGCAGCTTGGAGGGTATTCAGTAATCGAGAAGAAAGCTACAAGCAAGGGATGAGGAGATTAGTAGCAGTGGTAGAAGAAGGGAATAGAGGAAAACTTAGACAAGGACCCCCCAGACGAGGACCTCCCAGACAGGGCCCACCCCGGCTAGGTAGAGACCAATGCGCGATTTGTGGAAGGTCTGGCCATTGGAAAAATGAGTGCCCAGAAAGAAGACAAGAAGACCGCCAGAACAGAGGAAACCGAGGAAGGGGGAGGGTGGTTGCACATGTGAAAGAAGACTGAAGAGGACCGGGGGATTCCACCCTAGCAGATCCACTGGTTATAATGAAGCTAGGGGACAAGGAAAAAGAAATAGAATTTTTAGTGGATACGGGGGCAGCATATTCAGTTTTAAATAAAGCTTTGATGCCTGTGGAGAATGACTATATTGTGGTACACGGAGCAACTGGCCAATCTGAAAAAGCTTATTTTTGTAAGCCATTGAAATATAAAATTGGGAAACAATGGGGTATTCACAAGTTTCTATATTTACCCAATTCTCCAAAAGCACTCTTGGGAAGAGACTTATTAGAACAATTACAAGCAACCATTATTTTTAGGAATGGGGAAGTTATTCTGGAGGTAAATAACCAACAGTACATAGAGATACTGAGCCTAATATTAACAACCAAAGGCCCTGTGGAGGAAATCAGGGAAGAGATAATAAGCCAGGTGTTCCCAGGAGTCTGGGCCACAGATGTACCTGGGAGAGCCAAAAATGCAACCCCAATACAGATCAAACTCAAAGAAGAGAAACAACCAGTTAGAATTAAACAGTATCCCCTTAAAAGGGAAGACAGGGAAGGAATTGGCCCAATAATTAAAAAATTCTTACAGTTGGGATTGTTAAAAGAGTGCCAATCTGATTTTAATACTCCTATCCTGCCTGTCCGTAAACCCGATGGATCTTACCGGGTGGTCCAGGATTTACGGGCTGTTAATAAGATAACTGAAGATCTCTATCCTGTGGTGGCAAACCCTTACACTCTGTTAACATGCTTAACACCAGAACTAACCTGGTTTACTGTTTTAGATCTAAAGGATGCCTTCTTTTGCCTCCCTCTCCATGAAGCCAGCCAGAAAATTTTTGCATTCGAATGGGAAAGCCCTAAGAGTGGGCGCAAAACCCAGCTCACATGAACGGTGTTGCCTCAGGGATTTAAGAACAGTCCCACCTTGTTTGGAGAACAGCTCGCAAAAGACATAGAGTCCTGGAAAGCCCCACCAGGAGAAGGGAAGCTATTGCAGTACGTGGATGATCTCCTAATAGCTACCCGAACAGAGGAAGCTTGCACAGCCTGGACAGTAAGCCTCTTAAACTTCTTGGGACTCCAAGGGTACAGGGTATCCAAGAAAAAGGCTCAGGTGGTGAAACGGAAAGTGATCTATCTAGGCTATGAAGTCAGTGCTGGGCAACGAACTTTGGGGCAAGATCGCAAAGAAGCGATATGCCAAACCCCAAAGCCCCAGACAGCGAAAGAGTTACGGACTTTTCTGGGGATGACGGGGTGGTGCAGATTGTGGATTTACAATTACGGACTGCTCGTGAAACCATTATATGAACTCATTACAAAGGAAAGCAGAGATCTCCAGTGGACAAAGGAGGCCACGCGGGCCTTCAGCCAGCTAAAGAATGCCCTCATGTCAGCTCCAGCTCTAGGACTCCCAGACGTGAGTAAGCCATTCTTTCTATTTTCCCATGAGAAGCAAGGGATCGCCCTGGGAATACTAGCACAGGACCTGGGCCCATACCGACGGGCAGTTGCTTATTTCTCTAAGCAGCTAGATGCAGCAGCCAAAGGATGGCCTGGGTGCCTCAGAGCTGTTGCAGCAGTCGTGCTAAACATCCAAGAAGCACGCAAGTTCACCTTGGGTCAGAGAATGACTGTACTGGTATCCCACACGGTGTCTGCGGTGCTGGAAGTGAAAGGTGGGCACTGGCTCTCCCCACAAAGGTTCCTGAAATATCAAGCCATCATGGTGGAACAAGATGATGTAGAAATAGTGGTAACTAACATTGTCAATCCAGCTTCCTTTCTCAGTGGAAATCAAGGGGAACCGGTACGCCATGATTGCCTGGAGACCATCGAAGCCACCTACTCCAGCCGCCCGGATCTGAAGGATACCCCTTTAGACAACGCAGAGACCTGGTTTACTGATGGGAGCAGCTACATCATCAGTGGAAAGCGACATGCTGGGTATGCAGTTACCACCTGCCAGGAGGTGATAGAATCCGGACCTCTGCCAACAAACACCTCTGCACAAAAGGCTGAAATAATCGCCCTAACTCGTGCCTTAGAGATGGCAAAAGGAAAGAAAATAAACATCTATACAGACTCAAGGTATGCGTTTGGAGTTGTACACGCACACGGGGCCATTTGGAAAGAAAGAGGACTGTTAAATTCGCATGGAAAGAACATCAAACATGCAGAAGAAATAATGCGGCTGTTGGAAGCAGTCCAGCTACCTGAGAAAGTAGCAATCATGCACATAAGGGCACATCAAAAGGTGAGCTCAGAATTGGAAGAAGAAAATGAACTGGCGGACAGAGAGGCAAAAGAAGCAGCAAAAGGTGAAGTAACAACAACTGGGGCCTTGATCCCAGATGGACAACTTTCCCTAGAGGGTAAGCCAACATATAATAAAAAAGACAAGAAATTGATTAAAGATGAAAAGGGAACATTTAACCAAGAGGGATGGGCTATCACTGCAGGGGAAAAAGTAGTTGTTCCCTCTCATTTGCTATGGGCCGTAGTTAGAGAGGAACACCAGAAAACACACTGGGGAACAAATGCCTTATATAATTACTTAATTGAGAAAATTATCGCCAGAAACTTATACGAAACTGTTATGCAAGTAACTCGACAGTGCAACCTTTGCCTCCAGACTAATCCCAAAAATACCCCTAAACCAAAATTAGGCCAAATTGGGAGAGGCCATGGGCCAGGACAGCAGTGGCAGATTGATTTCACAGAACTTCCAAGAAAAGGGGGGTATCGATATTTGTTAGTGCTAACAGATACTTTTTCAGGATGGCCAGAAGCTTTTCCTACTAGGACCGCTAAGGCTCGAGAAGTAACAAAGATGTTACTACAAGAAATAATACCGCGCTTCGGAGTTCCAGCCACAATGTCATCAGATAGGGGACCACATTTTATTTCAAGGGTGGTACAACAAACTAGCCGACATTTAGGCATAGACTGAGAACTCCACACTCCATATCATCCCCAGTCGAGTGGCCAAGTAGAGAAAATGAACCATATGATTAAGCAGCAAATTGTGAGATTAGGGCAAGAAGCTAACCTACCCTGGCCCCAATCTCTCCCACTTGCATTGTTACGAATTCGGACCAAGCCCAGGATTAAGGAGAAGCTAAGTCCCTTTGAAATACTTTATGGGAGACCATATGGGGTACAAAAAGGAATATCTACCCAAACAGGGGAAGAAACGCTAACCACCTACATGATTGCTTTAGATAAACAGCTTAGAGAAATTGGAAAACATGTGGCTGGAACTCGAAGTCGAGGCCTAGACGGTCCTGTACATGGCATTCAGCCTGGAGATTATGTATATGTTAAGTCTCTTACAGAAAAGACTCTGGAACCACAGTGGGAAGGACCATTCCAGGTGCTCCTCACCACTTACACCGCGATTAAGATCAGAGAACAGAGTGCCTGGATTCACCATACCCGAGTAAAGAAGGCTCCAGAGACCCCTTGGAAAGTGACCCCTGGGGATGAATTGAAATTGAAGTTTACTCGAACAAAATGAAAATGTTAGGGTGGCACGCAAGTATAACCCGGAAAATTGTTTTTCTCACAGTTATAATTGTAACCATCAGCCAGGAAATTATTCCTAGGGGAGAAGACATATGGTCTCAAGCCTTTATGCGGGTTACTGGACTCATGGGGAAATATTCTGATTTAAAAAATTTAAACCTGTTGACTGTAGTCATACACGGAAACCAAGTGTATACAAAGCAAGAGTGGGAAAAACAAAGAACTTGGCAGCTCCAGGGGACTGTAGGAGAAAAAATCAAGATTGGATGCCGAATGATTAACGGGACTACTCACAAAAAAGCAACCCAAATCAGTGTCTCAACTACTTCTACAGACAAACACCGTGAAATCTGTAGTTACGCAAGTGAAGCAGACTGTTGGTATAATTTTACATTAGTACAGACTGTGGAAGTGGTTTGTCTTTGGGGCCAAGGCAGTAATGGACTCTCATTCAAATTCCAGATAAATGCCATGGCTAGGCCCACTATGACCTACTCTGGCAATCAGATCCGAACCCAGGTCACACCACTTAAATCTGAGCCAAAGGTTTATGAGATTGGCCCTTATGTAGTGAGGAACACAGGCCAACAATTACTGCTGTTTAACCCAGAATGGTCTCTTAAGCGTGTAGAACTACTAATGCAAATTAACATTTCTGAAATCCAACCAGCCTGCTCCCCTTTAATTCAAACATCCCTTGAAGGGTAGACAGCCTGGCTGCAGAAGCAAACCCCCCTCAAGGGCAGAATGCGGAGAGACCTGAGTGGCATGCTAGGAACAGGGCTGGGAGTTATAAATGGAATTGATTCAGAGATACTGATGAATAAACTGGCCACGGCAACCAGTGACCTGACCAAATTAAAACAGCCCCTACAATCTTCCCTATTAGCATTAGGAAACAGCCAGTGGCAAGTCTCAAAAATACTCCCAGACCTTGCAAAAATCAGCAACCTGGATCACGAACTGATATTAAACACACTTGGCACAGCTCAGGACAATGTCTCATTAGCCTTTAGCTGCATACAAGCTCAATTATGGATGCAGTCCACAGCTTCCTTAATCATAAGAGAGGGTAATGAAGGTGTATTTCCTATTGAGATCCGAAAGGCTGTTTGGAACAATGCTACTAAATTAGAAAGAAAGCTCCAATCCTGGTGGACCTTGGTAAATTTCACCTATGACCCAATAACTAACATAGCTACTGCCTCTGTGCTTACGATACGGAATGCCACAGTTTATGTAATTCATCCTATTGTCGCATTAGGATTAAACCATAAAGGGACAGTTTTCTACCCCTCTGAACATAGAGTATGGGCTCGGATGGTAAGAGAAAAATGGCAAACAGTAAATTTAGAATCTTGTATTACACGGGAACAACAAGGATTTATCTGTGAAAGTAATACACTTGATGCCAGAGACATATGTCTTGATACAGAACAAGGCATATGTCACTTTGAGATCCACCCAGACACTTCACCGAAAACTGTACTCGTATATGTTGGGCAAGGCTGTGTGTGCTTAAGAACTACCTGCACTTCAATGATGATAGATGACAATGTTATAAATGTAACTGCCAGGAATCACTCTAATTTTTGTATTTGTAATTTTGCCAAGATTGTTGGGTGTGACTTTTCGTATTTAGCACCAGTCGTATCTCATCAATTAATAAGGTCTAACTATACCGTTTACCATAAATTGCTACCCACACCTATTGGGATGAACCTAACATTAGTAAAGCAATTAGTAAAGCATCAAGACCTCATGGAAATTTTGAAAGAAATCCAAAGAAACGGGGAAAAGACCTTAGTCACTGTCCATTATGACACACAAGAAATCAGCAGAATTTTGCAAAGAGTGAGACAAGACGCAAGTCATAACTGGTGGGACTCACTTTTCGGGTGGTCACCTACCGCAACTGGTATCCTAAATACGTTATGTCACCCCATAATTGTCTTATTAACCTTGGTTAGCACCTGTCTTGCGCTGTCTATCGCGTTACTTATTTGGAACTATAGAGTACTAAAAAGACTATCAGTCCTAACTACTTTGTCAAACGCACACGGGAAAACATTAAGAGATGCCTACCAAAAAATTCATTAGGAGAAGAATTTAAGTATTAGTAAAAGAATTTACTAACTCTTTAGAAAAGGGGGGACTGAATCAGGGGGATGGGGAGCAAAAGAATTCGTTTGTTAGGAACAATGCATCTAGCTTGGTCAGCATACCAGAGCAGGAAGAAGAAGATAAGAGACTGCTGATAAAACCAGGGGGAGTCTCAGACAGGCATCCTGCTTCATCCCAAAACTAGCTCAAACCAGTCCCAAAGCTTAAACCCAGGCCAAAGGTATAAAAGAGCATGCGCAGGAGAGAAAGGTGAAAAGTTCAGACGAGGAAGACTCTCCCTGACTTCGTCACAAGACCCCCGAGAGACCCCTACCACAACCACCAGACAACACTGCGCAAGCGCAATGCGGATGTAAATGACTTTTGAGTTCATTATAATACGAAGCGAGGCTGGGCGGGGCTAGGTGATGAATATGTATGAGTTTGTTAGGAAACTTAATGAATATGGAACTTGTAACCCGATAAATACCGAGCTGAAAACAGCTGTAGGCACGCATGATTTTGGAGGAGCTATCCCCCATGCGTCCCAGCGCTGGAATAAAACATACCTACTTTACTACTTTTCTAGTAGTGGAGTCCTTTCCTGCCTTTCAATTTGACTGAGAATACTTGCTAGATGCATTTGAAAAAAAAAATAATGTGAGAACCCTTGTAAATCTACAGAATGTTATTTCTTCTCAGGAATGAGAAAATACCTCTATTACACTCCTTCACTTCCAATTTCCAGGAAAGACCTACAGCCAGTGAGCCCAGTATCGAGAGCCTCTGCAGGACTCCTCTAGCAAAACCTGCATAGAGCTGAAATTCCACTTGGGGACTGTTGGGGAAATTGTTGTAACACTGAGACTTATTTAAGTCTGCATTATAATAAAACTTTATACCAAAGTGTCAGGAAGATTCCCTACTGAGTAATAATCGAAGGGATAAAAAAATTAGAAGTCCCACAAATCCTCAGACAAAGTAACAGGTTGCCAAGTAAGATGGACCCAGGTCTGGATGGATATCCATAACCACCATCCTACAGTCCTGAAAGCATATCTCACTTTTTTCCATATCATGCATACATTACCTGGAATTTATCATTTATCCCCAGTGTCCCAGCACCATTAGAATACCAGAGGGACTTGTACACAAACACTAAATTCCATATCATAATGAATTTCTTTGAGAATGCACCAGCCCTGTAAGCATGACATTAATCCAAAATTACACAGAGACAATACACTGAAAGAAGGTTTTTATACAAAGCCATGGAATGGCTGCTCTTTGCAAAAGGAACAGAGCACTGGGTGAAGAGAGGAAAAGTGTGGGTAAACAAATTGATGTTTGGCTGCACAAAAATGAGAATTCTAAGTCTAGGATGATAAAGTATTTCACTGAAGAATTACTCCAAGAAGCATTTAGCCACTTAAACAGAAAAAATATAACTGCTATGAAATCCTGAAAAAAAGCAATACAGCAAAGCTTTTTTATGGCATCTCTTAATGCAATGGATCACAGTACTGTAATTTAGATTAAGAATAAAAACAAATGAAAAATAAATACTAAATCTGCGCTAATAAATTCCTCTGAATGGTTTTGGCTGTACAACTGTCTAAATGCCACACACAAAGATCCCAACTATGAGAACACTAGGATTTGTGGATTAATATCTAAAAAATTATTGAAGAATAAAAGCCACTCCAGGTGATCCTACCAAAAGTTAAGTTTTTAAGTAGCACTGCCTAGAGGAATTTGCTTGACCTCAACTTTTCACTACTAGGAAAGCATAAAGTAGAAAACTTCTGGTTCAGACATTATCCAGTCAGTGAGCTATATTTTAAGTATGTATACAATGAATGTTTACTACTGAAGTTCTACAGTAAAAAAGCCTCTTCCAAACAGGTTAGAAGAGCTACATTGTTACAGCATCCAAGAAATCAGAAAGCCATCTGGATAAATTAAACAACAGTTAAGGTGCAATTTCTCACTAAGACTGAACACTGGCAGCTCCAGCTGAGGTCAGCCTTCCAACATCCCATCACTCATAGAAGCCCAGGACTTCAGAGCTCCTTTAAACCACAGGGCACTGCTTATTTCTGCTACACTGATCAACCAGTTCCTGCCTAGAAACCTCCTTCCTGCACCAAGTCTAATCCTGGTCTCATTCAGGCTCAGCTGTGGAAGTACTCATTAGGCTTATAAGAGGAAGCAAGTGAGATACTGAATTTACTTTTGGATTAAAAAAAAAACCTCAGGACACTTATCTTCAAAATAAGACTGTTAATTTATATTGTGATTTAATGTTTTACAACTCAATTGGCCAACACCGTAGAGGAGCAGTAACATCAAGCATTAGCCTGCTGTATTGCAAATAACTATTCCAGACTTCTCTCTGCAAAATAGAATAGCCTGAGATACCACCAAACTATTTCTCATGTAAACATCCAGAAATCTGTATCAAACCTTCTCTGCCTTCTGCTAATCAGTTTCACCAAAACTTGGCCACTAACCAGGAACTACAAATTACAATAAATATAGCAACAGGCCTCCAAATCATAATGTTCACTTCAGAAGGGAAAAAAAAAAAATCAAACATGGAATGATAGTCTCTATGTAATTTATGGCCATGTATACCCCAGTCTGTATTGAGAGGGTAGATTTCAGATGAGATAAGAGAAAACAGCATTGCAATGCTAAGCCCAAAACCCCTGCACTGAAGAGTTAAGGGAACTCCATAACACAACAAGCACACTGATAAAAAGAACAGCATAGCAATGGCCTAGAAAAGCATGAATGCACCAGGCACTTAAAAAAATATTACATAATAGTCAACATTTTATTTTCACTGTCTTTTACAGACCAGTTGTGATCTGTATTGCTTTCACCTTGCCACTTCTTTCTTTCATTCCAATGCTCAAAAGCTGTGCTAAATTTCCCAAGGGCTCATCACTTAGTAAAAGCAAGCCTGTTTTAATGTACTAGTGTGTCTGCTATAGTTATATAGTTATAATAGTTATTTCCACAAATAAACCACACAAAACTCTTAACAAATCTACAATTACATGAAAACAGAAGAATCATTAAAACAAATGAAACATATTAAACATCTGACCACAGTTGCTACAGTAATTTAGCAGCTACATCACTTATCATGCAATCAACTGATTTGAGGGGGACTGTTGACTTTATCATATTTCTCCAAATGAGAAACATATTTAATCACCTAGTCTTGCAGGCTTTCCACACTGTATTACAGGGATTAAAATGAACATAATACACTCTAATAGAACAGCACATTGTAAAAATAGCTAAACTTCGGCGTAATTTTTCATAACAGATTTAGTCATATTTATATATATACAAATTTATATTTCACACAAATATTTATATAGCTGTGCGCTAGGAATGGAAACATTCAGAGACTAAAGCTCTGCAGAGGGCAGAATTGATGTATTGCATAGAATTTTAAAATCAACAAATTAACTTCTAATATGGAAAAAACTCCTGAACACTATAAACACTTGTCAAAATAAAATTCCTGTAAAATCACTATGAATAAAGCCATTAACTGCCTTTGGTTTTGACCTCACAAAATGAAATAAAATATAAGACTAAAAACTAAAATATTTACTACCTAACAAAAAAAAAAATAGTTTCTGCATCATCTTTGGCCTTCCCTAGTTAGTGAAACTGCATTAGTGTTTTGCAAATACTCTGATATGGAGAAATGCATCTTTTCCTGAAAATTATTTATCAAAACTGGAATTCGCTCCGCTATAAAAAGACAACATTTATTTTAATCTTACAAACCACCTAAAATCTTCCACTTCAGAGCTGCAAATTCAAGTGAGACAAACAAGACATGCTCCTTCCAATCTTCATGTGAAATGTCCTCACTGAGATTTGTTGGCATTTTTAAACTACAAAAAAGTAGTGAAACTTGAGCAGCATGAAATAAAAGAACAGAGGATGCTTAAAAAAATTATAGTTGAGGATGGAATTTGACTTAAAGGTAGATAACGAGATGGATTTTTTTTTTTTAAGCTGGATAAAGATCTAGCTACTAAGCTCCTAAGTTCCCAAAAAGCTCTATGGCCTACTTTCTCTGCTTGTTTTAAAGTCACACCAAAAGGCCCAGGCACCCACCCTGAAGAAACCGACTTCCACAGAGATTGCACATTAGCAGCCTTCTCTCAGACACGTGCCCCATAACACAGGCAATGACACAGAATCCATGTCAAACTGGTGCCATAATAAAATGGGAATGTGTGCTGAGGAGCCCTGCCAAACTAAAACCCTGCACTGCGAACAGACACTGTCCATTAATCTCCTCATTGCCATTTCTCTTCTAATCTAATTCACTTCTTCCCAGCATTTATACTGTTTACCTTTTCATGCCTCCCAAAACAGGTAATACAATTCAATTTTTACAGTCATTTTTACATTCCTATTCCCAGTGATGCAATCACTACCTTCAAAATATTGCCAGGAATTTAAACAAGGTAATTTTGGCAACAAAAAAGTCTGCATAGAGATTTTGTATTCTTCTTACACAAATTTGGGGGCAAAACTGAGTTGGCACCATACCTTTTGTGATTTTTGTTTTGCATAACACCTTTCTAAATTTAAATGGTAAATGATTTTTCTGAAATTGACTTCATTTCATTTTTGTTTCAAACAATGTCAACCCATTTATTTTCAAACAAACCCATAAATGAAATGTTTCTCGCATGTTGGACTAAATACATTTGCCTTTTCTTAATAATGAAAAGAAAATTTGTTTTCTATTAGTGCAGCAGAAACAAGCATTTCAAACTACCCCCTTAACCCTCCGATTTAAGAACAAGATTGAACAAAAAGTAAAAAGCCTAACACCAAGATTAGTCTTCTGATAGCAGTATGTCACTAAGAACTTTACATGTTATACAATGCACTATATGTTTTCTCTGGCTCAGATTCTTTCACCTGTTCTCCCCTGGCATTGCTAGCACTACCAGATGGATCCATTTTAGATTTAATTAATTTACCCCGTCTCCCAGGATTTCGAAGTAGTAAAGCACTGACAAGAACCCTGGTCCTTTCCTTTCTTGGATACAGAAAAAGAATCTAGACAGAGAGATATTTTCCTTTTAAGAACAGAATACAACATTCACAAATAAATATCTCAGGAGAACACGTGCTGTTCAAAGAAGCTAAAAATAGTAAAGTCAACAAGCATATGTTTAACTGGGAACCTTCCTAGATACTAAAAGTAACATAATTCTTTAAATCAAATGTGGATATGGGAACTCAAAAACTGTGTTTGGTTTTTTTTTTAATGTCAATGAAGCAAGCACATTCCAAGTGTCTGCATATAAAGTGAATACCATACAGTGCATATTGAACTAGACAGAATCCCTCCTTCTGGTCACCTGCCTTCATTCCCTTCTCTTTTTAAAAATTCCTCAATATACTACAGCTAAAATTTCATCCCATCTAAATTAAAGCAATTTTTTACATTCCTTTTATTCTCTGCTCATGTAAAAAAATAAATCTTCACAGGAACTTAGATCGGCACAGCAACTTCTAACCACCTGTAGCTCTTTAAAATAGTGACTGCTCTAAAGGACTCAAACTACATTCCCTTCATGAATTTAACAAAAGGGGTGAGTGGATGCATGTTAATTAAATCATCTGCTTATCTTAATCACTAGGTTGCTTTATATGGACTAGGACAAATCAGTTCTTTGACAGTCCTCCTCCTCTCCTGGCTTTCTCCTTATTATCTGCTTTTACCTCATAAGATGAATGGGGCAGAGGATCACCCCTTTGTCAAAGCTGGTAACAGCATCTGGCATAACTAAGCCAGCAAAACCAAATGGCCTCAGAATACTACAGCAGAAAAATAGTTGAGATAGGTCTTCTAAATTGCTAAGTCAAATTTTGAATGCACAATGTTCCTCGTATAGGGTGGAGCATTTCACAGCAATATCCTAGAGCTCCAGTAATGAATTTTCCCAGTTGCAGGATATGCTACAATAAAACATAAGCCTTTCAGCCCTCTACACAGAGCAAATGATGCCAAAGCACTGACACACAGTGCAAGAATTAGTTTTACTTAAAATGCATCAATACAAAACACAAACCAGCTTTCACCATTTGTAAGTGATGCTAATTCTCCAAGGTCTGTCTCCATAATGGACACACTGCATCTCTCCTGATATTAAAACATTTGCACAAAGTTCTAGCTCCACTGTCACACAACTAAACAAGAATCTCAGGCTTTCACCTTCAGAAGTCTGGTGAGACACAGAGCATTAACTCCAGACTACATAATCTAATCAAATGACTGAGGCCAGAGGACAAACAGGAACAACCTACAATTAAATTCTGAAGACTATAATGATTATTTTTTTAAAACACCTTATATCACTGTAGCATTTGCTACAAGATATGCACTGAATTAAACATTCTTTTAAATGTAAAATAATTGATTTGTAAGGGTTTGAACTTGTTTAAGAAAAGAATGAATCTCAGATATTCTGAGTTGGGAGGGACCCACAAGAATCATCAAGTCCTACTCTTAAGTGAATGGCCCATATGGGATTGAACCCACAACCTTGGTGTTACCCCTGTACTCTGACCAACTGAGCCAATCTCAGTGACTTAATCATCCAATACTTTAACTTGATGGTCTTATAAATTACTAGAAAGCAGCCCAATTAACCCAAATAAGCTGACAATATAAAACCAGACATTCAGGATCCAACAGCAATATAATTAAAGGGGTGAAGAACCCCCTATACTTTCACTGATATTAACACTGCTACAGTCTTAAGGCACAGAATTTGAACTGTCATTTTCATCAGCTCTCAGAGCACATTCTCATTTAGGTACAACCAGTAGACCATCAATTTTAATTCATAGAAGTATGTATTTTCTATGGGAGTTGTAACAATAACCTACAAGTACATACCATTTAAAATTCAAAGAGTATTTTACAAATCAATGGAAAACCCTTGTGCTCACTGCTAAAAACAATCTGTATGTGGGACCGAAACCATTTGTCCCAAGGAAAACACTATTCAACCTGAGAAACAGTTATAAAAACAGTCTGCATTTTAAACTGTTCCTTTACTTTTTGTTCATAAATATTTTTGACTGAGCTGGGAGAACACAAATACTCATGAGGCACAGCCTCAAGAGGTCTGTTTATATTGCCAGAAGCTTTTCTAGAACTTCTACCTTTAATTTGAGCTATTGTTACCTTTCTCTTCACTTCTACTAAATGTTTTGAAAATAAAACTCCAATTCTCACCTATAGAAAAAAACACCCTGGGCACCAAGCTCTAGTACCTGTTACCTCAGATTAGATAAAATAGGCAGCAGCTGCTTTAAGCAACCTATCCCAAACCATTTTCCTGCCCCTCAGCTACAGCAAATGGTAACAGTTTTATCCATACAGATTTCATACACTTGCCAAAGTTCTCAGAAGAACAATAAAAATTTTTTAAAGGGTCAATTTACAATAGTTATACTAAAATTAATCAATAGTTCTGACACACCCCGAGCACCTATAACATTTTAAAGCAGTAAGATATCATCCAGTGTCTCAGCCTTACCACCACCTCTGCCAGCTCACTGTCCCATCCCCAGCAGCCAGCCTACCCCAGGAGCCTCCCAGGGCCAGCACATCTGGAGCACCAACAGAAAGTCCATGAGCATAAGCTTAACCCTTAAGTCAGAGTTACAGCATAATAAAAGGAGCAGCGTCCTGACAGACCAGCTGTGAGCAGCTGTACAGACACTGTATAATAGTTAAGAAAAAAAAGCTAGACATTTATTAAAAAGTCCATCCAGGCTTCCCCCTTACAAGCATGGTTGACTTTACCTTGAGGAAGAGCAACACACACATAAGAGAACAAAAGAGAGTCACAACTCCTTCACTTCAGCATTTATAGCCTCAAGACTAATTCAAACCAGCTGCAGGGACTCCAAGCCCCTTAACAGATGGAGCAGACCAGGTGTGCTGTTGGAGCTCATCTTCCTAAATAGTTTCACCTGAAAGGAATCTACCTAATCACACTGGGAAAGCTACAGTTTACTCTCAAAAGTCATCCAGCTCCATGCCCAAGTCAACCAAAACCCTATCCTCCAAAGGAAACCATGAAATCAATACTTAGCATGGCAATAATGAAACAACCTCTCTTAAATAATTTCTGCTCAGTAAAAAGACCTAAAAACACACAGAAAGGTTTAGGATCTGGAGCTACCACCACCTGCCAGTCTACACAGCTCAGGTTCCTCGCAGCAAGTCTCTTCAGAGACTTAAAGTTTGGATTTATTAGCACTGTCAAGCCAGCACCTCAAGATAGTAAGTTCAGTCTTAGAAGACTAAATAAAAAAATACTGCTGCCACAAAACACTCCACTTGCTCTGATGGATTAAATTTGTGTTTTAAAAAGTTGTAAGTGATGTAACTTAACTTCAACAGGCATTAGATCAAATCAGGTCTGCTTTACATCACCTTCATACCAAAGCATAAAGTAGATGCAAACACTGCAAAATAAGGCTTGCACACCTTCACAGAAATAATCATGCAATCAGCTATGCTCTAAAACAAACTGGTATTCCCCTACACTCAAGAGCATGCAGTTAAATGCTGGATGACAGTCTGGAGCTCTGTCCATCACCCAGTCACCTCCAACACACCCACCCACACTCCTTAAATTAACTCACTTTATAGATTTATTAAAGTAACTATAGCCACGGAAATTTCAGGAACATTTTCAAAATACAAGCATGAAAAAATTATTTTTAACTTAATTTTTATTACAGTTATTTCTAAGAGCACTCAGCTCAGAATAGATATATTTTTATTGTTGGGTATGTATCAACCTCTTAGCTAAAAGAAAATTAAAATTAAGACTATTAGATGCTAATGCAGAGCTCTAAAACAGTGCATAACTTTACAAACGCTTGACTACCCTCCCCTATATATATATACACAGAAAAGCCAGGAGATTCAGTAAAACCATCTCAAGTCTACAGTATGATGTGTAAGGTCAACATTAAATAAAAAAAAAGATACGTGGATTTTAGCTTTTATGTTTATGAATAAACATCTGAATAAAAAAAAAGTTTTCAAGA
Source organism: Aphelocoma coerulescens (assembly GCF_041296385.1). Lineage (NCBI taxonomy): Eukaryota > Metazoa > Chordata > Aves > Passeriformes > Corvidae > Aphelocoma > Aphelocoma coerulescens. Next base: position 13,672,327 of record NC_091020.1, on the reverse strand, counting down.
GCAATCATACCTCTTTCTGAAATCAACTGAAACTGACTGAAATCAATTCAGATTAAGACCTTATTAAGATCTTAAATATAAATTTTGATGTCTAAACAGCTATTTTGTGCAAGTGATGCAAGTTCCACACATTTGACCTAAACAACTGCTGTGTAAGTTTTGTTATAAAATTATGCATAACTTAATAACAAGCACAATGCCATCAATAGGAAATAAGAAAAAGCAAATGCTTTTTTCTTTCATTCCTGGAATCACACAGAATCATTCAGTTGGCAACACAGAGATACCACAGTCTTCCTATCATACATATCATTTAGGTTAGCATTAAAACTTTATCTCTTACATCATACAGGCAGAATCAAAGCTCCACATGTTGGACAGCATTTTCCACTTTTATAAATTAAAATTTTATTATATCCTAGGGACACATTCCAGCAAAGCAGCCAAAATTATTTTTCCAAATATCAAAACTGTGAAGTTTTTAGTGCTGTTTTCTTTCAGGACCAAGAGATGAATTCAGCTCTTCTGACTCACCAAAAGACACCACCAGAGGTTAAACATCTAAGGCAGTGTCAAAGGAGGAAAACCAGCATTTAGTCAGGTAAAATTTTGCACAGCCTTACATCAGAAAGCAGACCCATAAAGAGTGAAAGAAAAGAAACAGCTTATAGCTGAGAGTCTTAAGTGATACAAAAAATAATGCAAATATAAAGCCCGCAGTCCTCTGTTTCTGATCCTGAAGGAATCAGAAACCTTCAGGTGTCAGTGTATTGTATATATATAGTATAAGAAAACTACCACCAAATGCTGGGGAAATTTGCCATATAACAAAACCAATTTATCAGAAGTGTATAATCAAAGCATTAAAAAAATCCCTCATGGCGAAAAATGTTTGCACCACATACAGACAGACTCTGCAATGTTTTCTCCTACCTAAGCTGTTCTTACGACTAAAACGAAAAGGAATAAGGAGATTTTTTTCATTCAGTCCTCAAAACCCAAGTAGAATTTGTCAGCTTCTTTATGAAACAATACTTTTAGTATGATAACCTAGAAAATGTAAGAACATCACAAACCTTCTGCCTGTTGATCTGCAAACTCACTTTCAAAAAAAGTTATGTCAAATCACTTGTAGCCAAAGGATTCACCGTATCTGCAGCACCTGAAGTGCTCTACACCAACCAGGACCATTGCAGGTTCAAGAAGTCAGTAACCCATTCAAAAAAATTTCTGTCCCGCACAATATCTGTGCATAATCACAACTAAAATGTGTTTAACTGAGTTTATACTAGAAAGACTTACAAGATGCTTGAACAAAGAATCATCCTAATACTTTTCTCTTTATTTTTGCAATATTAAAGTCACCATTTGCAAACAGGTTTTTTTAGACCTATCTGTAACAATGTTTTCCCTATACTTAAAATAGAAAATTAATCCAACACCAGTAGTGCTAAAGTTAATCTCATTACTAATAATAATAATAGTAATAGCATATTAAAAGTGAGTCACCCTTCTAGTTTTAAAAAAAGAGATGAGCTAAGCCATTAGATAAAAATGTAAAAGATACCATGAAAAATGAATGAAATATAATCAAGTATGCCAAAATATTTAGTCATCATTTGCTTGGACAAAGGGGAAACAAAAGTGTATTATAACTTTATTATATAAACAGCAATAAAAAAGCAACACAGTAGAGCTGTATTTAACAGTTACAGGGATAAGCTATTCAGTTGTTGTGTCATGCTGCAATTGTTGATGAGGTTACAGTACTCCTCCCTATTTTTGTGTCCTGGTGATGATGAATTTGGGGCTTTTTCCCCACTCTATGGTAGCAGTTCTGATACTTAACTTAGGTAGTGAAGCTCAGGACATGCAAAAAGATTTCCAGGACTCGGAGCTGCAGCTGCACATATGTCTGTCCTGCAGGTGATCCATGGGGCAAGGGACCTCTGCCAGTTCCACTAAATGTGCACTTACTGCAGTTCTAAAAAAAGAGCCAACATTTACCATTGCACATCAGCTTGCAGGAGAGATATCCTTATAGGATATTATCAGCCATTCAAGCACTCAAGTTGTAATTTCCAAGGGGAGCCTGGCAGAAGGTATAATTCTTGACCAGAATGGAAACATACCATGTGTAACTTTTAAATATTATGTTTCTAATGTTGAAATCTCAGACATAATGGCCACAAACCAAGTAAATACAACTTGCTACAATAAAAGAAAAAAGCTTTTAAAAGCTTAAAATGTTAACATTAGAATTTTTTTTAATCTAATTCATCTAGGACACTGTGAACATCTAGGCCTGAGTCCAAAGCCATTGAAGTTATTAGGACTGCTTCCCTCTATTTCAACAGACCTTGGATAACTCTCTCATTTCTGTAACTCTCAAACAGACAAATACATGCAATATATCATCTCAAAGCAAACGAAACTCAACACATTTCAGTGGCAGCACATTCATTTAAACAGAACCATGTATACTATATATGGAAATGAAGTGTTCCTCTCAAAGATGCAAACCCAATGTATTCTCAGGCTATAAATACCATCAGGATTCAAAATGGGCCCTTCCTGACCAATATGTCTCTGACAGGCATGGAAGATAGGTATCATTCCTTCTCATTTATTCAGACTCTGCTGCTTTTGCACCCTCCATTGTCACCCAAGGTGACCTGTGTGCCCCGGACAAAGTGCCCACACTAACAAACCATGAGATCTAATTTGGAACTGGTGTATTTAGCCCTGTATAATTTTGCATAAATGCCAGTGTAGTCTTGTGATCTAACAGAGTTTTGCACTCACTTCCCAGTGAGGCATTGTACTCCTGCAAGGAGCAGGGAGCTGGACTCAGTGATCGTTACAGCTCCCTTCCAGCACAAGATATTCTAGGATTCTAAGCCTTCAGCCATGTAGCAGCATATAACCCCATTACAGAAACACAGCTTTTTACGAGAGCTTTTCAAAGTGTAGCTCCTTTCCTTTAGCCACTAAAATCATATGTGGGGGAGAAAAATATTTTTTAACCATTAACACCCACACATAATGTTTCAGCAATCTTTCCCTTAGAAAACCTCCACAAGCTGTATTCACTGTGCCTTCCTCAGACTACTGGTAGTTCAGTAATTTTCATACATGTAAAATACACAGTTCTATGCAATGGGACTAGGTATGTTTAGTAAAATCAAAGGGATACCCTGTTCCCCAATTTCATCTAGTGTTATTTTTATGTTTGCACCTCCCCAGTGACTGCTGTCCTCCCAGCCTCACACTACAGGATGCCTTGCTGCTGCTGAACTACAGCCTGATCCTGCTGGGGAATTATCACCAGCCAGCCCTGAAATTCACATAAACTTTTGTCACTCTGAGTTGGATTCCACAGAATAGCAGAGCCAATCTCAGAAGGAACACTGACTGCCGCTCTGTGTTGCGCCTGCTGTCTAGAGATTACTGCTTCTTTTTAGGATTTGTCCCAGGAAGGACACTCAATGACTAAGATTCACAATCCACTTTCTTGCAATAATATAGGACATACAAGTACCATCATTGCTGGTTTTAATTATAAACATTAGATCCCATCCCTGCAGAGGTTATACTTAGGGCTAGTGCTCTCTAAAAGTTCTGTGTTTCTGTCTCTGGGGCTGTAAACTGCCCTCATTTCACATTCAGAAATCCCAACCCATCAAAACTGAGTACACAGATCAGTGTTACTTAAAAGCTTTCTGTTTGCTATTATAGGCATTTCTTCTATTGAGCTAAACTGGAAAAAAAGGTGAAATCTAATGGTTTTCAACCAGCACTTAAAGATTTGCAAATGTGAGATTTTTAAGTTCTTTCTGAATGCAGATGTTCTCCTTAAATGTATGTGTAGCAAAGCCTTGAAAATGATACTGTCCTAAAGTAACATTTTGGTTGAGAATGATTTACAGGTTAAATCCTTGTCTATACATTCTCTTTTCTGCATGCATAACCTATCTGAGCATGTGTTTAGAAAATGTGAAATCCTTTATAAGCTCCAGAGAGCCAGAAGTATCTTCCTTTTCAGTGCATGGAAAACAGCAGCATACACCTCTCCACACCAGCGCCCTTTTCTGCTTGCAGAAACACCATCTGCAAAGGGTTGCCAAGTACCTTTTCTTTCAGACCTTGACCTCCCCACCATGGCCGTCTCTCAATTGGCAACCTGTCTGGTGAGGCTTTCCCAGAGTAATTGTGTGCAGAGCACCTGACAGCCATGAGACAGGAATGATTGAGCCAGGCTGTGCATGTGACTAACAAGCAAAATGCATTACAGTTGCCGCTAATCCCTTGAGCCTTCCAGTTGTTCATCATACGCTGCTGCACAGTACATCTTCAAGGGAGTCAAGGTGACGTTTCCACGTACAGATTTAAATGAAGGGATCTCCTGCATTATGTGTCCACGTGTATCTCCCAATGTACACTCAAACTTTTCTCAATAGATCGTGCTTCAAATTTGTTTCTTTATTTGGAGAGGGTGTTCATGCAGATATCGCTCAGAAACCAACAAACCTTGCCCACATGAGAGCCAGCCTGGAATGAACACTGCTTGTTTTATGGACAACTTAAACTTGTCCACTTAAAAGTTTTCTCTGGCTTTAGAGTTCTGGGTTAAAATTGTTAACTTTTCAAAGACAACTTCTGCAAATATTTTATTTCCAGCAAAACCAGGTTTTTTTCTATTCAAAACAAATGGGAATGTTGCTTGGTTTCTACTGACCAAATCTAGCACTGTGTAAATTACTACATTTCAGAAATACAGAGATGAAGGTCAAAGAAGACTATTAGGACTTGTAATTTCAGGCTAGCAACTGCTACCTATAATCATAATTTCATTTTATATGTGTACATGTCCTGGGTTGTAGGGAGGAAAAGATCTTCAAAACACTGAAAGCATCACAGGAAGGATATTTTCTACCTGCTAGAGCCTGATGATATAAGATCCATAAGAAGTACCATTCACTGGGGAACCAAGGAGCAGCAATAAAGGGTCCAGTATCATATTCTTCAACAGGAAACAAGTCCCGCTTGATTCTGCACTGACCAGCACCAGCAGCTGACTGTGCCCCAAACCTGGGCTCTCTCATTCCACTGCTCCTTCTTCATGTTTTAGTTTGTTCAAAGCCAAAATACAGTATCAGATAATGTCGGCAGCAAATGCCCTCCAGGAGCACAGAAAACACGGATGCAGATCCATATAATCAAAAGAACTACAGATTGTATAATATGCATTTAGCCCCTATGTGCACATCACCGTGCAGATTTATTTATTTTTCTGCTGTCACCACAAACAAGAGCTAATGGTGTCGGAGTCCAGCCCAAGGAGGTTTAGTCTCACATTCTACTTTTCACACACAAACAGAAGTGAGTTGGTCAGGGGACAAAGAAAAAGCAATGACAAGTTCTTTAGCAGTATCTAAGCACTATTGAAAATGTAGATGTAAACACTGAGAAGAAAACCAGCCTTTTTCAAGGTTGGTTGCAAATACACTGTAGCTAATTTTGAAAAATTCCATCTAAAATTATACACCACATTAAATAAAGGAATACAAGGGCTCCAATAGTAGTGACTATCACACTACATGAAACACTGACAATGAAGGTAAAGATTTACTTTTTTTTGACAGATTTTTTTAAAATGCCAACTCACAAAGCAAGTGTGGAGCATGAAAATCCTAAAACTTCTACAATCACTTTTAGTACATGATTAAGAGTAATGTTCTATTCACATACAATTACATAAATGAGATACGGAATTCTAAGAGGTAATGATGATTCTGTTAGCAGTTTTCATATTCTTGACTTACAGTATCTTGACTTTCTTATCTCCAAGGGGAAAAAAATGTAATGAAATTTCATACCACAAAGTGTTAAACTGTTTATATCATAGTTTTAAATTCCAACTTTAAACTGACTAAGTTGAAGAGGGGAAACCCCAAACAAATCACATTCCAAATCCTTCTACGTAACCATTAAAAAGTTTTACATCCCACAGTCAAGTTAACAATCATCGACAAATCCATGGAATACATCATGCTTAGAATATAGCAGGGAGAAAAAAATGAAACATTTTGTAGTTCTTTGCAATAATATACAGACATGAGTATTAGTACAGTAACTCTAAATTATTCATATATATATATATTGTGAATTATTCAATAAGAGGCCACAGAAAGTAGACATGAGAAAGATTTCTTTTAGCTCTCTCACTGGGACCGCTCTTCATGTAGTGAGACGATGCTGGATAGCCCAACTTCCCTGCAACCTGTGGAGCAGCAGAAGAGGCAGCACAGGAAAGGAAAGCTCCTAATATGCAGAAAACTTCTTCAATCCTGCAGTAGGAGGAGCTACTTCTTCTAAAATTGCTTTTGTAGCAGGTCCAATAGAGTCAACATAGCATATATATGCATTCACATTTCTCACTGGCAGCTTTTCCAAACTCACCAAGCAGCAAAGTATGTGCTTGGTAACAGCAAATTTTAAGACATTTCCAGTTGTTGCTTCTGTTAGCCTTTATACCCTAAATACTAGAAAAGCGTTTTGCAGTAACTAGTTATAACTAACATCCTTGCATACACAGAATTCCCTCCAACTCCCCATTTTATCATATAAGGAATGCAGGATCAGCCCTTGAAAGTTCTTTTTCGCCAGACTTTTGAAAACCCTTACAAGTGGAACAAATAGGATCTAAAAGGAGACATATATCTCCCCCTACCTGCAGAGCCCTTTATCCTCCTGCCCCAGGGAATGACATTCATGGAACAACTTCAGTCTCAAAGATGAAATAAACTCAAATCTTACAACCTGCCATAGCCACAGTATGTCAAGCTATTTGGACTGGAAGTGTTTGAACCCCTCGATGAAGCCTGTTACTAAACTGACATATTTAGCCTAAGAGGTTTTAAAGACAATTTGCACACACCTTTCTATACTGGTTAAGAAATGAGTGATCTGCTTTAACTCTGTGTCCCAATAATGGATTATCTGACCAACAGTACCCACCAAGAAACCATGCCTAAGAAGTCTGTGTACAAGTCTCTAACTTCTTATTCTCTCAATAGAAGAAGCACGAGGTAATAACCTGCAGATTTTTCTTTTTCATCAAGAGCCCTGATAGCCTCTGTAGATTTGTCTAATTCTGTGGAGACAAAAATGCTAAATACACAATGAAACCACAGGTTAAGTCTTCACTACTCACCCTTTCTTGAAAATTGCCTTTTACTGCTGTGGGAAATAGTATCTTATTATCACAAATTCATTAGAGCTGTGTCATCATACCTGGCTAACACCCCTCTAAGCAAGTTCAGGTTTGGTGTTGAATGAAAAACAAAATATCTTTAGAACAGTAGTGCTGTCTGAGAGGATTGCTGATGCTTCAGGCTGACTTAAAAGCTTTTATTCCTTAACTTTAGCAATCACTCCTTCCCTAGATAGGCCAAGTTCACTGTAATAGTTTAACTTCTAACTGGAATATGGAGGTTCATTTAGGCAACCCAAACTACACGACAAACAAGTACCATAACTTTCCATGCTCTAACTTTGTTTCTGGTTTCCCCTAAATGCTGGGCCCTTCATACAGCTGGCATATATGCTGTGTGTTTAGGGGGGAGGGGACAGGAGAAAGGGGAAGACAGCTCACTGTACGTCAAAGCAAACCAGCAACCTAGCAACCATATATTAAAAGGTGTGTGTGTTTTTGTGGGTGTCTGTGTGCCAGGAATAACTGAAGCAGATATTATTCCATTTGTAATCCAAAAAATGTGAAAAGGGAAGGGGAGAAACTCCAGTTGCTGGTCTATTTTGGGGTCTGTCAAAATCCACTTTCACAATACAGAGTCGTAACACTTTCTATGTCATTTTTCGTAATCAAAAATTAAAGTCTGGACTTGAGCAAGTTCTTAGCTTTGGTTTGAAAATAGGCCCTTCAAAGCAGAAGCTGAACTTACTTCACATGCTTTCTTCCAGCTGGTAATATGCAAAAATCAAAGGGGCAGAGAAGCTGCCTCAAAGACTTCACATTCAGGTTAAGCGAATACTTACAAATGCACAGAATACTTCTAGATAGCTACATTTAATCTAACAAACAGAAACGTCAAAGGTTCTCGGGGAGTGGAACTGGCTTTATAAAGGTTCCCTTGAGTGAGAAATTCAGCCTTTCAATTTTGCCAAAGTTTCTCATTCCACAAGACAACTGACAGTTTAGATCAGCGTATGCAAGCTCCCACCCCATCAATATGCGGTCCCAAGGGTGCATACAAACTTCTGATCTGCACCGTCCCACTACACCAGCATGCGCCTCTCCGACAGGGCGAGCGTCGGACACCAGGTGTTAACTGTCGTGCCACCAGATGAAAACGAATGAGTTCCTGTGTAGGGTGGAACAGAGAAGGGGGAACGGGGGAGGCGCCTCGGGACTGCGCCCAACACCTCACCCCTCCAGCTACACTGCCCACGTTGCAGCTCCCGACAGCCCGTGGCAACCCTAAGCCAAGAGCAGCCAGCACACTGCCATCGACAACAGCCCCACGGCGTCCGCTCCACCGCCACCTCGCCCAGGTGTCCTGCTCTGAAAGGCTGGGCTCCTACTACTCCTCACCACCATCACCGCAACAAACCATCACCGGCAGCAGGAGGGGAAGGGAAGGGGCAGTTACCTTGTTTTTGACCCCGCAGTGGCAGCAGACAGTCCACAGGTACTTGAGGGTCCTCCACAGCAGGATGATAAACAGTCCCCCAAAGAAAGTAACCATGGATGAGGCGAGGAAAGCCCACCACATGCGCTGTCCGCGGCTATCGCAGGGCACCTCCATGGTCACCGGGATGATGAGCGCATCCATCTTGGGCACATTGACGGGGGAGGAGGACGAGTCTGTGTTGAGATTGTTGGCGTTGATATTGTTACTCATTCTAATGCCGCTGCCGCTGCCGCCCGGGTAGGAGCCGCCGCCGCTGCCATTTGCCATAGCTAACAGCGAGCCGGGCGCGCAGGGGCTTCCGAGAGCTCCTCCCGCCGCCAGCGCCCCCCAAAAAGCCCATCACCAGCCATATTGCTGCTGCTGCTGCCGCTGCTCAGCGGGGAAGGGATAAGGAGAGTAATAAAAATAAAAAGCCCCCAATCAAAACAAACAAAAAACCAAACCAACCAACCAAAAAAAAAAAAAAAAAAGCAGGTGAAGAGAAGCGACCGCACAATTCCCGGGTCCCTCTCGGGAGCCGACAGGCCGGTGAATTCCGAGCGTCCTCTTTGTACGGCGAAAATAATATTTAAAAAATTTTAAATAATAATAAAAATATAGTCTCCTCCTCAGATTCCCACCCCTTCCTTCTCCCGCATACACAGCCCCTACCCCGCCCACCCCAAAAAAATCATCCAGCACCACCACAAACTGATGCCTCTGAGCGTCTCTCCAAGATACCCAGCGCTGCGACCCCGCTGGCCTCAGCGGGGATCCCTCACTCAGCCTCCGCCGCGGATCCTCCCGGAGGTGATCTGTTATTATTGTTATTAGTCTTTAACTTGTTATTAGCGATACTCAGTCCCCCCCCCCCACCCCCCCGCGCACCCTCCTCCTCCTCCTCCTCCTCTTCCAAGTCCAGCCCCTTCCTCTCCTCTTCCCCTCTCGGTGCCGGCAGCAGCCTCCTGTGGCTCCTAATTCATCCTCCGCTGGCCCATCTGTGAGTGCGCTGCCGCTGCCGCCGCCTCCTCGCCCATCCTTCGGGAGCTCCCTCCAGGGCCCGGCTGTCGCTCAGGCTGTTGCTCCCACACGCGCAGCGGCGCCGCCGGCTCCCGCCCCTCCCTCTGTGCCGCCGGGGGACGCGACGGCCCCGCAGCCGCGGCCGCTCCGGGGGCGCATCAAAGGCCTGGCGGGCCGGGGGTGCCGGGCGGGCCGGGGGTGCCGCGCTGCCGCTGCCGCCGGGGGTGGGGGCGCCGGCTCAGGCGGGCTCCCGGCGCCCCATGGGCAGCGCTCCCCGCCCCGCGGCTGCTCGGTCCCGCTCGCGGCGCCGCCGAAGCGCCGAGCGCCCGCTCCGGAGGACGGCGAGGCGGGAGCGGGGGCTGTGTGCCGAGGCGGGCGCTTCACAGGTGGCGGCGAGGCGGTGCCCGGCCGCGCCGGGGAGCTGCCGCTCCAACAAGTCCCGCCGGCCCCGGTGCGTCCATCGCCGCCGCGCCGCGCTCTCCGCAGCCGCGGTGGGGCGGGGGCTGGCGGCAGCGGCCCCCCCCCCCCCCCCCCCCCCCCCGCGCCGGCCGTGCGCGGGGCCGGTTCGAAGGATGTCATGACGCAGCGGCCAACGCACGGCGCAGTCACGGCCCCGGCCCCCGCGGCCCCGCCGGGTCCCCGCGCCCATCGCCCGCATCCGTCGCCCGCCGCGCAGCGCGGCCCCACGGCGAGCGCGACCCCTCCGCAGCGCGGCCGCAACGGCGCCCTCGGGGGCGGCGGGCCCGGGGCTGCAGCCGGGGGGCAGCGGGGGGAGCGGGGGAGGGAGGGGAGGCGGGAGGGGGGCGCGCTCGGGGCTCGCAGGAGGCGGTTGAGCTGCAGCAGCAGGTGCCCGGGGATGCGCACGGCGCGGGAGGGGGGGAGCTGGCATGGAAACGCGGTAAGGGAGCGTGAAATAAACATCGGGGACCGTGGCGTGGGTTTTTCCGCTGAAGGCATTCGTGGCTTGTCTTTAATTGACACGGGGAAGTACTGCAAACGCTCCGCAAACACACCGTAAATTGCCGCACATCCCAAGAACATTCCTGAATTTAACCCTTAGAAATAAAAGTAACAATTTAAAATTACACACTTGAGGAGGATGGAAGGGAAGGGGGAAGCCAGTAAGAAAATCTGTATAGTCGTCTCCTACTTTTTTTTCAGATGCACATTGAAAAGCAGAGACATTATATGTCTATATATGTATTCATTTATGTACAAATCAAAATCTCCATTTGGCTCACTGGGTTGTCTGTACAAAGTATTATGCAGATCCTCTTGACATGTTTCCAAGGGTAAAATACAGCAGCCTTTGTGTGTGTGACATTCCCCCATCTTATCTAGTTGCTATACCAGCAGAGAGCCACCATTATGAAATAGTAATCTCTTAACCTTTACTAGTAGTGGTTTCTGGTTTTGCATCTGCCAGGGGGTTATTTGTTTTTGTTTTCTACTTAAGTGAAGGTAATGAGATTTTATGAGTTCCCAAGGCTTTTTACGGGGCTCTCTAACCCTCTCACCCCCACTTTTTTCATGCAATAACACCACCATTTGTCTAACTCTGTGAGTTTATCATGATATCTTCTTCCAATCTGTTCCTCCAGTCTGTTCCTTCAAGAGAAAGCTTCCTTTTTCAAGAAAGGTTTAATAGAGGTCTCTGAATAGAGAAGGCATTAGATAATAAATAATATGGAGGTGTATACAGGTGAGAAAAATGCTACATTACTTTTTCCCACACAAAAACAGTCCGTTACATAGCAGACCTGAAGCAGGCCATTCCCAGAGTCTGTTGTAATGGAATTAAGTTGAGAATTTCTAGATGCAGAAAACTAGACAGATTGAAAACAAACTACACGTCACAGCTGCCACATGCAAGCCCAGACTGCACTGCCACAGCTGCTGCCCCCTCCCATGTCTTTTCTTTACCAACCCTCCCCACAGCTAGAAAGCCACCTGGACTGCAAAGTGTTGTCATGACAGGATCACACGCCTTGGGTCCTGGCCTCAGAACCTGCTCCTGATGGTCATTTGCTTTGCATTCCTGTGTTGGTGTTGAAGGAGCACCCTTTTCACAGCTGCACACATACCTATGGATCCTTTTATCCATCAGCAAACACCAGGAGTGGAACAAGGGCAGGAGCATCGTAACACAGGCACTTGATGTCTGATCTTCAGCGGTGCCAGGTACTTACAGACACTCTCATAGCTAATAGAAACTACAAGCCCTGTGCACCTTGAAAGATGAGGACAATGAAGAACAGCAGCACAACATATCCCAGGGAACGCTTTTGCATGGTGGAATTTCTTCCATATTCTGGTCTGGCAGATAACAAGGAGTGAATCTCTGAAGGCATGGCTGTGGCATACATCCTCTCTTGCTGTTGTTTGAGGGGGCCCAGAAGATTTGGCGGAGAGGCTGCAGTCTGAAAACACATTTTCTTGCTTTATGCATTCAAAAGGTACGAGTTAAAAAGTATTTATTTGACTCAATACTGTGCTGCAGCTGAGTGCTGCAGACACTGGTTTCAAGAGCACTCCAGATGCGAACAAGATCGTTAAGGACTTCTAAAATATCATCCCCATATTACTGTACCCACACATACCAAAGATGGTCCTAAAGAAAAATTCAGACTAAAGCAAATAAAGTGCACCACACAATATAGTCTGTAGGTTAAAATAATTGATTTTAATGTATTCACACAAAGTTCACATGCAGGTTTGGACAGGGGTAGGAGATTTATTGTGATCAATTGTAAAAGGCTGCCTTTAAGTTCTGATGCTCAAATGCTGTTCATAAACCAACCAACACATACATTAGGAGTCCTAGTTTATAAATCTCAGACCATCTATCCAGGGGAAAACCTTTTGTTTTATCTGTATAAACAAAACTTTTATTTACATAAATACAGCTCAGTTCTACAAATATTGATCATGAAACTCACACTGAAAAGTAAATATTGATATCAGTTGGTGAGACTTACCTTACCAGCTGAAAGTTTCCTTACTAGGAATTATCTGCAAAAGACAAAGCAAAGTAGGCAACTTTGTATTTTGTTCACCTATTCATAGACAGAGGTAAAAATGATCCTTGAATGAATATCCCTTCCATTAAGTCCCATTTGAGCTTACTCCTTTATGAATAAGGGAAGGCCTGCTTTCCAGTGCAGGTTCTATAAAGCAGAGTTTGAGAAAGCTCCCTGGGGCTGCATGCTTCATTTACTGAGGCAACAACTCTATTTCACGTTGTCTTCAGACTAAACAAGGTTTTCCAGCTCTGCATCCTGGAGAGATGTATTCCAAACAAACAGAAAACTTAAATGGGTTAGTTTTCAGATTAGTTGTCTATTTAATATTTCAACACAAGAGCTCAAAATTTACTTGGTTAACAACACCCTTTACAGAACATAACAAACACTGTGCTGACCTGTGTTTTTCCTGTTCCTACCGTGTAGTCCAGGTCACAATCATGCCTACTCAACATAATTCTGGAGGATTTGGTTCCAGAAAGCAGTGTTTTAGCAGCAAGGAAATGACTCCTCTTTATGTAAAACAGTTCCCTCTTGTGGATATTCTGTGTACAGTATCACAGAAGTATTTAAAATATTCATCAATCCTGGATCTTTGCAATTAAAACCTCTGTTCATCAATTATCCAAACCCCTTGGCATTCTTGGTTTTAGCAATTAAATATGTGAGGAAGAACAAGCTATTGCATTTAATCATAATACAGCTTGCACATTTACACGTTATCTATAACAAATTATTTAATTAAACACAACAAAGCTAAATAAAGTTGCACAACTGTACCTATATGAGTCAAGTACAAATCACAGTGGGGTTTTTTATTTTGCTTATAGGAGAAAACTTTCCACACATTCCATTAAAAGAAACCATGATTAAAAAACAAGGAAAAGATACACTATATAAAGAAAAGAGACAGTAATGGCAGAGCAGTCAGGGTTTCCAAGGATCCATGTATTAAGTACTGAAGACAAAGAAACTCTGGAATGATAAATCTTTCAATTAAAACTGAAGAGTCCAAGCAAGTAAGTGGCACAGCTTCACTGGTGACACAATATTGCACCAGGGATTAATTTGGCATGGCAGTTTGGAAAAAAATCCATATGAATGGAGTAAGAGTGTTAAGATTTATGTGTTCTCTAAATGATGACTACATTATACAAAAAATAATTTTTTTTCTTAGGAAGTGAAATGTGAAAGAATAAATGTCTACTCACCAGTTTTGCCTAAAGGCATTTGGTCTGACTGAGTCTGGGGAAATGATAGAAAACAACTGCATGTTATTATCTTGAGGGAAATTATATTTTAAAAGGCTAAAAGCCTTTATGTAACAGTACACCATAAACTTGTTTACCACAACATTTTTGTTAAATGGTTATATATAAAACCTTCCTAAACTTTGATTAAATGCACAGAGAAAATGTTGAGGAAGCAGCTTAAGGTTCAGTAAAGGTAAATACTTTCCAAGGTTAAAAAAACCCTCAAAGTTCCAACTATTTGTGTCCAACAGCCTCCTTCACATTTTTGTTGTCCCTATAGTACACACTGTTGGCTTTTATGTAACATCAGTGGCTGTGGCAGAGCAAGCACTTAGACACAGAAATAGCATAAAATAATAATAAAAAGTACTTCTACTCAAGAGGCTAGGTCTGTGTTTCTGAGGTTAGTGGGGCACTTGGTCTTGACTTCAAATGCTGGAGACACAGTGTCAGCCAGACTTCAGATATAAGCACAAATGTCTTACATAATTAATTCTGAGCCTCACTTTAATACTATTCCTTACTACTTCTACTTTGTCCTTCTACTTGGTAGTAGAGTGAAAAATAATACATTTGTAGTGATTAGATGGATACTGGAACAAAATCATATCATGAAATAATTCTGAGATTTTTGTTGTAACGCAAAATGTTAGCTCTCTGAGATACTGATGTAAAGCACGTAAGGTTGGATCTACTGTCCTTGTCTTAAAGACTCTAAAGAGGACATATTAGCAGGAGATTATACTAATATGCACATAACTATATATTTGCACATGGCAAATTATTATCTTTAGCTTTTGTTGTTTTCACAGAATTTAGACAACCTATTTCGGTGCATATTAACTGAAAATTCTGTTTAGCTTACTTTCTATCTGCCCAATCCCTGTTCAAAGACCAAAGTACATATTTAGCATGATAATATATTGCACACTGTAGCAGCTTCTTATCAAAGTACTTTGCAAATACGAATATATTCAACCTCATCACATCTCTCCGTAACTGTATACGTGAACACTATTCTTGGCAGTGAGGTTACGTAACGATTTCCTTGAATTAGTTAAAACTTTTGTATTGAGATCTATTTTGGCACTTAACCCTGGTAAAGTCCTCCAGCTGGCAGGACAAAGACATACCTCAGCAGAATGCTTTAATGGGTCACCCAGTCATTCAGAGTGATCATCTCCAGAGTACTGGAACCCTTGCGCTCAATCCAGCCAAATAAAATATTAAAGAAATTCCCTTGTTCACGCTAATCCATATGGTATGAATAGAAATTTAATAAAAATGAATATTTCAAACATAAAATATTTTCTTTTGATTTTTTTTTTGGTATCATTTTAATGAAGCAATTCTTGTATATCCTTGTATTTTGTTTAAGAGTTAGACCTATACATACTTCCTCATTCTTACCAAGTTTCCCAAATCACGTGGGTTTTGATTAGATGTGATATTTCTTGCCAGTAGGATCTCAGTTCTTATTGGAAAATTAGTATGGTTTATGCAATAACAGAATATTAACATATGGCTAGAATCTGAAAAAATGTGACAGCAAGATGATGACTTCAGGAGCGATATTAATTAAGCCATGTTAGATGGTCTGAGGTCTGTAAGTGCACTTAATAAACATCAATCCAAACACTTAAAAGCACTCTTGACTCATGCAAATCAGAGCCTGTTTATTACTGTTTGTACTAATGGTATTTCCTTCCAGCCAGGAGAGAAGAAAGTAGGAAGATATCAGGATATTCTGAAGACAGAATAGTAGCAGTCACTGTTGAAATACAGATAGACTAACAAAGGAGCTACAGAAATAGCAGTTAAACAATGTATCAACAAAATGGAAAACACATAAATAAAACTACCTTTAAAATGTCTCTCTTAAACCACTAGTTCCTCTTTTTCTGAGTGGGTCCTGATGACCAAACCATAGAGAGAAGAAGCAAACCCTTCACCCTCTACTGAATGATGATGACAGAACAAGAGAGAAGTGCAGTGGTGTGCGAAGAACCACTGCAGGGGAGCAGTAAGAAGAAGCAGGGTAAAACTTCTCTATGATGTGTGTTGGTTCTTTTGGGTTGTATCAAAGCAGGACAGCTACATCACTCTGCAAACATATCAGGGCAATGCCAGGACTTCTTTCTGTGCAATTTTTGTTTTGTGAAAGCTGTCCAGCTCTTTGTAGAAATATTGACAACCATTGGTCATTCCAGATACACCCAGAAACTGCTAATGGAGCAATACAGGAACTGTTATAGTAGTACAGCAATTATATATGTGTGTGTGTATATATCTATGTCTATATATATCTCCTCTGTGTGATGTAACTATGAAAACACAAAGCAGTCAGCGTCCCCCAGTTTCCAACAGCAGTGTTCATGCTGTGGCCATAGCTACTATCTACAAACAGAGCATTCCAGAACTGCTCAAGTATTGCCATAATGATCTCAAAGACAAATACTAATTTTTTCTAATGGATTTAATTTGGTGAACTAAATATTTATTGCCTCATCTTTTAGTATTTTCCATTCATTTTACTTGGTATCTTGCATACTGGAATTGTGTAGGCCGGATAGCTTTATTTGCTTGCTTCTAGGAACGATTTGCCTTTGACTCCAGATCCTTCTAAGGCACAACTAAAAGGCTATGGAGGGAAAAAAGTTTCATTGTAAAATGTAAATCTACAGATGCCTGTTTGCATTGGATGATTCTTTTTAAGTCCATCAGCCAACTTTGCCACGTGGCACTTGCAGTGAGTCATTGCTGTCAGAGTCAGAGCCCCTACAATGGAAGCTCTGCCAGTCATTCCCGAAACCGGCTGCCAGCCTTAACGTACTGTAGGGCTCCAAAATCTGTTGTGTACAATTTAAATTGCTTGGGGAGCAAAGCAATAGCAGGACAGTACTGCTGCTCTGCTCCAATTAGGCCAAGGGAAATTTTCATAAAAGTCAGCTAAATGTGACAACCAAGAAAAATGTGAAGAGGTGTGTGTTCTGAAACCAGCCCCTGAGAACAACAGCTCTGAGCAGTAGCTAATTTGATGTCCACAAGGTGTAAATCTGTTTAACATTGAAAAATCAGACATCATACTAAAACTTTAAAGAGGAGATCATATGTTTACAAGCAGCCACTCCATTTTTTTGCAGCTCATTATGACACTTTCACTTTGCTCTCCCTAGGATATATTCACATTTGGGAACTCGGTGTTTATTTTTGACAATAGCCTCAACATAATGCAGGAAGAGCAGTATTTGCAATGACCTGCTTTGCTTTCTTGTCTCTCACACTTGTCTGGAGCTGAATAGCTGAGAACTGGCAATTTGCAACTGAAAATATATTAGACCAAAATAAATCTTTTATTATCAAACATCAGCCCATACAGTAAGGTTTGAAAAGCTGAATCTCACCATAATCAGAAGACTAAGATGCTTTTTCTCTTCCCACTACGTAAACATATATCCACCAGAGTTTTTCCAATAGGAGGACGAGATACAACACATTTAACATGCAATCCTGCAAAATGCTGGGCATTCCTGCTTTGATCCATCAAAGCATTTAAACAGGTGTCTAATGTTATGCACAAGTAATCTCACAGAATCCTGTAACTGAGTCACATGTTTAAAATTAAGCATGTGGTTTAGGTCCAGGGTGACAAGGCTCGACACCTTGTATGATTAAGTGACTAGTAAGCTGAAGAGGTTGTCTAGGAGTCATGTCCTTAATTGCTTGCTGACTTCATCAGCATGTATATCTTACTGGGGCTGTATTTGCTAGCATGCAAAAGGTGACCTTTAATTCCAGAATTAATATAGCTTTAGCATTTTCTTTTCTGTTTGGAACTATATGTTCTTCAATTAACAAAATAATGAAAAAATAATACCCAACTTAGTCAAAATTTTTGAAGGATCAGTGATTAACTGACATTATTTTTTGTACTCCTGATAAAAGACGAATCTCTGAAATAGTATTCTAAAGGCATAATATTCTGTTTTCTCATGGATAGATTCAAATATGTCCCCTCACAAGTCATTGGTGCTGCTAAGGATCAAATATATACCAGTAATCACAGATAAGTGTCAAATGTCAGAGCTCTGCTAATGCAGCAGTCTTATATGGGATACTAAGTCTGCAGCAGGCTGTCACAAAATACCTTCAGGCTGAATTCAAAATAATTAAATTCAAGGCCAAAATGAAAGCTGCCTTTAAAAGGAAGTATTTTCCAGCAGCAAAAATATATATTTTTCTTCCCTGTGCTAAATTCAGTGGAATGTTGGGACACCTAATGGCAACTGACAAAAAGAAGGTGTGGTTTTGACCTTCGGCTGCAGCCTCTGGGCAGTATTATAATGGTAGAATGAAGCTCTGTTAACTGAATAGTCTCACATGCTGCATCTACTCATGTTCATGGCTTTAATTTAATCTGATCTATGGGCAGATGTTAATTTCTTCTTCCTCTCATAAGCTAATTGTAATTCAACCTATGGTCAGAACTAATGTAAGTTATTTGGGAAGAGGCATGGATTGTTTGTGTCTTGTGCAGAAGGGGCAGTTTTGCCTTTGAATACAAGTCTGTAGCTGCATCAATGAAGGATACGTGTGGATATCTAATAATAATTTACATGTGTATATCTAACAATAGTTAGACACTGGGTAATTTGTAATTAGTGGATCAGTATCTTTGAAGAAAAACATAATACTTTCATAAAGGTTCACAGGTTGATATTCTGAAGATAATTTAAAATTATTAATTAACATGCAGGTTTAGGCAATGGAATACTGAGTTGTATCTAACTGTGAGACATATTAATCACAAAACTTCCACCTATTCACCGTCTCAGTCAAGTCCTATTCAAAGTCTCTGATAATACACTCCTGTGTATTATATGACTTTATCTCACACAACAGGTTTTCCCAGTGTCTCTTCTACTAAAAGGAAGTTCGATGCTATACATGTGAGAATACATTATTGCTCACCTACCTCAGTATGTGAAAAACTGATATATGCAGTCTGTTGACAACTGCAATGGTTAGAATATTTCTAATGTTTACACAGGTTTATGGTGCTTGAACTTGGTCTGGTTTTCATAAATTATGCCTATTGTTAAATGTGTATTATAAAGTGTTACTTGGTATCATCAATTTTACTAAGCTTATAATCAAGACTTTTTTTCTCTGAATTTCTTTGAATTTTTGATCTCAGATTTCCAGTGTTTCCTTTTTCTATCAAGAAATGGGTAACCTAGAAGTTTTTAAGGTCTGTGAAGAGATGAAAATCTATAATCATTCTATGTCTCTTAGGTTCAAGGCAGGTGAAATGCAAAGCCTTGTAATGTACAAGTGTTTTAAGTGCTAGAGAACTCTATAGCCATATTAAGATTATATAACATAGAATAACCAGTACTTCAATAACCTTAGTGTGGTCCTGGAAAGCTCTAGCAGTACAGTATTCATTCCACGTTAAAACAAGAAAAATTAAGTTAGAATTTATGGGGCATGGACAAAACCAGCTTACTACTAAATTGCTTTCCTAGAAGGAAATGCACCCTGCTTATATAAAAAATCATTCATAAAAATACTTTCTCTTTTGTTTGTGGAAAGATTCAACTTCTTACAGGCAAATAATTATGAGTAAATTATTAACTAACTGCAATAGAGCCATAGGATGATGAAAGTTTGTCAAGGGCAGGTTAACTTTAATATAAATAAATACTATTTTAACAGACAGTGTTTAGGCAATACACTTAGTTCATTGTGGATCAGGCTAATGCCCTTTCAGTGACAGGCACTGGCAACTAATTAAATCCTGTGTTCGAATCCTGATTGATGTGTCAATGCAACACACCTCTGTATGCATTGCATGAATCACAAAGTAATAGATTTACCAGGGGGTTATCACTATCAATAAAGATGTAGATTATGTTAACTTTTCTTCTTAAGAAAGAGGATTTCTACTGCCTTTTCTCCTGGATGGTACAGTAAGTGCTTTCTAACACAAACTAAAACATACAGCCAACCTTCCTCAGTGTTTTACCTTCCCTTTTGTGAAAAAAATCCTGCCTTCCAGACTCTAATAAATTCAGTATTAGCCATTTTTAAACATGCAGTGTCACCTCTCCAGTCTTCTCTGGAATGGTATCAGGTTTCAGGAAATACTACAGGTAGAGCTATTTCTTCTTTGAACAATTAGAATAGATTTGCTTTATCTTCTTCAGGTTCTTCAAAACTACCATGTTAACCAATTCTCACCTTGGACCAATAATTCTGCAGCACAGAAACACCTTTTCTTGTCATCCCAGTCTAAGAATAATAAAAATATCACAGTTCTGTAGAGTTTTAAACTCTCCTTGATGAAGGATGAGATCCTTATGAACTCAAGATACAAAGGAAAAAATATCCCATACTGAGGATAAAGCTGTATGTGAGGAATCAGTGCTTTTAAATTCTTTTACAGTGTGACAGAAGACAGTCCTAGCCTTAGCCCTACTGAGTGGGAACACACCAGGCAACATCCAGACAGGGACTTCATGATGGAAGTGGCCACTGAAGGCAAAAAGATATTCAAGTCTGAGATAAGGTTTTGAAGTAGCTGGTTACAGAGGAAATGCATGGTGCCATTTCAGCTAAAGTCATATTTAATTTTTTTTTCCAGTTAAAATTTTGAATATTCAGACTGTCTTCATATTAAACTTAGATCCATTGGATGTGGGTCAATACACACACATTTCCTGTCATATTTTCCCCATGATGCCTAATACCTCTTGTATAATGGGTACGTGTTCTTGAAAACTAGACAGAGGCGTTTAAATATCTTCTAAACCAGGCAATGTAACTATTAGTAGAAAGTACTACAGATGGCTGACTAATTGAACCATGGAAAGTATTATCACACCATTTCTCAATTTAGAGCTCATTATTCATTTGAGTTCAATCTCATTTCATTACTGTTATAATTCCATATAAAATTAAAGTGAGTTTTAAACTTACACACCTGAGTGAGGTTATTTTGCAGTCATCCGAAGTATACTTCATTTCCAGCCAGTCCTACCAGACCACAGAAAATGACTTTTTTTTTTTTTTTTTTTGCTTATTTTCTGAGGGTTTGGGTTTGTAGCTTAGTTATTAGAGCAGAATCCCCAAGATGCACATGCAGCCTTTGATCTGTGACCTTGAGCAAGTTACTTGTACTCCATGGGTTTTGTGTTTAATTCGGTGCAAAGGGTATTGTGGGGCATTAATATTTCTACAGCGCTTTTAGAGCATTAGGTGAAAGGCACTGTAAAAGCTCAAAGTATGACTTAATAATATATACATACATGTCTTTCCAGGTTATGTCTCAGGTATCCAGCATAGGGATTTGTACAAAGCTGCATGTCTTCTCCAATAAAACAGACTAGAGCAGCTACTTATTTAAATGTTCTTTTGCACCAGATTAACTGAATGCCTGAGAGAATGATACTAGGTCACCTTCTTAAAATGGCCTGAATACCAGCAGAAGATTAAGAAATGGTGGGAGTGACTATATTTTGTTACACTGAAAGCATTACAAGCAATGTGTACATGAGCAAAGTGACATTCACTGACAGATTGAATTGCATTATGATAAACTAAAAATGGCAGAGAGGCTCAGACCTTTGGAATAATAACTCTTGAAGATTTTCCATTTTGATAATCAGTTGACTGACACAGGGTACAATGAGAAAATGGCTATGACTTTTAGTCTGGAAAACAGCTGCTTTGTGATCCAACTTGGTTTCACCCTAACACCAATCTGCATCTCTGTTGGCTTTTATGAGTCCTGCATCTTTTTTTTTTAAGTGCCGAACCCTCAGTTTTCCAGCAGTAGCTCAACGGCTGTAACCAAACACTCATCACACCAGATCATACATGATACAGGAGCACAAGCTAACTCTCATGTGGCCAGTGAACTTCCAGTGCCACCCTATAATTAACTATTGCTGGACTTTGATTAAGATAATGTGTATTAAAACATAGTTGGAGTTCTGAGGTTCGTAAGGTCTTAATTCCATCCATTTATGCAGCTTCTCTTTCCTTCTGAACTATTGTAATGTAGAACATGATTGTGTGGGTTACTTTAATGGCATTGGCAGAAATATGCCTCTGTGTGTGTATTTATGAGTTTTGTAATTGAAGACATGAATGCAAATATATGTTTTCACTTAATGTGTTTTAGTTTTAATATACTACAGGATCAATTTCTAGCATTATATTTCACACAGAATTACAGCTTTTAATTTTTTTTTTAAATTTGTCTCTTGTGAAAGAAAAGTGAGGGGTGAGAGTGAAGTTTTAAAGTGGCCAATATCAACAAAGAAAGAGAAATACTTTTTTTTCTCCAGGCTAGTAACATCCAGCTGGGAATGAAACCTACTTTGTTAGTATAGCATGAGCTAAGCCAGTCAGTCATTGGCAGCAAGAAACCAGGTCACAGTGGTCTACAGTGATCCTGCTGCTGGATCGTACTCTCTAATGAAGAATGGAGATGGACAAAGGTACAAATTGCATCAGCAGCAGCAGCTGGGTGAAATAAGGTTTAACTGTTTATAGGAACCAGATGGTGAGCTATTAGAAATCGTCTAAAGCTGCCCTGGAGTGGCAGGAACAGGCTTGAGTTCCTGCAGCAGGCAGGAACTGAAAGCATTAGTGTAAAGACTTTGTCAGATGAACATGTTGAGGCATTCATTCCTAATGTCTCCCTACTTCTATTATAAATTTCAAGGGCCATAAGCAGAGGAGAAAGATAGAAATTACGGAAACAGATGGAGAGTCAGTGAGGCATAGAAGTACAGGTGCTATACGAACAGATGGAGTGAGGGGGAAAAAAGGAAAGGAAAAGTGCTAAGTCTGAGAGGTGCACAAAATTCAGCAGGTGTATAACAGTTCAGTCTTGTAGGGGGATTTGGAAATCAATTACATCACTTTTTTCTCAGATAGCTCACTCCTTCCCACAAGAGACACTAGTTTCTTCCCTACTCCATGTGCATTAAAACAAATTGACTTGTCCTTGACTACATCTGACTGCCAGGAGTTTTTAAAAAAGTTACCTTGTTACAGGGCTGAACTAAATCAATCCTATTAAGAGCTGTATCTCCGAAATATCGTTGCAGTTCTTTGTCCCAACTTTAAACCACATTAGTTTACAGATCAATGTGAAAAACAATGGCAAAGCTGGAATGCTCTTGCTTTCAATCCCAAAGCAGATAGTATCACTGTCCAAAAAGATGGTGCCAGTAGAGGTATTCGATTTGGTAAACCATCTGATAGACTGCATTCACCAAATCTCAAATCCAACATCGGCTTCCCATTACACAGCAAAGCACAATCTGTCTGACATGAATTACATCAATTTCTCTTTTGTCGTAAAAAGACATATGATGGCTGTTATTTATCCCAAGAAGAGTTGTTTGATGACTTAGACAACTCAAAAAATTTAAATTCAAAATTACAGTACATCTCCTCTCTGCCTTTGCTGAGTCAGGGAAGTATCTCTGTGGATGACAACACTCTGTAGCAGAACTGGCTCTATGAAACATGCAAGGTTGAGCCTAACAGGAGTCCTGGCTGGTAACTGTCTAGGGCTGTGAATTAGGTTGGCTGGAAGTCTTATGACTGACAGATTCAAAAACCATAGCCTCCATACCCAGGCTTAGGTAGGGAGGCAGCCTCCCAGCAGCAGATGAGCACAGGGTTGAGCCCTTTCATGTCTGAGAACCAGTTCTGTGATTAACCATTCAGCTCTGATTAAAATGCACATGTGCCTTCTATCCTGGGGGTTCACATTTGAAATATCCTCTTTGGACAAATCAACATTTGTAAGCGAGGCATGGCTGTTTTTTTTTCATTTATCATTATGCTTTCTTCCATTACCTTTTGTAAGAAGAGGACTTAATATTCCAGGCATTCCAGGCACTGGATATCATTGGTCACAAAGCTCTCATCTTCTCTATTTTTGAAGAGAATCTCTGGTTCTTTCCTGCAGTAGAATGTCTATTTGAAAAATAGGATTGCTAGGAAAGATTATTTATCATTTTCTCATTAAATGCAAAAGCCAGAAGGGAAAATATCTGTTGGGTCAACTAGTTCTTCTCCCTTTCACACGTTTTACAATGTAAGCTTTGCAGATCATGCATACTTTGATTGGTTCCCTCCTCCGTGGGAGGAATGGGTTCCATTTGGAGGATTACTTCTAGAGCTCTGACAGAGGTATTGGAGTCAGGATTCATGATTTCAACTTCCATGTCTTGACCACAAAAACATTTTCATGCAGACTCCAGATACCCCCATGGACACTGACATTAAACAATGTCAATGCTCAATCCTTCTCTGACATGTGATCAGAACAAACATGAACATAAAGGCAGCAGAACAGGCTGGGATCTCAAGGTGGCATTCCCATGGCTGTCATCACATTCGTTTTCTGCATGTTTTTTGGGTCGCTCTATATAAACCTTTCCTTGACCTTTGATTCTTAGATTCAGTTTTGTGATCTCAGTTTAGCTAGCTTTAGTTAGCACTGCTTTACATCAGTGTTTCATCATAAAATCAGAGTGATATCACAAAAGTCTGCCAGCTGGCTGAGAAATAAAGTTGAATGCTTATTAGATTTTAAAGGCAATATGCAATAGGCCACTGTTTTAGTAGATTTATGCAAGTCATGTAGCCCCACTGCAATAAGATATCTCATAAACTATTAGCTTTGGGAGCACTGCAGGATAAGGCATACATTAAGCAGATTAAAAACAAATAGGTGGCAAAAGGCAATAGCAGCCATTAAAGGATCACAAGATCTGTTGGACAGAGTCAACACTCTTAATATGGAATCACTCTTGCACAAAATTGAGTGTTTGAGCCTGCTGCAGTAGTATTCAGACTAGCAGTGAGAAGAAATCTGTCACTGACCACCTTGGGAACTAGGGAATAATTCAATGCAAGCAACCACCAGTACCACAGGCACTCTTGTCCTGAAGAAACCTTTCAAGAAAAGTATCTGATAGACATTTTTACACTGAGATAGTAAAATAACAGGTCTAGAAAATCCACACAATTACTGCTTCAAAATCCTTATTTTGTTTAGCTAATATATGTAAAGGAATTTATTTGTTGACTTATCCAATAAATTCAAGACCTGAAGTCTCAGACAAAAAAAAAATTTGACTTTCAATATCAACTCAATTATCAGAAAAAAATCCTGTAGATAGGAGAAAAGAGACTTTGTCTTCTAATTCCAGCTGCTTGTTTTTATATAATGCAAGAAGCAAAGGGAGCACACTCACAAAAAAAAAGTTAGAAATTTTTTGTATTCATGAGCAAACACACACAAGAAAATGTATCAAGTCTACAGTCACAAGCATGACAGATGCACCCAAGGTCTTGCTGACATTGGCAGCCTTACAGGGGCAATCTGTATAGAGGCACGACATATTCTTCAGCAATTCCTTCTAATGAGGTGGGCTTAGAGGTTGGTTCCTTTAATATCTCTGGCACGAAGTTTTGAGGGTTTTGCTTATGAATTGAGCACTGGAGAATTATTGGAGGACTAATAATAACAATAGTAATAATAATAATAATAATAATAATAATATTTGTTACCAGGTTGATGACAGGCCATGAAATAGATCCCCAGAATCCTCCTGTGTATATGAAACATATTTTTCTTTTCCCTCAGCTGGAGACAAAGCCACTTAATAAAAGGCTCAAAAGAGTCTGTATCACAAGCATTTTACCACTTTCCATGAGAATGCAACTATAAAGGGGAAATCACACAGACTGTGAAAAGTAGTCTAAAAACTAATATAATTTAAGCATGCCATGTAAAATATTGAAATATGCCTCTACTACTTTCAGTAAGGTATGTTCACTAAGAATCTTGTTTAATTTCAGCCCTGCTCATTCTTTATATATGTAATACAAAGAAATAGTGGTTTTGATTTAGTAGGTAAAAATCAGTAATAAACTGTGTTACATGAGAAGAGGTCACACTAAACATCCTTCATTTCCTTAAGGACTTGTTAATTGCATCAAAGCTGGTATGTCATTAGAAACAATGCAATCCTGTATTAAAGTGTGTGGGGCAAATAGCCTTTGATCCTATGACAGTGAACTGAAAATCCTGTTGAAACAACCCAAGAGGAAAAGCCATGCAATATGAAAGAAGTGGCTTTTGAATAACACCTACCCTTCTTCTTGCAGGGGTAGAATGAACTGGGCCCATGGGAACCCCTGCCTACTAATTCAAGGAAAGTTAGGGTAATTTTTCCCCTATAAAAGACTTAAAATCCCCAGGGCTCTTACACGTGCTTCTTGTCTCTGTTTTTTGTGAATGAAACAATTACCTAAGAAAATGACATCTACTTCTCTTATCCCTTCCCTTTCTCTCAAAAGCTCCTGTTAACCTTAGCAACTCTTCACCCAATCAACACATAGCTGAAATCTTCCCAGATTGAACATTGCATTCTTCTAGCTCCAGTTTTAAGAATAAACTGCACTTTTCTGGCCAAGTGAACTCATGTGGAGTGACTTGCTGGCATGGAAGGTACTATTTCATACTTAATTGTAGTAATTGCCTTTGAAACAAGAAGTTTGGGGGTTTTTTTCCATAAAAAGTCATTTAATGCTTCCCTTATTGCCTGAGGTTTTACATCTCTGATACAAAAGGATTTTGGTAAGCATTTCTTCCTAGAATCCTGGTTGGAATGATGCATTAATCCTACCTATGTAGAAAGTGTATCTAGATGTGTTATCTGTTTGTACTATAATGGGACTTGGATGTCCTAATCAAGATCAGTCTCATTGAACCAGATACTGAAATGCTTTGTAACCACCATCCATCCAAAAAGCTCTATTTTGCCTCTCCTTTTCACATGGTTACTTAAGAAATTGGATACTTTAAAAACAATACTTTATGGCCTAATGAGGTAGAGAAAAGTCCTCTGGTTTTGTAACTGTAATGTTTTCTGTGATGTTTGTCATTGTGGTATCTGAATCTTTCATAAACAGCTAAGGTAAAGGCTCTAGTTTGTCTGCAGTGTTTGTGATCATTTATGTACCAACAGTAAGTTTACAATGAACCTGATATGGTGGCATTTTCAC
Source organism: Aphelocoma coerulescens (assembly GCF_041296385.1). Classification (NCBI taxonomy): domain Eukaryota; kingdom Metazoa; phylum Chordata; class Aves; order Passeriformes; family Corvidae; genus Aphelocoma; species Aphelocoma coerulescens. Next base: position 13,645,234 of record NC_091020.1, on the reverse strand, counting down.
TTGTGGAAATAAAATTACACACAAAAAGGCAGTTTTGCTTCATCTAGTCTTCTAAATAATTAATTGAATAAGGAGGAATAACCATTCTTATTGCACAGACTCAGAGATGATGTTACATGTCTGAAGCCTCCCTTTAAGGCAAAACTGAACCCAGAAAGAGAATAAATGAGCCTACATACAACTGCAGTGCCTGTGTAATTCCATTCAGAGTCTGGAAATCAGCCACGGAAGAAACAGACAGCTACACTTGCCCAAAAACTTTCTGGAACTCAATTCAAACTGACAAATACGTACTGTAGCGCTGCAGTGCATCTTCTGTGTTTTGGCATGAAAACTGGATGTGGAGACGTCAGGTCAGCCTTTTCCTTTTCAGGTGCCCTGTTGGGACCTGGAAAAGTACAGCTCAGTTATGAGTAAATTGATGGATAAATTTTTGTTGTTTTCTTTTTTTAATTTTAATTTTGGTAATTTTATTTTCTAATAACAGTGAAGACAATGTCTTTCAGCAGTATAGAGTAAAATTTGGCAGGTCTTTCCATAATGTGCAGCAGAATCAGCTCAGCTGTATCAAGGTTATTCTTTCCACAATTCATGAATCAGACACTGATATTCACACTCATATTTTCATTTTCCTATGAATTAAAATATCATCATTTCAGTCATTTTTAGTGGCTATTTCCGTTTCAGTACTCATTGCATCCAGTTCAAAACTTCACTGTGATAGTTGCTCTGCAAACAATCTTCCATATGTGTGTCCTTCCATTTAATAATAATCATTTTAGTTCAATCCTTCAAACACGTTTCTGAATAAATGGGAGAGCTCCCATTGGGATGACCCGTGTTAACACTGCAGTGACTTAAATTGTGTAATTCATATGCTTCCTGGCATTAGAAGAGGCATTATCATGTGCTCAGGGCAGTCATATGGGTAACAAGATCAACGAGATCAACGAGGTATTTCAATCTATGTGACATGAATAGGCTTCACCAAAATGAGCGAAATGCCGGAATGTCATGTTTATTTTGTGCTTCAGGCTTGTGAGCTCTAATTAGCTGTCAAGCCAATTAGCCTGAACAAGCATGCCGAAGTCCTTGCTGTAAGACCAGCCTCAAGTACATGAGCCCAGGATGGAGAAACCCCACAAGCTCTCGGTGCTGCTGGTCCCTGTCACCTCCTCCGTGCAGCAGCGGGAGCAGCGACCTGAACAGCCCTTGTGAAAACGGGGGAGGAAAGGGTTCAGCCCACAGCAGTGACAACTCACACTTGGTACCACAGAGAGCCCCTGCTGAGTCAGCCTCAGTGATCTGCAAATTGCTGTATATTGCATTCCCTTTTGTTACCCCTATTTATTGCGAGACTTCCCAGCAGCTAAAAGAAAGGGACAGATTTTGCCCTGCATTTATTCTTCTGCTGAGAACCAGCACAGGGTTTATGTTTCCCTTAGACCCTCAAAACAAGGATTAAGTGTGACTTCACTGCTGTTGGCCTAGCTGGTTCTGTTAGAGAGGTGTGAAATTCATCTAGACTGATCATAGCAAAAATATTTTAGTCTCCTTTTGCAACTGGTATTAAAACTAACTTCTGCAGAATGAATCTTTTGCAGGAACAGCTGCAGTAGCAATAGATGGGGAGACAGGAGGAGAACCGTTAAATTTTACAAGCTGTTTTAAGTTCTCTCAGGCTTTGAACTGTTTTAGGGTGATCATGTTTGTTCCATTTTGAGAGCTGCTCAGGTTTTTGGCCTTTATTAGATTTTCGTATTATGCATCTTATTATATTGAGCTATAACTATATTTCAGTTATAGTTGCTTTCTTGAAAAACTAAAATTCAAAACCAAAAATTATTAACTCTCTACTATTATCTTTCTAAATGAGACTGTCCTGCTTGGTTATTTATCATATCACAGTAGAAGCAGTAGTGTTTTTTGCAGTATGTGAGCATACAAATATGCTTTTTTAGATGATATTTGTTTATTCCCTAAAGCTAAGAGTCATTTAATTTTTCAGGTAAAATCAGAGCAGTTACATAGATAGCCCTGAGGGTGAATAGTAACCACCTAAAGACGACTCAAGGGGAAGTTGCTATGACAATGGCTTCTGAACAGGGTAAAAAATAGAAAAAAAAAAACCCTCACCACTTGCTTATCAGAGGAAAAGTATGCCACAGGAGTTGAGGTCATCCTGAAATTAGACCCCTTGCACAATAGCTTTCAGTAAAGCTCTAACAGAGATTTCGTGAATCCAAGCCTTGCTGTGAGCCCCAACATCTGTAGAAAAGTAAAAGTATGAGAAGTATTCTCTCACTCACAGTTGGAAAATAATGAGACAGCCAGGTAAGCTACACAAAGGAACAGAACAAATTGAAGCCAAGCAGTTAAGAATACCAGTTCTCAGTTCCATTCAGACACCCAATTTGTACATCTTCCTGTGTGCTGCATTGGCATATGTAGAAGAGTTATGTAGAAGAGTTACACATGTGCTGTCCTACACCCATATCTGAAGCAAGTCAACTTTCCATATCAAGGCTCCTTTAACATCTCCCCAGCTTGATATGCCTGGCATGCATCAGTCTGAGCATGTGAGCTGTTAATTACCACAGAGCAAGATTTCCCTCGGAGGAGAATTCCCATGGTGGGATTTGTCCACAGAGCCTATTCTGTGCTACTTAAGGGACAGCTGTTACAGCAGATGAGAGAATCTGAACACAAATTGAGACAAGCATGCTTTGATATGTGGAACTGCTCTTTTAGAAATGCCAAGAGGTTTGCATTACAGCATGGCTGCAGGGGTGGGGCTCCTGTGATATCTCCAGGTCTGCATTTGGCACACGGTGCAAACCAACTTGGTGAGATACAGCTGGGGGAAAGTGGCTGCTTGGATGTAGAGTCTACACAACAGGTTTTTAGTGAAGGTAAGATGTGCCATCAAAAATACCAGTTTATGAAGGTAAACAACATGCTGTGTTTGGGCACCCTCTGAGATTGGGACAGAGACTCTACAGGTTTAACATTAATAATTAGCGTAAGGCTTCCCAGAGTGACCTGTGATGCCTTCACTTCAGGGTGCAAAACCTGTGATACTGTCAGAGACAACTCATGTAAACTCCTCTGAAATCAGTTCAAGGGTTCCCATACTAGATGCCCACAATAAGAAGCAGCCCAATTGATTGGTCATTGCTAAATTTCTGGACTTTTTTCATTACTGATTTGTGCATTTTCTATTCAAGTGAAGAAGGGGCAACACATTTCTACTAGAAAGAATATCCAGATGAGGCACTAGGCCATCAGCATGCTCCTTGCAGGCAAGATCTTCTCTCTGCTTCAGCCATACTGAATTATATTTTGTAATAATAAGCATAAAGGCAGTCTTACCAGCCAACATGAAAAAATGCTTTTTCTTATTTTAGACAGATCTTGATCCATTGACTTAATGTCCTTTAAACATTGATAATTTCATTGGTTAATAGCAATGGAAATCCCATTCTGGATTCTTCTTTTGGCTTTCAAATTTTGCCAGCCTAACACTCCACTTCTTTGCCACAAGGTAGGCTTCACTCTTGACTCAGCCTATGCAGTTTCACAGTCAAGAGAAAACCAGCTTTTTATGAATCATACCTGGTGCATAACTTTAATTTAATCCATGCAGGTTTAGGAATTTTCTCTGCTAATCCTTGTGTGTTAAGCAGTAGGTGGTTGATGGGCTGTTAACACAAGGCATAAGTGGTTGTGACAGGTCTGTTCACAAGAGAGAATCTCAGACTTTCCTTCTCCCCTTGTGCATCACTCTGCCTCATGAGCAAGGCTCTGGGTGGGAAGAGCAGATCTCCTCACACACTGACGTCTTTAATCTCCCTCAGCTGCCACATATAGGAAAAAAATGTAGTTGTAGCACCGGTGTATGGTACAAACATGTGAGATAAAGAAAAGGCAGTCCCAGCTGGCCAGAGTCACCCCAAGCTCTCAGGTGAAGGCTACTTTGTCTCTGACTTTTTGCAGGCTGCTTCCCCCTCCCTGCATGCCTTTAACCAAAGGAAAGACGGTGTTTCTGTGCCAGACAGGCAATTAGGGCTTTCAGCCACATGGCTTTCTCCCAGCTATCAACCACATTACCTTCAAAACAGGAGAGTGTCAGAAAATTTTTGTCCCCAGTTTAGGTTCAGTCTTCCGTTTGCAACACAAGCCACACCAACCGGAGAGCGTGTCTCAGGTTAATGACAAATGCTCCACTTGGAGCAATTGCTCAATATATGCCCCCCAGGACTTTATCTGACAGCCTATATCAACAATATTAGAGCATTTATCTTAATTGCTGCCTACAAAGAATGGTTCCCCATTGGAAATAAAAAGCATTTCCCTCTTTCTTCAAAGGAATTTGTGAATTGGTCCTCTCTTACCTCCATTCCTTCTGTAATCAATGTCAGTATCCGAAGCAGACAAATTATATTCGTTTCCTTAATTTTCTCAACTGATTGTCCCAAAAAGATGTTCTCAGTTGGTGATGTAAGGAAAACATGACTGTATCTAGAAGACACAAAATGACCAGATAGCAGATAGAAGGCACTGCTTTTCAAAGGGGCCTGTTCCTCAAAAGACATGCCAAGAGTTTCACACTCTAAACATCTCAGCAATGCAGTGACGTCTGGCCTATGTGGTTCCCATTACTTGACATACCACAGTATAAAATTTAACAGCAATGATGAAGTACAATACTGAGTTGAAAAGAGAGCCCATGTGCTATAGGAAGTCTGGAGCATTTTGGCTGACTCAGCCAAAACTCCATTCTAGTATAAGGTTTTTAATCAGGAACCAGTTGTTACAAAAGCAAAATGTGCATGGAGTCAGATGGACACTTTCTACTAACTGCCCAAAATTTGGAAGCTTCAAGTGATCTAATATATTGTAAGTTCTCATATGGAAGTCAGTAGCTGTAATGTTGTCCAGCCATACAGATTTTTTAAGAAAAATGTGGAAGTTACTAGCATTACTGGTATAAATGTTTTAATTTCTGCCTACCTTATATTTTTAAATATTACTGCAGTATAGAAAAAACCTCCTGAAATGAGATTTTCAAGCAAATTTATCAAGTGACTTGCAACAAATCTGAACATGCTTTTTGATATCTATAGTAATTGAGCTCTCTTGTTTTACTACTGAAAATATGCAGTTCTGAAAGCCCTGGTGGGCTACTCCCCACAAAAGCAAGAGTCTTCTTCTAAGACCATTTCACCCAAAGTCTTACTTGAGATAGGCAACAAAGACCCTTTTTTTGTGTTTTGTTTTTTGTGTTGGTTTGGGGCTTTTTTGTTGGATGTTTGTTGGTTGGTTGGTTGGTTGGTTGGCTGGGTTTTGGTGGTTTTTTCTTTCATTAGGAAATAAACTTTAAACACTACACCATCCCAGAGAGAACATCAGACTTTAAACTATTGAGTTTATGATGTCAAATCTTCTGAAATAACAGCTGGATCTGAGTTGAGGCAATGATTGAGAGTGACAGTTTCTACATCCCATCACCAAATCCCTTCAGGTCAGGGATGTGAGCTTACATCCTGAACCATCTGCTGCCAGAAAAGCCTGCTCACTTACAGGCCTCACTCTTTCTCCTGTTCAAAAGGAAAGGGGACAACTGAAGATGGGTCTTAACAGCCAGCACTGGACTGTTCTGGAAAAGCCACAAAACCTCATTTTCACATAGAAGGTGATGAGAGAGAAAAGCTGCCTCTCCAGCTGTAGCAGCAGGAACTGGGTGCCACAGTTGTGCCCAGGCTTGAGTTTTTACTGCATACTTGCAGAGGACAGTTCAGCTCTGGTGCACTGCCTGCTCTTCCAGAAGGGAAGACTGTAATCTTATTACCCTGTGGAGCCAGCTACTCTCTGGCAAGAGTCATTACAGTGCTAGCTGTGATTAGCAATCTCCTCCTCCCCTGAGCCTACATACTCTCCCTAAGGCAAAACAAAAACTTTCTCTCTCAGGGTTTCTTGTGTCATACAAAATAGAGCTGCAGATATCATCCTCAGTCATTTTGTACATTTGAGTAGTATTCTGTGTGGTGTGTTTGGGCTCTTTGCACAATGCAATTTCAAACTCAGAGACATCTGTTCCTCAAGTAATGGATCTAATTTAAAACCACAAGTTTCTCTTTTAATCTTTACAAGGACGTATGAGTACATTCCTCCTCTAGAAAATGAAAGTAAATGGTTCTCCTTTCCAGAGCACATTTGATTATTCATTTTACATGTTTGAAAAGGGTTCTGTGCATAGGCCAAGATGTAATATTTGATTTCTAGGCCCCTGTCAGAAACAGTAGTCAATACTATTAGACATTTTCATTCAATAAAGGAGGCTAAAAAGGGGTAGCCCTAATGGACACCCTTTCACATCTTATCTATCTTAAAGAACATGTCTCTCGTAGTAAACAAATACAACAGGATGCCTCACTGCCTTTAGCTTTCCTTTCAGATGAGCAAACCAAAGTCATTCAAATTCTACAGGCACTATTCACAGTACCTTAAAAGTGAAATCCCAGCCTCAGAACACCTGCCAAGTGAAGAGAACAAAATAATACGAGGGAAGACTGAGTAAAGGGATTCAAAAGCCTCAAATCCCTGAGAGAGCTATTATTAACTGACAGATTTAGATTTCATTTCTGCTAGAAAAAATTCAGATGTTAGGGAAGCTTCAGCATTAGCTACAGAGCAGAAAATAAAATGTAGTGATTTTTACCATATATCCCATTTGAAACAAGACAGATATTTTAACCAAAAACTGGAAGCACAAACCAATTTGGTCAAGACAGATTATCTGAGAGTTTGCCAATTCATGTCTCGGAAGAAAAGTAAAAATTTTATCCTTTCCTAATAATAGTAATTTCTCAGGAAGAAGGTGGATGACCAAGCAAGTCTCCTGAAATTAAATGGGTTGAACCATGAGAGGAAACAGACCATAATGCGACGACAGGTTCTTCTGTAAATGACTGGAACAGTTTTTGAGGGAAATGTTTCAATGGAAATGGCAGAAAGTACGACATTAACTTTGGGGTTTTTTTCTGTTTCTTTTCACCTTATTTATTTAAATCTTTCCCCTCATAGAAAAGAAGCATGAATAAAAAGAAAGAAAATAGCTTTAGAATTGCCAAAAATGTTTCAGCTCTAAATAACTAACAGTTTGATGGAGATAAAAAACCAGCATTTGAGAAAAATTGTGTCCCCTCTGTACTTCTACCTACATGGAATCCAGCAATGCTAGTGCTTACAGTGACTGCTCATGTGAAAAGCACTTGTTTTTTCTTTCTCCCTAGTAAGCCATCCAAATGAAATTAACGGGAATAACAGGAGAAGGGTAAAGATAGGAGAGTAGCTCCTTGGATACCAGGAGTAGGAAAGCTTTATCCTGCAGTCCCTCCTTCAGCCAGAACACTAGCAGAATCTCCCCTCTCTGTCTACCCTGACATTTTTTGCTTCATCTGTAGAAATCTCATTTTCCTGCAGTTTTGTTTTTTTTTCAGTTCTCCCAAATGAGGATGAAATCAGACAACTGTTTAAAGGTGATTTGAGAGAGACAGCAATTGCAGGAAACAGACATGGACAGCACAGCAAGCTGTCTTTAGGAAAACAGACTATGAAAAACTAGGTGAACAGAGAATGACAGTACATTTTCTGCAAACCAGAAGGCCGTGAGACACCAGTAACTACTTCCATGTGGGGCTTGAAAATGAAAAGGCAGAAGGAAAAGTTTGAAGGCTAATGAAACATTTTCTGAAATACTTACAAATAATTTTATAAGAGTTCACATTGTTCTGACACTCCATCTTGCTGGCAGTAGTTTTAAATTGAATATGTGGGAAAAAAAGCAATATCCTTGTTTAAGAGCAACTATCCAATGGCCAGAAGCAAGGAGGAGACACATGTAAGGGAAAGAGTTACAAGGGCCATAGGTTTGTGTTCTCTTCCTGGCCTTGACATTGTCCCATAGCAAGATCTTCAGCAAATGAGACTTTTTATGGCTCTGTGTCCCCTTAACTTTCTTGGCCATTTTGACAGTGAAGTATCACGATGGCAGAGTTACAGACATAACTCTTACTAGCTGTCTCTCATACTTCCTTCTGATTAGGCAAGGTTTTTAACAGAGTTACATTTTGGTAAATCTCAAAGTCCTCCTTAAATTTCCATGTTTTAGTGAAAAAAAAAAAAAAAAAAGACTTAAAGACTGCAAATAGTTATTTTACATGAAAGTAAAAGTGATGAATAATTCAAAAGCAGAATTCAAGCAATGGTCATATTCTGGATGCACTCAGTAACTGCTAGAAATAACAGTAATTAGCAAGAGGCTTTGAAAATGCCTGTAGGGTTTTCCTCCTTCAGTCCTATAAAGCTTACATTCATATTTTATTTTCTATTCTCTGCATTCTACTCCTTTGCTTTTCACAGGCATCATTATATAACAAAGAAATATAAGTTTTCTTATTTAGTATTTTTCCTTTTCAGTGAAAAAATAAGACAAAATAAGGAGAAGAAAGGGGGTTTTATTTACTTTGGGTTTAGGCCAGAACATGTTTTTCTGGCATTTTGCTTGCAGGCTGCACCTTAAGGAAGTAACAGGGTTGCCTTGTTCCTTTTCTTCAGGTTTTCATTGTAAGGTGTTCCTCAAGTTTTATCTGCTATGATTTTTTTGAGTCTAGAAAATTTTCTTCCATTTTCTTCCCTTCCCTTCTCACAGAGAGAGGGAAAGATGCTGATTTATTCCAGAACAGTTATCAAAGAGGACTAAATTTACACATCAGTATGGTGAAGCTGAATAAAAAAAAAACTATAGTGTACTTTAAAAGGGAGACATGAGCTGAAAGGTAATGAGGGATACTTCATTGGTAATAAGAAACTCACTCTTGGGACCTCATGCATATAACAAAAGACCAGCCACAGCACAGAGTGCCCTATAACAGGAGCATATACAGGACAGGAGTACAGCAGGAAGTGTCTCTGATGTGTCACTTTAATCAGATCTGACTTAAGGAAATAAAGTGCTTAAACACCTGCACAAATGTTGCCAGCATGGTAGAATAAAGAGAGGAGGGAGTCTGCAAATAGAGGCTGTGGAAGGACCTGGTTGTGTAGAACAGCCAGGTCACAGGAATTCATGGCAGGATGCCAAGCTGGGGTAGAGACCCTTCCCTCCTAAGCTTTATACCAGTCATGTCACCAGCTGTCAATGAAGAAAAAAAGAAAGGGGCAGTTTTTAAAATAAAGGCCACTTCTGTGGCTAAGATGCTCTGTAACACTTTTCCTCTCCATTTCAGCTTTATTTGATAAATAAATGAATAATTGGATTGTGAAACATGACCGAAGAATATTAAAGGCTATTAGCACATGAAATGAGCTGTCTGCTGGTGCAGTTCTAACCCCATGTAGTGCAAATCTACGTAATTCAGAGAGTTCTGATGGATAATTAGTCCTTAGCGCTGCCGGAAGTCTCTGATGTGTGAAGCATTAGACAAACTTTCAATAAGCTTTCTTCTGCCACTTCCTTCCCAGTCACACCAATATGTTCCAGTTATACTCGTATAACTGAGTGTGTTGCAAGGTTGAAAGCTAGTTCAAAGACAGACACAAGTAAGGCAGCAACCCAAACACCTTCCTGCACTGCTGGCTATTAGCCTTGCTCTGGCCTGAGCTCCACTTTCCACACTCTGCTGGGAAAAGCTCTGGAGACATGCCGACAGATTGTGCTGCATCAGCTTATCCAGATCAAACACAGAAAAGTTGAAGTTCTCCCTTTGTCTTTGAGGGCTCTTTGCTGCCTGGCATAAGTCTAGCAAAGCTTTCCTTTTCACACAACCACTGCAGCTGAGGACAGTTTGGAGATGAAGCCAAGACTCACATAACAGTGAAACAGGAGAAGAAACAATGGTAGAGCTCTGTGCTTACCCTTTCACAGCTCTGGATGTGGGAAAATATGGGAGCCATGCCTGGACCCAAGGGTATCCAGACTCAAAATCTCACTTCAATGTGGTTCCTGGTTAAAAGGTTCCTCTTTTCTTCCTTTCATACTGAGGCCAAGGCAGGCAAGAAGCCAACAGTGCCCTGCAAAATATGGATAGCACTTTACACTTCTGTGTAACAACTATTTTAGTGCTTCATAAACTTCTATGCAGATAAAAAAGGAAATGCAAAATTTTTTCATGAACAAAATGTCTTTTTTGTTTCTTTTTCTGTAGAAATATCTTTTTTCCTAGCTTCTTTAGACTAGGGAATCACTCTTTGCCAAAGGACACACACTCTTCAACTCTAGTTCTTTACTGTAAGAATAATACTTATTCGGACTAAAAGAAAAGTTTCCATTTTCTATACTATGGCAAAATCTGTATGACAAATGTTCCTGCTGGTAGATTCTGTGGCTATGCCAGCTGAGGAGACCACACTACAGCTCTTCACAGTCTGCCAACTCCTAACAATACTTTTGACCACGCCCTTAATGCAGTACATAGAGCTCTTGGGTCTCTGCAGAGCTGATAAGAAGACACCCAGATGTACGTGCTGCTCCAAAACTCCCCCTTTGCCCTGAAGTTCAAATACATAACCTAGTACTCCTGAATCCCCTTGGAATCCATACTCACTTTATAGACAGTGCTGTTTTACCTTTTTCTGGGTAGTATTTTGCATTCTACTTAAGTCTGCAAGAATTCAGTGTGTAAAAGCACTAAAACACAAATTGCTTACAGGGAACACAAGGTGATAAATTCAAACAGGTACAGATTTACATGAACCAAAAGCACCTTACAAAATTCTAATTGAGCAAGAAGGAGACTATGGCAAATTACAAATGTTGTAGAAAGGCAGTAGAGTCAGTGAAGTCAGCTAAAGAACCAGCAGTACAGCTGGTTTCACACTGACCTCCCTGGTTTCCATTTCACATTCTGCCTCTTGATGTATGTGTGTGTATATACACATATATACACACGCACACATTAGCAAAGCAGCTGAGATTTTCCAGATTCAGTTGGACAATGTTTATTTATTTTATCATTCTGATCTCTTGCACTGTGCAAATATTTGCTATTGGAATATCTGGAAGAAAAATCTCCAACAAGACAGTAATGTGTCAGAGCCCTACAGAACTTTGTAATCCCTAACATTGCTATACTTTGTCTGGTATATCTAAGGAATCTCTTTCATCTTACACAAACTTTTTACTTACATGAGCCTGAAGAAAATGAGAAGAAATAAAAGCACAACCGAGGAAAGAGGAAGCTTCCAGCTGCCTTAGCAGCCCATTGGGAGATCCTAATTGCCCTAAGGGCCATTTGTCCCCTCCTCTTGGCATTGGTATTCAAATGGCTGCATGGATCAGGTCTTGCATTCTGTAATTTGTAATATGGTATATTTAATAGCTACCCAGCACTGTACTGCTGCCTCACTGTACAATTTATGGAGTCTGCCACCATCTACAAGTTGATTATCCCTTTTTATTTGGATGCACTGGGCTTTTTTTCATTAGAGATGATGCATTTTAATATTTGTGATAGTAGTAGGTAGCTATATATTTCTTTATTTCTTCTTGGAATATGGCTGCTTTGGGAGTTGTTTCTTTGCCTGAAGTTGCAAGATTTAGTATGATTCACATTTGCAACATTTTGTTGGGGATATAAACTGTGAATCTTACCCTGTACATGACAGAAATACAGATTTGCTGAGCCACAGAATCATCAGAGTAAATCAAAAGTTGCGTCGTTCCCCAATATATCATATTGCTTTAGTCCCTTTACTTTGGATGAAAGTTATTCTTTAACTTTTAATTTATAAGGCTGGTACACAGTCACTTACAGGAGAACACCTTAAGGGATGGATTAGCTAAAAGCATCCAATACTCTTGTGCTCATGCCAGTCATCTTGTTCTACATTCCCTGCAGCTCATTTTCAAGCATTAAGCTTGTACTGCAGGTTAATGCACACATTCACCCAGCTAAGTTCTAGCCATGTAGCTGCTGCAGACAGATTCAGCTGGAAAACCTGCCCAGGAAGCTAAATAAATATTCAGGCAGCAAGCCCACACCGAGCTCCAGTCTGTCACAGCTCTGTTGATAGCTGTATTTCATTTGTGGAGTATAAAGCTGGATGCTTCTTCTGTGTGTGAGGTGCAGGGATGGCAGGGCTGATAATGTTCTCAGGAGACAGAAGGACAGGACAGGAAGGCAGGCAGAGTGTGTGTGACCCACACCAGCACTCCCAGCTTCAGGTAACCATGTGGGAGATATCTACTTCAGGAAGTCACACAACATCTATTCCTTGCCTATGGCACAGGTCACAGGACAGCACCACAGTAAGGATATCTATATCATAATGTGCCTCAGGAGGGGAACAGGAGGGTTCCAGAGATATCACACCTGGAGCTTAATAAATAATACCTGTAAATGACCTTAGTTAGTGATTGGGCAGAGGAAGGTGGAAACCTACCACAAAACTTAGCAGCCTGATCTAGCCCCCTCCCTCCCCCCCGCCCTCCCATGATTGGAGAAAATTAGTTGAGATAAAGAGTGGGTTCTTACCTACAAATGAGAGTACAGGTTACTGTGAAAGAAATCTGAGTTTCTTAGTTCCTGTGGCTAAAAGTGTTTGACAATTTTCTGGGAAATTGCATCCACAGCTCTCTGCCAAGATGATCTGGAATGGAGCAAAACCTTGATGAGACCCAGGACCCTCATTTATTTCAGTTCTGACTGCACTTATATTTAGCATAGATATGCTATCTTAAAAATAATAATAAAAAACCTCTAAACTACTTGCCAAAGAAAGTTTGTGCCCATATATGTGATTCTGTGTCATAACTACTCAGGCTCTGCTCCGTGTCTTAATGATGCTCATGTGATATCAGTTATAAATGGGAACTGTGAGAGCAAGTGACACAGTGTATCTGAGAAGGAGTTATAAAAAAAATATGCTAATTCTTGGAAGATTCTTGGAAGGAAATTTGAATATGTTGATGGAACTCTAGAGAAAGTAACATATTCCTCCACAAAGACCTCTCCGTTGCCAAGAACCTCTTTTTACCCACCTTAAAGGATTACTTTATATAAATGCAGAACTGGTGTGTGTTTTCACAAAAGGAAGAAAATTCTGTTTTAGCTGTGGTCACATGCTCTTGGGGATGCAGAATCTTTAATCAGCCATTACGTTATACAGCTTTTCAGATGTCTCTTTATTTTCCACATTCTGATCACTGGAACATGTTTAGAACAAGAACAGTTATATCTGTAAAGACTTGTGCCTTTTTGAAAAGTCATGGCTAATGATAGTTTTTTAAAATGAGCTTCTCAGTACTCTGTATCCTCTAGAGGGCTGGTGGGAGGAAGGGATTACATGCGTTCATGGCTGCTCCTGCTAGCTCCTTATTCTACTTCTGAAAGCTCTCTAATGGCTTTCTGAAACTAGCTGCTGTGAAAAAGAAAAAATAAATGGAGAGCTAAAGCTCTTTGTGCATTCATCAGTTGTATCTTAACCCATTTGCAAAAATAGTTCCTTTGGAATCTGTCTATGTAAACAGTCCCTGTGTTCCCTACCTTGATTGAAAATAGAGTAATGGCCAAAATATTTCAGTTCAAACAATTTTGCTCAGGAGATGCTAACTAGTCAGTCACACAGAATATTTTTCAAGAATTCTGATTTTACACAGGTTGGTTTGGGTTTGTATGAAAATGCAATACCTTTTATTATTAATTTTAATGTCTTTCTAAGGCATTGCTCTAGTGTTTCATATTGCCTGCAGTGTGTGTTCTTCAACTTCTTTCCTCCCCCATGAGCTATGACTCCTCGCTATGTGTCTATGCAGCGACCAAGGCTCCCTATCAAGAGGAGACTGTGCTGTGTGACTACAGATTTAATTTATACAACACCAGCTGTACAATAACCACACCACTCCATTTCAAGATGGAAATAGAGCTGTTTTCATTCACAATATTATATGGATTATTTCCTGTGGCTTTCATTAACACTCACAATGTAAATTGATGATTGTTCATATAACAGTTGAGATGCAGTGTTAAATTATTCAGTATGGATGCTGTGATATGTAACCATGTATTCATGTGATATGATTTTGGTTCTTTCATAAACAAGTACAAACACTAAAGACCAATGACAATGAACTGAAGCACAGGTCTAATTTATTCCATTGGTAAAATTATGATAGCAGCTTATATCTCTTTTTTACAGCTTCCAAATGTGCAGAATCGATCCAGGGTCAGTACTGTTGCCCCCAGACACCTTGCATTATGCACCACTGAGGAAGTGAAATATGAAATCATGAAAAAAATCCAGGAATTGATAAAAAAACCCCAACAACAATCTTGCTAATTTCTTTAGTTGCTTTAGCAGCTAACATATTTCTGCCAGAAATTAAGCCTCCCTCGCTTTTTCCCTATGAAGACACTGATAATTGATGTCAGAAAAACACAGAGAACATGCGTTTCTATTACCTAAATATTTGACCAGAAACACTTTGTGCTCCTTTTAAACTCAATAAACATCAAGACAAAAATGTAGGTTTTTTCCTTTATGCTAGTCAAATGAGGATGAAAAATAACAAACTGCAAGTACAGAATGGGGAATAACACTACCATATTAATTAAATGGACAGTGTAAGGAAAAATGTTAGTGAATTCACTATTTATTTTACAACATTTCAGGAATGGTATATCTGGGAAAGCTTCTTATGTCTACAAGGGTTTTTCCAGAAGAGAACATTTATTATAGTTGTCTTGGCAACATGAGCTCTGTGAAAATATAAATCAGAGCTTACAAAGGTTTTGTTCTCAAACTTTGAAATAAAACAAGAAAAATAAGGCAACTAGGGGAGCAGAATTTTCTGATCTTAAATGCATGAAATGACCAGATCCATTACATGTTAAAGTATTCCACCTTGCTTTGTGCTGATGAAACCTTGACTGAGGAAAAGTCTTAAACAGGAGCCAGGAGCAAGGCACAGAGAAAGCTGTAACAAGCTGCAGTGAGCACATATTAAAACAGCTAAAAGGATAATAAGCTTAGAGGAAGAGGACCCTTAACAAGGTCAGAAGGAATTCAGAGTACAATGCAGGAGACTGAAGGAAGTCATGATTGTGATTCTTCAAAACCTAAATGTTTTTATAAAAAGAACAGTTACAAAACAGTTATAATAGTTATAAAAAGAACCGTTCCACATGGCCATCAGAATCCCAGTCTTGAGAAGCAATGCAGGGAAAGACTAAAAAAATTCAGCTGAAATGGGGTGAAATTTTATGCTGTTAATTAATGTCATTAAACATGGTAAGAAGTTACCTAGAAAACCTCTTAATCATTAGTAATTTATAAGTAGAGACCAGACAAGAGATTTTGATTATTTGTCCTTCTGCAGTCATAAATTGCTTCAAAGGTTTACAGAGCTGTAAAACATTTTATCCCATCACGGTTTTTTTTACTGGAAAACCAGCAATCCCTCCCTCTTCTACGCTGGGTGAGCCTGGCATGAAGCAGGATGTTTACAGTGCTGCCACCCGTGTAACAGAAAAACAGCTCCACCTGAGTGGGCACACAGCCTGTCCTTGAGAAGTTGCTGCTGCTATCATTGCCTTCATATTTACATTTATTGAGAACCATGAACTCCAAACTGGGAATCAAAGTCTCGTAACCTTTCTTCTCCTGTTATTTTAACTACAAGGCTCATCCAGCAGCAGTTGAAAGGGAGAGCAGAGATGTGTGTGACCCTGAGGTAGCTGAGCCTTTAGTGGCTGCCCCAACTCCCTACTCCCACTGGTAGTTTTTGTCCAGTACCACTAAGAAAATATATTATGACATTTCAAAGAGGTAGCTGAAGCATTTCTAGCTACACAGCATGCAAACCTAATTTCAACAGGAGACAGAAGGTACTGAAATAGATGAAAGACAAATTCACTGACCAGTGATTTCAGCCTGGATACAAATTTCAAGAAAATTTTTACTGCACATTCCCAAGACCCCAGCCCTGCCATGTCATACAAAGATCTTATTTCTTGTTCAACTTTCTGGACAGCAGCAGTAATATGCTTCTAGCTTGGCACCAGCCTAACAAGGACAAATACAGTTCCTTTTTCAGACAGCAATCACTAGTAAAATGATAAAGGAAATAATCAACTAAAGCTCACATGACACAAAAAAGAAATCAAACAAATTTGACAAGAAAAATGCCCTTTTTGTGATGGTATTGGTGTTGTTCTGTTTAAAACTCAACTGTGATGTAAAAGGAACAAAAACGGGTAGCCAGTGGCTGAAGTTAGTCTAACTCAGTGAGAATTTCAAAAATTTCAGTAGCATTTTTTTTCAGAACTTTTGTCCTTCCTTGATCTCATAAACTGGTCTCATTATAGCTAATGTTCTCAAAACACTGTCAAGGACCTTGACAGATGAAACTTAACACAGAAGCAGCTATGTCTCAACAGAGAAATCGCCCAATGTCCCATTAGGACATTTCTGGTCTGTCTCAAAGAAAGGTTCAAAACCTTCTGGTCTCAACTTATTTCTGGAGACATAAAAAAACCCAAAAAAAATCTGTGTCTCCCTGCACTTTCCTTTATTGATCTTTCTCCTTTACCAGCTGTTAACCTAAGATGTAATAAATCATCTCTATGCAGTAGGGCAGACATGCAATGCGCACCTGTGATCTTGAAACTTGCTCTTGTCTTCATCTCAGATGTAGGGAGGGACAGCAACAGCAGCTACAGGAAATGTTTTGAGTTTTTGCTGGTGCTCCACATCACACAGTCCTGTTGTGCAAAGAGAAAACCGCTCCCGAGCACAACCCACTCGGCAGAACAAAGTCAAAGTATAAAGATGCAAAGGACATAAGGGCACCTACTGAAGCTCTTTAAGAAAGGAGAGGGTTCTCCTGCTTGAAAGTATTATTTAGGAAGCTGGTACACTTTGATATCATTCACCAACGCAGGTCAGACTGTTGTCTACTCACTGCTTAAGAGTTTGCCTTGGCTAAACTTGTTAAATTTAATCTTTCTTGAGGAAGCTGCTATCTTTCATTCTTCCATGTTGCCCATTACTAAAGTATCTATGAAACTTAAAATTTGAGATGTACTTTTCTTAAATGCATCACAGCGAAACAAATATAAAGTCCAATTTCCCCCATTTTATTGATGGGCAACAGAGATGAGCTATTTAAGATTGTACCTAGGATCTCAGGAAAACTGTCAGAATGAAGAAAAGACCTCCACTCTCCCAAATTTCCATCTGACATGTGAAAGCTCACTCCATTTAATGCTTTTTCTCTCTTTACTCTCTTTTTACTATGCCAATTAACAGTCTATGAGTGATTCTTGATAGAAACAGTAAAAGTTCAGGGGAAATAAAACATAAGATACATTTAGAGCTTCTTGATATACAAGAACATAGCTCCTTATTTGTATGGGGATGGTTAGCAGCGCCAACAAAGTTTCGTTATGTTAAAACAAATCAGACTGTGTTTGTAACAGGTGTTTTTACCAGCTTCAGTACCTTATCCTGTGTGATGGCTGGATCATTCAAATATTCTCAAAAAAGCTTCAAAATTTGGTTTTCTTTCTCATTTCCAAGGTGAAGAATGTACACTTACATGATAAAAGTAAGAAGGAAAATGTTTAAGTTGGGGAAGACAAATGCTGAATTTTCATAATTGCCTGCAATAATGTGTTTTCAAAAGACTCTAGTCTAAAAGCTGCTCTTTCACTTGCCATCTTGTCCTCACAGACAGGTTTTGCTCATGTCAAGGCTGAGTGATCTCAATATCCGAAATGGCAGCATGCTGACAAGCACAGAAGAGAATGAGAAATAGAAGCACTCACTCTCTATTTCAATCTCTTTTCATTTGATGCTTGCTGCTGATGCCACTGTAGGTGAAATCATTATATTTCTGATGCAGAACCTCTAGCTGGAGACTCAGAGCTGGTAGTTTTAAGGGAAAAAGTAAGTGATGTTGTTCACTATCTTTTGTGATTGTCAAGAGATACTTCTGCTTCATTGATGGAATCCAGTGGAAGCTTGTCGGAGGAATTACCAGGCATGGGAAGATATGGTAAATATCAAAAGAATTTTAACTTTCTTTCTCCAAACTTTAGCTGTGAAAAAGGTAGGCAGAATGTGTATGCATTCTGGGATATCAAAACAGCTGCAGGCATAGGAGACCAAATCCTGTACTGGCATTAAGGTTGTGAGTAAGCATCAGCCAGTAGGCAATTATCTAGCAAGAAGAGGTAGAAGAAGAAAATAGCTACTGTAATAAGAAGGAAACACTTCTCTTTGACTGGCTGGGGTCTCTCTCCAATTATTACCCCTCAGAAACTTTAACTATCATTATTAATCTTTTTTTCTCTCAAAACCCATTTAAACATCATGCTATAGTACAGGATATAGCAACTTGGGTGTCACAGTAAAAAATGTCATCGTTTTCATAATGCTTCTTACTGTCAGAAGCAGAACAAAGACTAAAGCAGTTACTATTTGGGGTTAGTGGAAGAACACTAGTTTTGTGATTAAAGTAGTGTTTTCTAAATTTTTTGTGCTTTTACCAAATGGCAACTATTCTTGAAGGCATTTGCAAAGCATAATGTGGTGTGACAGTTATAATCCTGGAATGAAAATGTAAAAGTAAGATGTTACACTCTAAGTGATCTCTCCATTGTTTCTTTTCCTGATTTTTCTGTATAAAACTCTGCCCCCTTAGATCTTAGAAATTCTATAAACCTCACTTAGAGCATTTCCAGGTGTAGGCATATTAAGTGACTTTTTTTAATCCTTTACATCTGCTGATTGACCTTCTGTCCAAGTGACTGTTTTAAAAACATGGGCTATTTTAATCTAGAATTCAACATATTGTAGTGTGAAGTTCAGATTTTATTTATCCTGTTAACTCATGAAATGCTACACAACATTAAGTGCTCTGAAAAAAACCCTGTTCCTGTATGTATGAAAATAGATTGTCAGAACTAGGGAACAGCTTTAGAATAAATAACTGCTTTTCTCAGGTCTTCATCTGTAAGTTAGGAATGACACATAGTTTAGATATTTTAAAGATGGGCCTATAGAAAAGATCGTGAGGGCAGGGGATATGTTGCTATTTTGCCATCACAATGAAGTAACAGGAAAGGTGCAGTAAATCTTACAAGGAAAAATATATCCTAAATAATTTTTCATTATTGCTTGTCTGTTGGGAAAGGTCACCATGAAATAAGCAATTTCTATGATAAACTGATTTTGGACAGATCTGTTGGTTGATCTGCCTCAAGACAAATAATAAGACCCCAGGATGCAAGTTCTTCCTGGCTTCTCTTTGTTCTTAAAACCCACACCATTAGCAAACTTCTAGCCAGAAGGAAGTCACGCTGAAATGGTACTCAAAAGGGCCAAAGGAGGAGGGAACTCCTGTGTATTTGTGGAGAATACATAGAATTAGTAAAGCAAGAACACACCATGATAAATCTAACATGAAACCTTGTTTCCCTGTCTGTCAAGTATTTTGTTAGCATAGGTTATGCTGTTTACAGGTCTGCTACACATTTCTGTGAGAGGGGATTTTAAGAAGTGTTCTGTCTGAGCCACATCAAACTAAGTTCTACAAAACTATTAAAGGTATTATTTCTCAGTGTGGCTAATTAACAAAGGATGGGAGGAATTTAACATTTCGCCCTAAGTCATTTTGGTTGCAAAGACAGTAACGAAAAAAAACAACAGAAATTATATTTAATGGTAGAGTACCCCTCTCCTCCTTCCTCCCTCCTTCCCCCCAAACCCAATCAGAATTAGTCTTGCTCCATGTAGTTTATGGATTTAGTGCTCATATGGTCACTAGTCCTGGCAAAGAGCTTCATAATTACTATGGAAAGTTTAAAAACCTTACCTACCATTGTTCTGGATCCTTCAGTAGTAGCATCTAATGCCGCAACAAAATATCCTCTCTTGATTTTAAAAAAATGCAGGACCACACCTTCTGGGAATAATGTTTTCCTGCTAATTATACTATGTCTTACCTAGCATGAAATGAATTAGAGGGCTTGTTAATGGTCCCTAAACAATGGCATCTTTGAATGTGAAATGAACTCAAAATTAAAAGCAACATATTAAAATCCTAGCAGCATTCCAAAATTCTAATATATTTGTAATATACTGCAAACTATGGAACATTTATTCCTTATGTTTCTAAAGGATACTATATTCTGATACATTCTAAATAAAATGAAGATATAACTACAGCTCGTAATGGGAAGTGTTGCTTATCAGGAATGATTCTGTCTTCATAAAAAAACCATACAGTGCTATGCATAAAAATCTCTTGTTAAAATACTTTTTGAGTAAAAACGTACACAGAGAAAAATACCCATTAGCTTTTCTCATTATAGCTAGTGGCAAAACCTCATTGATTACAACAGGAGTTCTTTTCAGTGAGCATTTCTGTTTACTTTCACTGCAGGCCAAATTATACCTCTGTAATCTCTGGAACCCTCAGTATTTTCCATTGCCACATCAACAGCTGCTAGCAAGAGCTCAGCCTTTTTTCAAGTGCCTGAGTCTGCTGCTGTCCCCAGCCAGCTTGCTCCACAGGGTCACATCTGAAATGCACACATTCTGCTGCTGGAATTGTCATTTCCCTCCCATCTAATCTCAGCAAGGATTTATACCAATCAAATGAAAGATGTGCAGAACATGATTGAGTGTATATCTCTGCATACACTCATTTTTGGGATAGTAAATCAATTTAGTAAAGGTCAGTGACAAGCCTATTTTAGCTAAACAAGATTAATTACTGAAATGCTAATTAATAATATAGTCACCAGCTGAACCCAGACAATGTTTTAAAACATGATTTCTGTTAATTTGATTCAAATCTGTTTTGGTTAGGTATCATGTATGGAAGGGAAGTGGATGACTTTTCTACATGCATATAAAAAACATATGTTGTTTGCCATTTGTCACATGTTTTAAGTAAAGAGGCTTAAAGTATGGCTCATTATTTTTGCTTTCTATGAGCACGAAGAATAGGATTTTGAGTTTGTTCACATGAAGATACTGAATTCCAAAACTTCCTACCTGTCAGCATCAGTTGCTTTCAAAAAAGTGCAATTTCCCTCCCTTTCATGGTCACTCACTCAGGAAAAATACCCAAAATATTATAGTTCATGCAACCAAATGCAGCTATACACAAAATAGCATATATTTTTAAAATTGTAGTAGATCCTGGAGTAAAAAAAGTTAAAATACTTTTAAAAACCACTCCCCGTAAGGGGTTCCTGAAATGCAAAGCTTCTAAAAAAACATACAGTAAAGATTTACACAAGCTCACAGGGAAATTGCCATTTGGGATCTCATCCAAAGTCCCATTTGATGGCTATAGATGTAAACACACATCCTGTTTCAGATGGGGGTCTGGGACCAGGGAGATGCAAGGAGCTATCTAAATGTATGGGAAGTTGTGAAGCAAAAAATGCCTATAATGTGAATTATTTTTCTGGCTCTGACAAACTCTTGGCCATGAATTATTTCTCACTTAGCCCTGTCAGAGAAAGGCACTGATTATGGCAAATTCCTCCGGTATTCATGCTAATTATTTTCTCCAGTTCTGTGCTAAAATTTCTGTACACTTTTCATTTGTTATCCTGAGTGAAATAGACAATATTTTGCCTTTTTTTTTTTCTGGAAATTCAGCTTCTTCTATTCCTCTGAAGATGACAATAAGTTTGTTATTACAATGAAGTGATAAAACATACAGTTCTCCTTCAGCCCAGGCCATTTGCTGCTATGGGGCATCATTTATAATGATGCCAGCTGCAAAACAACAGCAAGACACATTTGCTGTTATTATTTTTCAGTCTCTTTTAATAAGATATGTTTTCAATGAGCCAAGCCAGAACAAATATTATGGCCAAACTTCAGCTACCTCGGAAAGAATCTGTTATCATCAAAAAGACAGTCACAGCCTTACCACTGAAGTGTATAATGACAATGCACCTTGTACAAAGATTTATTTTTTTAAAGTTGTAACCAGATAAAGAGTTGAAGCTATTATCAAATTGACAAGGCTGCTGACATACAGCATGCAGATAGTTATTTTCGTACATTGATGGCTATATTTCTCACACACAGTGTTTAAAGCATGATAGCTGCTCTTTTCTTTTGCTGCTCATGTGGGATTTTTATGGACATTATTAACTATGCAGAGCAACATATAAGCTTGTTGGATTCACTTTTCAAAGGGCTGGGCTCACAGTGTTTTGTTATCATTATGGGATATACTCTGTACAAATTCGTATTTACCGGCCTTGCTTTCTCCCCAGTCCATTAGGTGTTTCTGCAGGGCCCAGAAAACTGTGCTCAGTTACCTGCTGCCTCACTGAAACAAGAGCAAGAAGCCTTGGGGATACATGATACTGGAAGGCCACTAGTGGAGTTTCCTGGGTCTGCAGGGACAGCAGCGATGTGAGCAGACACCACCATGTACAGGTATGGACCACACAGGCAGAGTTGAATGGTTAGCTATGAATCACATCAGCTACACACACATATACTGCTTTTCTTTTTTAAATTGCTTTTCATTTACCATCCTGCAACTCCCTGTAGTTGGCTTTGAGCTGACCACCTTGGAAAACTTAGGTCAACCCACTTTTTCTCTCCTCTATAGATAACATAGGAATAGGCTGCTGGAAACCTCCTTCTTATGGAAAACTAAGCACTTAGTTGTCCCCCCTTTGTCTTCTGTTATTTGGGTCTTAATTCAGAACTGGACTATTCCTCTCATGCCAGGGTTACTAACCTGCCCATACAGACCTCATGAAGAACCTTCTTTGCTGCTTTCCTAAAACCCTAATAATTTTGCAGTCATGCCTCGTGAAGCCTTTGACAGTGTTAACGAATGCAGAGGTGTGAGATTGTGCTATCCCTTTTACAAAGGCTCTCTCACCTCTTCTCCAGTATATTACAGCTACCTGTGTGTCTACTAATTGTATTCTTTGTTACAGTTCTACTAATTTGTCTAGCATGCAAATCAGACTTACAGTCAACCTGCAGTCATCCCTGGACCCAAGGAGGAGACATCCCAGGCTCTGCCTCTGGTAACATCTTGAGGAACAAGTAACACCATGTTGCTACATGAACAATTTCTATTTAACATATTTTTGAACATGAAGGTAAATAATCTCAAATCCTGGCACTCTTTACTAAGAGACTGGAAGATTTCTGTAAATAACACCTCTTTTATGGCATCTTCAATGTTACTCCAATTAATGCATGGTTTAAAAAAAAAAAGTACAGCTGGAAGAATTTCTTTGATCACCTTTTCCCTGAATAGTGATGCAGCCAATATATTTAGCTTTTCAGCAATGGCTTTTATCTTCCCTGACTGCTCCTTTTATACCCTAGATCAACAGTCTGTTCCAAACAACTCTCTCAAAATCTTCATAAGTTCTGATGTGATAAAACCAGATTTTGATACAAGTTTTCATATCTCTAATAGAATGCTCCAGTTTTAGCTTAAACTAGCAATATTCATTGTTGCTTGCATGGAAACACTCTCTACTTGGAAAGACTGGGTTTGGGGATTTTTTAAAATTTCTTAAATTACTTCCTTTACATGGCTGTGCAATCATGTTGACCCTTGAAGGTCATTAAAAGAAATAAAATTCTACTGCGCTGGGTTAGTTTCAACATTTCTCCTTAAAAGAAATGATCTTCTTTATCAAATATATATGCTAGATCTTGAACACTTGAAAATGGCAGTATGGAATGCCATATCCCACATTATGCTCATCATGCCATTTATGTAAATGTCATTATATGCCATGAAACAGCACATTGTTTTATTTTTAATACATAAACCATTTTTTTTTAATGTAGTACATGTTGACATCTCCTTTCTGATTTATTAGATAGCTTGCAAATGGAAGTGAGCACCAAATTCAATGAAACCATTTAATACTAGGAAGAAGAAAAACAGATAAGCATTCAGCATAATAATTAGAGGAGCAGCTATTTTTTGGATATGTCTCAGCCTGGAATAATTTTTCTAGGATATTCAAAACAGATGCTCTTTTAATTAGAAGCAGAAAATCCGAGTTTCAGCCAGCAACACCCGAGAGTATGTTTGAGTGTATTGGATATAAAACACCAAGTTTACATAAGTTCTACCACCTTCTGTTATGTAAATGTCTGCTTATGTATACATCTGCTCAGTGGCATCAGCTCAGTCAGGATGTGTGCCTCTCCCTGTGGCTGTGATATCTCCCCTGCACAGAGGACAGACTACAAGTCAATAAAATAGCAGGAGCTGCTCTTCTTGAACAACAGTGGTCAAGACCTGTAGCTTTTCAAAGAGTGGATCCTGGGTTCTAGTGCCTGTGTTGTGTATATGCAATTTAGTTAGCTGTGCTGTCTGTGGCTATACATAGAACCAGATTTATTACTATGGGTATGTTGCCAAGAGGGCAGATCCAGCCTGATAGGAGAAAAAAATATTAATTCCATTGAGTTAAAAAAATATCTCCTGTAGCCTGCTTATCCTTGTCTCTATTTTATAGTCATGACAGCAATAATAGATGTATGAGAAATACCTAAGCCAGAATAAACCTCAGTAGAGAACCCAACATGAAATGTGACCTCTCAAAAATTTTAATTTTATGACAGCAAAAATACAATAGCACCTTATTGCAAATGACAACTTCATAGATATAAAGAAACCAAACCCATATTATCACCACAGATCACTCCATGTCTAAATGTGGACAAGAAGAACAAGAAGGGAAAAGCAGAGCCTTGTTTACAATACTGTCTTCTTGATGTTCAGGCAGCCATTCCAAAAATAATAGCCAGCAAGTCACAACAAAAAGCCTTGCCTGGACCTTAGCTCCTTTTGGCTCTACATAAGGTAAAAGTTTAGTAGAGCAGTTTTATTTCTTCACATTCAAGTGCAGGGTTGTCCATGACAACACAGTTACCACAATTCTTATCTTCCACACTGTTTTGACTGCCTGAAGTTTGCATTCCAAAGGCAGAAATATCCTAACATTTTAACTTTCTCCTGGTTCAAGTCTAGGTTGGAAGGTGAGAAGTGAGTGTGCAAGAGGCACCCTGGTGGTCTAACTTGACACAATCAATCATGAGACTTACCTAAGCTCAGCCAAGGGCCAGTATCAAATATTCTGAGAGCCCTAGAATGAGGGATGTCTATCAGACTGCTTACTTCTGATAAAAGGGAAAGACAACTTCTTCTTGAGCTCTTTTAGTTACTTTACAGAATGAAAAGAGGAAAAAGATCTAATGGAATAGGGCTTTAAGTGGCTCATTAGTGCTAATGAGACCTGCGGTAATTCGCTTGCTCAATACTTTCTCCCTGGATTTGATAAAAAAGGTTGGGTATTTAGATGATCCTGCCATATTGAACACATGTACCATACCCTGACTAGCTTGCAGACCCTGGCCCTAAGCAGACCACAAGACATCTGAACACAGACTGTAGCTGCTTGTTACTATAGAGAGGACAGTGTGGGAGGCAAGCTGTAGAGTTTTAAATAGGTTTTTAAGACCTAGAAAAAAAGCCTGAGTCAACTGCAGAGAATAGGGAGAGTGAAGGAAGGAAAACTGATATAGTGAGATGCATAAGCAGATTGGCAAGACTTATGACAGTTGGTGCTTTCCTTAGAGCTTCAGCTTTTAGAATTAAGGGACTAAGGAGAGAGATTGATTTAATTTAATATTAGAACAGTTTTAGCTCTTGACTAGGTCATTTTGACATCAAATTTGTAACAGCCTCTCTGAAATTAAACATTAGTGAATACAGTGAATCCTTTAGAAAGGGGAAAAAACTTCAGGAGATGCATCATTTATACAACTTATCTACTGAGAAGTATAATGTTCTTATCATAAATATGGTCTTGTTTTAAAGGTCAATACTTTGACAGAAGTGCATGGAAGTATCAAAGGAACCAGCAAAGTTCTGGAGCACAGAAGGCTAAATGAGAAAAAGATAAAGAAATATGGTGTTTTCCTTCCATTGTAGCTGCCTTGGTATGCAGTATTTAAAAGCTAGCTTCAAACTACATAGTGCTGTCAAAGCAAATCTTGAAACCATTGTAGTTGGGGCTGGATATTGAAAGGTGCACCATAGATATCTTCTTCCCAAAGAATGACTTGAACTTTTCTATTATAAAAACCTTTTTCTTTTAGAATTCAGGGAAATGAATAGTGAATGTATCCATGGCTGTCTGCCGATCACTAGGACAGCTCTAAGGCCTCTGAAGCACTATGCAAATACAAATTCTTTCATTCACACGCAGGAGCTGCAAAACCAGCCTTATAGCTATGTTACAGAAGAATAAACGGTGGTTTGGGAACACCATATGACAAGCTCAAGGTCACACAGTTAAGGAGGAGCAGATCTTGGAATGAACCAGAACAAGCCTATAATTCCTGGTCTCCCTTGGTTGGCATTCTTTCCTATTCCTATGCTCAAGTCTGATGACTCCACAGAACTGTAAATACCAGCCAGTCCTTCAGTACAGAAGGACAGGGTTTGCTTTAATGCTATTTTTAGTTAAGCAGATCCCACTTTTAAATCTGCAACGCCTTCATTTTCAATATCGTGATTATGTTTAATGTTCCATAGGAAGATGAGGGGATTAGTATGAATCAGAAAGCACAATGCAGCGTAGGCAGTACCATGCTGCCTTCTGAAACACCAGCACAGAGCAAGTAGGAGCTTCAGAGGGGGCGTTACAGGGGGAAAAGGCATTAGGCAGCTGGACGTGTCAGCTGGGTGCCTCATCAGGCAGCTGGTGCAAGTGGAAGGTCAAGAGCACATTTACTGTTTACTGAATTTGTAAATTACTAATTATTCAGCTCACTAAGCAAGGCAGGCTCATTGCCTGCGCGTGATATTCCCCCTCCTGTCAAGCCTAAGCACATATGGAAGAGAAGGAATTCTCAACTATATTTTGATAGATAGAAGTCATTAAAGTACCATAATAAAGGACATAAAGAGCCATAATAGGTAGGTCACTAGTAAGGATAAGCACACTTCCACGTTGGTCAGAGAACAGGTAGAGAAGTCCAGCTGAGCACCGAAAACAGCAGTTCTCTGTCTCCACAGAGAGCTCAGGGGCTGCCTTGCTAACCAGGAGATGGTAGGATTTGGTGTCGGTGTCCATGGGAAGCAGCAGCCTAGGAGTAAAAGAGGGGTCTTCACTCACGTTGCACTGTCAGAGACAGAGGCAGTAGCCAGACAGACACTGTCTCAGAGCCAGGGAAATTTCAGAGGTACTGGCCAGCAGAAGCTGTGGGAGCTACACCACAAGGAAGGAGACTGCCAAGAAAGGAAATAAGGAAACAGTCTGCAACATGAGGGTCAGAAAAAAAAACCTGCATGGTGGGCCTTGAACCAAGAAAACAGATTTGCTCTTTCTGTCCTGTCTGTCAGCAAGAGAGATGATTTTGGAAATAAGCTATTCAAGAATTTGTAAGAAAGAGACCTGAGATGGAGTATACCATCATCACAACTTGCAAAATGAATGAACTCTGATGCCTTTTAGTCTGCCTACACTGGGGCAGTCAAGGATGACTGACATAAGGATGCTTGTGGTAGCTTCAGCTGAATAAATCTAAATGAAAGGAAAACATGGGGAAACTATAGCCAGTTCTTAGGTTAGCCAAGTGGCCAAATGGGCACGTATTCCTCTCCAAAAGTGTATCCTTGCACAGGGAAGTATTTGCTACAAGAAGAATCAAAATGTGACACATCTGGAGTCAACAGGGCTAAAGGACACCCTCTCTACCCCGTCTTTGGTTGCTGCCATATCTTCCAAGACCCTTTATGAAAAGGGAAAAAAGATTTACCCCCTCCTGTACTTGACTGCTCAGACAAGACTAGGAGTGAAGATTAACAAATTACCAGATCTTCCCAGG
The DNA here is from genome assembly GCF_041296385.1 of Aphelocoma coerulescens. Classification (NCBI taxonomy): domain Eukaryota; kingdom Metazoa; phylum Chordata; class Aves; order Passeriformes; family Corvidae; genus Aphelocoma; species Aphelocoma coerulescens. The sequence goes on along the minus strand of NC_091020.1, from coordinate 13,617,310 downwards.
GTAAAGACAAGAAAGGTCAGGAAAAGAGGAATTATAGGTAAAGTCAGTGTTTGGCATGGAGGGATGGAAATAAGGGTCAACTAGAGCAGACAAATGAGACAGTGTATTTCTCAGAATATTGGAAAAACAGAAGTAAATACTCCAGGTGGGAGGATGGACTTGAAAACAAACAAAATTAAAAAGCCCTAAAATGCTTATGTCAGTGGAAGAAAACAAACCAGCAACGAAAATCAGGCATTAAATCCAACAGAGAGACTATGAATAAACCACACTGTTTCAGAAGTTCTACTGCAAGGCCCAAGCGTGCCACTCAATCTATACATATCACTAGGAACCAGGCTTTTTAGGCAGTGTTCAGGCACCAGAAGCAGGGGAAATGAGGTAATGCATTGGTGAGAGGGCAGTGAAGAGTATTCTGCTATATATGCCAAAAAGAGCTGAGTTTTGTGGTGGCAACTTCCATTTCTCAATTCTGGCTCAGATAATTCTGCATCAGAAAAGAGATATTCACCTGGGTTGATTTGGAAATAACAACACTACGTAGTTTTCTCTTTTATTTCTTTCCTTATTTTTAGAGTAGGACTACTTTAATACAGGCTCCCATGGAGACAGTTCAAGACTTTTTCAATCACAGTTTAATTTCCAGACCCTGCATTATCCTAAAATGCATGAAATTACATCTGAGATTCTGAAAGGTCTGTTTCAAAAGAGGCACTATCAGCTTCTCAAAGCACTTCATGGAGCTCAGTTCCCAGTGGACAGATGAGAACACCAAGGTGCTGCCAAAGCCTATCTCAAGTCTTGCAGCAAACAGAAAATGCACATACATGTACACTTTTAGAGTATATGTGATGTTCCTCTAAGCCTTCTCAATATCATTTATTATACAAACGTGTAGGTGCCGTTGCAAGTTATGATCTCATGTCCATACCATGGCGCTGTGGTAGCTGACCTTGGTGAGGTTTGAACAGTCCTGGAGCTTTTAAGAAGATTTGAAAAATTCCCTGACTCACGATGAGATGGTGGGCAGTACATATGCAGTTCTTGGAAAGCACTGTTCCTACAATGCACTCACGGGGTAGCTGTGCACAGGTCAGCAGGGCATGGACCCCATGTGGGAGCTGACTCTGAGGGGCTTGAAGAAAGAGGAGGGAAGGCAGTAGCTTACACTCTGTCTTATTAAAGTTTTATTTTAACTCCTACTTTAAAAGTTGTCAGGTTATAAAAGAAATAACATTCCCAAGAAATTACTAAAGAGAAGTACGGGACAAATTAAGCTGGCAGAACTACTGTGGAATAAATATGATACAAACAGCAGAGGCAAAAAGGCAGGCAACTACCTCCTATACACAAGTAGGGCTAAAGACTGCTTCTCCCTTGTTTTCATCTTCTCTCAGACACAAAAGGCCTAGGTAAAAGCTAGACAGAGATAAACATCACACCTAGCAGGCAGTGTGAATTCATATACCCCTGGAGTTTGAGAAGTATCTTGACTCCTTCATGCTTTTCACCATTTTTCTTTTCGAAATACATTTCAACTCATTTTGTCGTTTCAGCTTAAAAGAATAATCAAGAACCGAAACTTTAAGTGAAAAGCAGATTTAGAGATCCTCAGGCTCTTGAATACTGTGATTATGGACCTTCAGTTGTTGGAAGGAGGAGCAAAATGTGATGTACTAAATTGCAAAGACTTTAGCACATCTTTTCAGCAAACTATACGTGTGTTACAGTTTTGATCTGCTTTCTACAGAGGAAGACCAGTCACTTCCATCACAGACTGGAAGCTTCTCTTGGAAAAGAATGGGAAACAGTGAGATTTGGAGTTTGCATGAACTGCTAGTGACCCCCTTTGCTGTTTTGTCAGAGGCTCTGCGGCACTGCCTCTGTGCCTCACCCATCCTCACACTAAGCTTTCAAAGGTCTGTTAGAAATCAACTGCAGAATAATTACTGCAGTGTTTGGCTCCAGATCTAACTTGGAAAGTGCTAAGTCATCAGCTCTACAAGATATAAATTATCGCTTCTGGTCAGTCTCAATGAAAAAAATGAAAGCCACAGCATCCTGAAAGAGCATCTAGACATATTTTAAGTCCAGTCCAAATAAAATAAAAACACATGATGGAAATGTGTAATGCTTTCTCCAGTGGTTTGTGGTGCCTTTAGCACAAAGAGGCAGATAAGGATGGCTTTGAGACTGAGCAGTGCTTGTGCCATCCTGGGTGTATTTGTTATGATCTACACCTGGTCTGAAAAGCAGGAAAGACTTTTATAGTGGAACTTTTCCATAATCTTAAAATAAATCAATTTTGAACACTTTCCTTTTCAGAGTTCCATTCTTTGTGCCTGACTGCAAGGTAAAAGTCACATCTAGACAGAAATACTGATTCAGGAGATGAACGCACTAGAAAAAATATTTTGCTTATGAATTGCTATTGAATATTTTCCTATTCTCACATTTACCATTATTCTCTAAGCAATTTCTGCAATAGGTTTTTGGGCTGAAGACTAAACAATTTAATTTTTTTTAAACCCTAGCCTTGCAAACCACTTGATAAATAGCTCATGAGAGCTGTTTCCATTACTTTGAGTGAAACCAGGCTCCTTTTGCAAATAGTTGTCTTAGAGGCCAACATTTGCCTTCTTTAAATACTTCTATTTGTCTAAGATTAGCTGTTTCACAAACATTCTTTGACATGATTTCTTCAAACTTCTTTGCTAAAATACTGTTAAGATGAGAATACTGCTCATAGATAAAACACTCAATTTTCTTAAAACAGAGACAAAATGTACTTTCAGTTATTTGTTGTACTATGATAAAAGGATATTAATCAAACAATTAAGAAACATTTACCCAGTTATTGTGCAAAAGGCAGAACTATTGCTTCAAAGTACCTCAGAGTCTTATCCAGAAAATGTTTCCACATGGAAAGGATGTACCAATGCTCCTATTTTATAGCCTAAGAGCAAGGCCTAGAGAGGCTAAACAGCCTCGTAGAGATCACCCAGAGCCTTGGAGACAAAGGGAAACATAAACAGGGGCTCCACTGGAATACCCTTCCTTTCCTGAAGAAAAAGGAAAACTAAATTACTGAGTGACCCTCTCCAAACAGCACCACTCAGTCACAGAGCACTGATGCTTGTCAGATTCTTTTAGGAATATTCCAGGCACAAGTCTTTGTTTTAGTCTCTCTGACACTTGGTATAATTCCTGAATCCCAGTGGTACTGAGGTAGGATGTATTTTGGCACACCACAAAAAGTCCCAAGCTATTGTGAAAGATTTACTTAGATAACTTTCTGTAAAAAATGCAAGAGTCTTTACAAGTATCCCATTTACTTCTAACTTGGAAGTTAAAAAATCACAAATGCTTTAGCTAGCTAAATATTTATAATAGCTTGTCTTTATGCATGCAATGCATAATGCCTTCCAAGTACTTTAACAAGCTAGAAATAGAGAAACATCCAAAGCTGAAAGAGCCATATTTGGGATGAAAAATGGAAGTTGTTTAAAAACATCACATTCAGTTAGAAGAGAAATGACACATTTTAATGTATGGGCTATTTTGAGTCAAGCAGGCGGTAAGGATTATAGTTAGAATTTGGCCAGAATATCAGACCAGGATATCATACTTGCAAAAGAGAGCAGCTGTCAGTAATAAAAGTAAATAAGCAACAGGAGCCCTCCAAAGAAAGAGACATCTGCACCCATGGCCAGCCTGGAGGCCGAGCTCAGGCATGACCTGTGTACAGCAATTTCACTGCTCCTTCCTGCAGTGCCCTAGGTTTCCTCATGAGGAAACATTCCCTGAAATAAACATCTACTGTCCAAAATCACCCACAAGATGTCCAAGCATACAGTGTAGTTGTGCTCATTTGTCTTACAAAGTTCTTGGAACAAGGATGCTCTTCTTTCAGCACAGGTTTTCCCTCACTCAAGCAGCAATGCTCCCTTTTCTACCACTTGGATTTCTTCCCTGAACACCACAGCCCTTTGATATCAGCCAGCACAACAGCAATGGCAACAGGTGAAAGCTTTGGGTTCTTTCCCAGTGCATACCTACAACTGCTGCAGATATAAAACATCTTTGTGAGGAATTCGTGATGCTGGCAAGAATAGCCACAAGATGGGTATTCCAGTGATGCTACAAGATGTCAATATTGCCACTCGACAGCAGTTGGCAGCAAAGCTTGTCACTGCAGGCCTGACCTCAGCATTCACTGCTTTGGGTACCTGCAAATCCACTCCCATGTCACTAAATGCTATTTTCTTTACTGGGAAAGAATGAAGGGAGACACATTTACTCTGCAATCAATACATTTATCTGTACAGCCAAAACTTCAGGTAGACAGGCATCCAATTAATTGCCCAGAGTGCTTGAAAATTTGCACTAAATTAATTTTTATATATTCCATTAGCCAATTTTCTGTAGCTTATCTATTTATGTCTTAATTGTTATGTGTTCCTGCAAAATGCAAAGCTTTATTCTCTATAAATCAGATACTGCATTGTGGCACTTGTGCCCTTTGGTTTTTTCTCTGCTTTTAAAGTCTGTTTACCAAATGCTGTGGTTTGTTTGCTGAAATTTCATGACAGACGCAGACTGGTAGTGCAATGAAAATGCATTTGCCCATTCCTGTGGACTCCCAAAGAACTCAAACCAGAAAGGCATAGGGGAAGGAGAGCAGGGAGAACCAGCACTTCCCTCACGCCACTTGGCTGTGGAGACTCAGCTGTAAAGCACCAAACATTCTGTTACCAACAAGTAACACTGTCTCTTTTGTGCCTCAGTTGCAGCTCCAGCAGCTCCAGACCCCTCCTTTCACCAAACAGACATGCTGTCTAAAAGCTGTTACTTTAATGTTTTCTTCCATGTATAGCAGTTCTGGAAATTTTCCTATCAGGGCTGCTCAGTGGTCATAGATGAGATCCTAACCTCTTTCTACAAGGTTTCATACAAATTTATTGATCAAAAGCTACAGCCTGAAGTCAACAAAACTGGCAAGGAAAGATAAGTGATGTTATTCTTCACCTGAGTGAGACAGAATGTCACTTCTTTGGGGTGGGTCTCCTTAGTCTAGATGGCCTATGAAGAAAACACACTAAAGAAGACATATACACCTTGGGGCAAAGTTTCTGAATTTGAGGTAGATTTATTCCAGTTCAAGGATATTATGACTGTAATATTTCTTTCCTTTCCTTTCAGCTCTGAGATTTTCATGGAATATCTAGTATCAAACCAGACTGACTTGCCTAGGATAATAAAAGAATGGGAGACAATTTTCTGAGCCCCCACTTAGTATGTCTTCATACCTTCCTTCCTTATTTCTGCATCTTCCAACAGCACAGTACATTGAACGCAACCTCGGCTTTGATTGTATATCTGTTACATATGGACAGAACAGCTCTGTATGGGAGTTGGTAACCTGCTATCCTACCTTTTTCTAGTCAAGATACACATCAAGGGCTTTGAGAAGGACAGGAAAAGAGTAATTGAACTGTTTCAAAGCAATGTGGCTGACAGAAGACTGTCCCATAATACAAATATGATATATATGTACAGCTATAAGTGAGCATCTCTTTGGAAGTACACACCTGACAAATCCCTTGCAATCTTCATCTAAGCTAACATAACTTCAGATGCACATTTTCATCCAAGACTCAGTATATTCACTGACTCTCAGTTAAAATAGAAAGGCAGCTACTATGCCAAAGGGAGATGCTGTGAACTGCTCTCGGCTGGGAGTCTCATTTATGCAGTTTACAGAAAGTCTCTGAAAAGCTGCAGAGTAATGTGAAACACAAATGGTAACAGGGTACAATGAGGCTGTTCTCACAATTGCCTCATCAATAAACATCATAAAGGACTTGCGTCAAGAAATAGTGCCCCATCTACACTATAAGCAAACCATAATAAATAATGAAAACATAAATAGGAGAGCAATAAGGAAGGCAGGCAGGGAGTACAAATGAGACCATTGAAACACAAATAAAGCAGCAAGGTTACTAGTGAAAAGAGGATATTTTCTATATAGGAAATTGTGCCTATCTTTCTGCTACAATAGACATCAGTACTGGGGTGAAGAGTAAAATGCACAGATTCATTCTTTTATCAAGATGCTCGAGTACAAGTCCTTTGTGCTTGCAAAGAGTCACTTGGGAAAAAGTAATTTAAATTTATTTTTAAGTGAAGCACTTGCACATCTCACATTGCAATGTGAATCAGAATCCAAGGAGCTTTTACTTCTGCAGTGTAACTCACTTCAAAGAGCCTCTATTCTTGACTGACTATATCCACACAGTCCATTTTGGTTTGTGCAGTCAATGTTCAATTCACCTGACTAGATTAACTGTCTGAAGCACCTCCACACAGACAGACCGTAAATAAGGAAAAGAGATGCACCACAGACAAAGAAAAGAATAAGGACTACAAAACTCATTTTGTCTCAGGCTGCAGGCAAAACTCGCCTCTAAAGGTATCAGGTGAGTAAAAATGCAGTCCTTAATTCACCCAACAAATGCACAAACCACATTAGCACAGAAAATGAAAAAGCTAGCATTTATATGAAAAGGCTATTGAAAAACTAAGTTGAAGAATCTATTCTTGAGTTCTTAAAGGATAGGCATTTTCTTTCATTAGAAGCAAGCATCCACGTAACAAATGCAACCTTGTAACTTTTAATAGCTGGAGCATAATCATAATCAGTTGTGATGGAAATTCCAGATTGCATGCTCTCATCTCTCGACCTTGGAGTCACCATGTTTCTCTCTATCTGTAATTAATACCTTTGTATTAGGGGAAAATGACTTTGTAGTGAAAGTCAATAAATACAGGCAGTCTAACGTCCTTCATATTGTCACAAGTGCCACAGGTTGAGTCTGTGCTGCAGCCCAGCAGCTGCACAGGCAGTGCTTGTCTTTCTGGACAGAAAGGACTGACCACAGAAGGTCAGGGAGGTGCACACCCCATTTGCAAGCACAGTGAGGAGGGCACTGGAGAGCTGACCTACACAGCTTCATGCAGCTCCTGGTCATGGACTCCCTTCTGTCAGCAAAGGAAGGGATGGGATGTTGATACACAGAACCTGCTGGAAATCAAGGCTGTAATTTAACTGCCTTTGAGATGTCCTGCATGTAAAACTGGAGCTACCAAGCGGCTGCATAACAAGTACTGATCTTCTAGCACAGTGGTGATAGAGCAGAACAAACTCCATTAACAACCTAAGCATTCACTCAGTCCAGATCTTTCTCCTTCCAAATACTCCCTTTGTTCTACAAGTTTCACAAAAAGAAAAAGAAAAAATGTTTACATCTTGTTGGAGAGGGGGATTTATGTCCCTCTCTGCTCTTCTCCAGGTTAAAACTAACTGATGACTCCTCAAGCTTTGGCTGGAGGCCATGGCAACATCAATTATATGGGACTGCCCAGCTTTATACTTGAAGAAACTCAATTTTACCTAAAAAAAAAAAAGTCCCACAAACCCAAAACACCCCCAGAAATCCAAAAAGAGAAAGAAGAATGCAGAAACCAATCCACACAAACCAAAGAGCACCAAATTTATCTTTCATCGGTCTCTCTGCATTAAAAAAAAGAAAAAGAAAATTCATGGTTTTGTCCCCTACCCCCTCATTCCTTACAGGTCAGAACTGCTGGCCTGCAGAATAACAACAAAAGGCAGCAACAAGTTTTGCCTTTGAGCTGCAAAAGAAATGCTATTGCCTTCAGTGGCACTTGGGAAAGAGCTCAAACTCTGTTCTGAAAGACCAGAAGAAAGAGGAACAGAATGATGCGAGGAGTAAACTCAGAGAAATGCTGATAGAGAGATACTGAAATGTTATTTCCTGGAGTAATTATTTGCCTCAGTGAGTGCCCAGAAATCAGCCACACTTAAGGTAGTTTGACACTTCACACAGCCTTGTGTAGCACAGCTCTCCAGTTAAGCTACATACTTAGAGCTCTAACATGCCTCTCCTCTTTATGGCATCATTTAGAATATTTTATTAGCCATATTTTAAAAATCCCACATGATTTCTTCAAAACTAGTCTCTATTTGCCTTGCAACTTTGTATCTGTAAAATAGGATACAGCTTCCTATGTGTATGGTATCTGTAAAGAAAAACATTAAGCTGCATAAAAAGGATTCTATAATCTGCTGGGATAAAACACAAGCTCCTTCAAGAACCAGGCACACTCAAAAAAAACCCCCACCCCTGCCCCTGCAATCACATCTGGAAATGTGGTGCTCTGCCTCTCACAGAGAACTTCACTGTTGAAGAACTTGTATTAATTATTTTCCTGTTTAAAGGAACAGCCAACCACCCACTGAACACTAGATTTTGTACAAACAGGCAAGACACCTGTAAAACCCAGGTAATTTTACAGCACATCCATGGTATCAAAGCAAATGAAAAAATAAAGTGTGGCTAACAGGGGCTTTGGGGCCTCCAGCAGGGTGAAGAGAGAAGCAAGAAATACAGCCAGTGTCTCAGTCTCTTCAAAAACAGCAACACAAAATGTACAGAGCAAGCACAGCAGGTGGAGCTGGAGCACAGCCACACTCCTCCTCACGCCAGAGCGAGACTGTTCCTTGTGCCCTTTGATGGTAGAGGTTAGCACTGGCAACAGGCACACAGCACTTCATAACCTGCACACCGAGGTGTCTGTAACTTGAATAAAGAAACACCAGTGAAAGGTCACGGCCCAATGCATGGATCGCAAAAGGAAAGACATGTAGCAACTTCTCATGAGGCACTGGACAATTTGCATACGCTGCGTACAAGACAGCAACACATGGCAGAGGAGCTTGTTGACAACTTAATGACTGTATTACTTACTCCAATGCATAAAAAAATGAGGATGCAAATCTGTAGTTTTATCAGGAGGAAGTTTTGTAAGTCTAACTTCAGAAGCTGGTACCTAAAAATGTGCATGTTGTCAGCGGGAAAATGCTGTTATCACTGAATTCTGGACCTTTAAAATTTTAAGCTCAAAGTCCAAATAACTAGACACTGGTATTTCATATACTTGTGCCTTAGAAGGCTTCCTCCACAAATTTGTATGAATATCCCATAAAGGACTGCAGAGAGCTTCTGAGCTGTCATAAAAGGAAAATGCTACTCAAGCTGTACATGTTTCCATAATGAGAAAAGCACTGTATCTGTGAAGGCTTATACAACAGTGACTTCTGCTGTGAAAACCTTGTCAAACCAGCATATCAATTATGAGGGTTAAAATTCCCTGGTATTGTTCCCATTACTCAAAATGCTGAATACGCTTTAAATAGAACTTAACAATATGCTTCTGACAGGGGCATTTGAAATGTGACAGGCCTCAGTTCCTGTTCTTGCTCCTATAGCAGGGAGTAAAGTGTCTATTTTATTGGGACAAGGATGGAGACATAAAAACCCAACCATTCACTAGTCCCAAAACAAAAACAAAACTTTTTCACTTTCATGAAATTGTGAACATTTATTTTAGTCACAGGTGGAGTCAAAAGAGTTTTCAGGACTTGCACCTGACATCTTGATCGGATGCCATTGAGTCTTACCTGAGTTAAAAGCAGAGGTAGTTTTAGCGAACATCTGTTGTGCCTGCATCCTAGGAACACTTAGGGACTTTCCTTCCAAGGAAGAGTGCAACAATATGTTTGACAGCCTTTGCCTCTATTAAAAAACAGAATAAAATAAACTAGCAGGATTTGGAGGTTTGAGAAAATCTCTTGGTTCTTTTATTTTTTAAAAAACTGAGCAGTTTCAACAAAGAGCTTTACTTAGAATAAAAGAGCTCATGAATCCTCACAAATTTTAATACAGGCTTATCTTCTGGAAAAACAATTACTAATGAAGAAAAACCATCTGTTCCCCGTAAGTTAAAACTGGTTAAATATTGGAAAGTATTTATCTGACTAAACAAAAGAACTCTCTGCACCCCTCTATCTTTAAAGCCAAATATCCTTGCTTGTGTATTCACGAATAGGTGGAAAATAACTGTCTGCACAGGCTATACACATTAAGTTAGTCTGCATAAACTGTCACAAAGGCTTTCCATTTTAAGTCATACCTTTTATAAGAAGGACTTGACACTAAGCCAGTGAGCCTGATGCTCTCTCATGCTTTTTGCATACTTTAGAGACTAGATTATTATTGTCTGGTCTCAACTAAAGGTCTGTGGC